>NC_050574.1:175071336-175397273 GCF_011100635.1 Trichosurus vulpecula
CTAGTTTTCCCTCAACAACAAAGTTATACTCTTAGAGTTGAAAAGGATTGTAGAGATCAAATGATCCAACTTCTGTCTGATGTAGGAATACTTTCTTCAATAGTCCTAAAAGGTTGTGATCCATATTCTACAATCTCTTCCAGCTCTGTTCGGCTTTCTAATGTCATGGATGAAAAACACCTGCCCTTCGCCATTTCAGTTGGGTTGGAGTTCTATACTATTTGTATTCCGAAAATAGGTTTATTAAATGCCTGCAATGTTTAGATGCTGTCATAGGTGCTGGGGACACACAGATCCTGTGTATCTAGAGGTGTTAAAACCAAAACACAATTAACTATGCCAAATTTCAAATCAAATGGTTGTTTTTTAGTCATAGAACTTAATTCATAGAAAATCATAGATTTAAACCTGGAGAAAGGTTAATAATTCATCTACTCCAACCCTTTTATTTAGCAGATGAGGAAACCTGGGGTCTAAGAGATTAGGTGACTTGCTTAAGATTACAAAGATAATTTTTCCATCATTAATAGAATAAAAGGTCTTCTAGGCCAGGGATGTCTAGGCCTTTGTATACCCATGCCTAGCACTGTGGCACAAAGTAGGTCCTTAATAAATGTTTCTTAAATTGTTCCATTGATTTAATACTGTTTACCACTCTTTCTTCTTGGGTATCCTCTCTTCCTGAGGCTTTTGTGATGGTGCCTCCTCCTGATTCTTCTTCTGTCAGTTTAACAGTTTTCTAACTAGTTTTCTTAACTAGATCATCATTAATCTCTTACACTCTAAGTGCTTGTGTTCCTTCAAGGCTCTATACTGGGCCCTCTTCTCTCTTCTCTCTCCTTTAAGATCTCATGCATTCCCATGTTTCAACTGTCTTCTCTACAAAAATAATTCCCAAATCTCTACATCCAGCCCAAATCTCTCTTCTAAAGTCGAGTCTTGCATCACCAATTTGTGGATAACTACACTTGGATAGTCAATGAATATCTTGAGCTAATATACCCAAAATGAAACTTAGCATATTCTCCCTGAAACCTTACTTTCCTCTCATCTCTTCCATGTTTGTCAGTTACATTATCTTCATCTAGGTCAAAGATGTTCATACTTTCGAAGTCATCCATGACTCTTTTCTCTGTCTTTCCCCCATACCCATTTCTTAACTCCTATCAATTGTGTCAAATGAGGATCAAATAAAATAATTTTTATAAAATACTTACCAAACACGGGGCAATTATTAGGCACTGAAAAATACTCATCACCTTCATCTCCTACTGTCTTCATACCATCTTACCATCCTATTCTTTATTTCTATTCCTATGACCACAACCCTATTTCAGGTTCTTCCTCACTACCTCTCATGTGGACTATTATAAAAACCCCATTGGTCTCTAGTTTCTCTGAGCTCTGACCCTTTCTTCATAGAACTACCAAAAGAATCTACTTAAGGTATAAGTCTGGCCTTACCATTCCACTACTCAAAAAACCTTCAGTGCCTCCTAATTGTTTCTAGGATTGAATATGAACTCTTCATCCTGGCATTTGAAGTCTTCCACAATCTGACTCTAATGTATTTCTAGATGTATTTCACATTACTCTCTTTTCCTCAATTTAATCCTCATAAAACTCTATATAGATGGTACAGTGGAAACAATACTGGTTCTGGAGTCAGAGGACCAGGGTTTGAATTTACCTTCATTACCTGCTTCACCTTAATAAAATCATTGAATTTCCTTGGGTCTCAGTTCACTCATGCACAAAATGAGGGGGTTGAACTAGATGGCCTATGAAGTCCTTTCTAGCTGTAAATCCATGATTCTGTTAATCTCTGATATCTTCAAAAAGGTTAAGTGGCTTGCTGTGTTGGTAAGCAAAATGGGCTCTTAGCACTTAGTTTAACCAAGTGCCCTTGAAGAGTTTGGCTTTTGTTTCCTTTGAGTAATTCAGTGTATTTCATTGAGTCTTACTGGGTGCTAAGCCCTAGGCCCAAACCCCTATTAGATATAAAACCTATGTGGGTGTGGATTGGTAACTAAGGTGGGACCCAAGGTGGGGCTAACTAAGGGGAGGTGCTAACTCCAGAGCCAATCATAGGAGCCTAATTCAGATGACATTTGACGATGTCTGAAATACTTTAAGAAGAGAAGACAGAGCCATTTGTGCAGGGGCTCTCACTCCCAGTGGTGCTGATGCAGAGACTCCAGGCAAGTGTAGTTAAGAGCTCTCCAGCTTGTAACCCAGATGCTGGGATTTTGTTAGACTCTGGTAACTATGTATTGGGATTTGAATCAGACAAGGTCTGTCGGTCGAATACTTTGTTTTTATTCTGAAGTTCAGGGTGCTGGTTTTTTCCCCTGAACTAAGTGAATGATATTTGTATGCTGAATTAAAGTAAGCTTGTCAACCCCTTAACATTGCTTTCCTTACTAAAGCAGATCAAAAGAACCTGTGCTTTTGCAGCGTGCTGGTAACGTTTTTGTTGTTGGGCTTGTGTTGGTCTTTCACCCCCACAAAAGCTGCTAGCCAGATTGTTGAAATACTTGCCTAAGGCCCCAAAAGTCCTAAGTGTCAGAGGTTGTATTTAACCAGGTCAGAGGAGCCATGTCTTCAGTCTCCAAATACACAATGCTTTCCACTGTACCAACATGCCTCCAAAATTCTCACAGGATCATAGTTTTAGGGTTGGCCAGCATCTTAGGGTTCACTTATTTCAACATCCTGATTTTACGAATGGAACTGATGCCCAAAGAGGCCACCCTTCACAGGACTCATCTATTTTTCTATGCTTATTTCATATCACTCTATCACACACATGTTTCAGTTAAAATGTCTTCCTATTCAGTATCTCATCTTCTGACTCTGCTTTGGAATGTTCTCCATTCCTGGCTTTTATGCCTTCCTCACCTCAACCTCTTTGAATCCCTGACTTCTTTCAAGGCTCAGCTCATGTGCCACCTTTTACATATGGGAAGTTTTTCTGGATTCCTCAAGCTGTTAGCGTTCGCTTCCTCCTCAAATGATCATGCATAGACCTCTGTCTGCCTAATCTACTATATGCCCCAGTGGAATTTAAAAGGGTAGCTACTATTTTTAAAATGTGACCTTTGTACCCTCAGCATCTAGTATATTGCCTCACTCATGACAAGAGCTTAGTAAATGCTTTTTGAATTGAATTGTACTTGTGTATTTTATGACCAGCAGGACTAGATGATGATTTCCCCAAGTTGAAATTCTATATCCCACCTCCATGTAATGACAATAAGATGAGTAACAACAAGCAAAACTAGCATTGAGAGAGCACTTTAAGGTTTCCAAATTTATATACTTTATCTTGTACCATAAGCCTGAAATATGTTCACACCCAATCTCTACTGGTCAGAATCCTCATCTTTTTTCAAGGTTCAGCTCAGGTATCATTCCTTCTGTGAAACATTTCCTAGACTGCCCTCTTTACCACCTCTTGTTGCCTTGTATTTACTTATCTGAGTTAATGTTTTAGCCTCCTTCCACCCCACCTCCCAAAATGTAAGCTCTTTCAGGATAGGCACTGTTTTCTTTATCTTCCTATCCTGGCATCTAATAGAATGTCTAGTACTCAGCAAGCCCATAATAAATGTTTGTTAAATTGGAAAATAGAAGAAATTAGTGTGAGAAGCACAAGAAGAGGCCCATAAAAATACTATAGGAGATATGAAGAAGGACATCATGCAGCATCATTGAGGCATCATGAAGGCATCATGAAGAAGGTGGCACTTGAAGATGGTACTTGAAGGAAAGGAGAGATTCCAATAGCTGGGCAAGAGAAGTGTCAGTAGTCTCTTCCAGCTGATGGATGACAGACTGAAGAAAGTTATAAGGATGGAAGAGGGGACAAGGAGAACAGGAAACTGACAATTTCAAATTTAGTTGGAATATAGAATGAAGGGGGCTAGTATGAGGTGAAGCTAGAAAAGATAGTTGGGACCAGAGTCTGAGTTTCTGTGAGTACCTGGCCAAAGCTGCTAATAGTTTTGTTGTTAAGCAATCAGAAGCCATTGGATTTTGAACAGTGAAGTTTCATGAGCAAGAACATTATAGAAATTTCTCAGGTAACAGTTGGAATGTTGGTTTAGAAACTAAGAACCTGGAGGAGGGAAGAACAGTTAAGAAACTCTGACTGTAATCTGGACCATAGGGCATTTGTCCAAATCAGGGATCATGAAAGAGAGCTGGAAGTAGGATAGAGGTGTGGTTAGAATGGGAGTGAAAAGTGGTATGGGAGAAGTGCTTTGGAGATAGAATAGACTCCATACAATGAACATTTATTAAACACCTACTGTATGCCTGACGCTTTTCCAGGTAGTGGAGATAATAAAGACAAAAACCAAAACAATACATTCCTTGAAGGAATTCACATTCTGTCAGTGTAAAACAACATACACAAAGGTAAATAATATACAACATAAAATAAAATAATTTCAGGGTTGGAGAGGGCACTAGCCACTGAGAAGAGGGGGCAGGATAGACTTCATGTAGGACATGACACTTGAGTTGAACTATAAAGGTAGTTGAGTGGTAAAAGTAAGAAAGGAATTCATTCCAGGTATGTGAGGCAACCTGTACCAAAGCACAGAGATGGGAGAGCAGTGTTGCATAATGGCATCAACAAGTAAGGCAGTTTGTCTGGAATGCAGAGTGTGAGATGGGGACTAGCATGTGACATATGTAGAAGGCAAGGTTGGAGCCAGATTGAAAAGATCTTTGAATGCCAGAGGAGCTAGTATTTGATCCTACAGGCAAGAGCACACGTGACAGCTATTTGAATGTGTGGGATTCAGAGTGACAGAAGATTCAATATGACTGAAATTTTGACCTGAGGTGACTGAGATGATTGGGGTGTTGTGAATAGATATAGAGAAGTTCAGAAAAGAGTCATGTTTTGTGGGAGTATCATTATTATTTTGGAAATCACTGATATAATTGATAATCAGTGATATAATGAAACTATGATCAATAATATAAATGTTAACAATAAAACCTTCCATTTATTTGGAACTCAGTTTTTCAAATAATTTGCACAACTATTATCTCATTATCCCACTTGATCTTTGTGGTCATCCTATTTTTTTCACACCAGCAAGGCTAGGAGTGATCAATAGCTCCCTTGAAAATAAAATAATGAACTGACTTAGGGGACTGAAACAAAATCTCCATGATAGAAAGTAAGGAACTTCCAGACATCACAGGGTACCCCTGGGCATACTCCTTCTGTAGGACAGTAAGGGCATGAAAAAGGGCTTGAATCTTCCTAAGCATCTCACTTTCAACTAAGCAGAAATGACTTTGAAAGATAGAGAACCTATTGACAAACATATTTCAACAGTGATTAATGATCATTTTGCAATTGTTATACAAAAGCTCATTTCACAGAAGGGAAACCTAGGCAAAGGAATCAGTGCCCATAGCTGATGGCCATGGAACCCTAAGCCAATTACAACCTTTGGTGGGCACTCCCCGACAAAAGTCTAAACAAACTACTTGAGTTGCTTTTGAAGTAATAGAGATCCAGGAATTGAACTTGCATCACACAGGGCAGAAGTACAAATTACTACAGCACTTTATATTATAAGAGCTGAAAACCTCTCTCTGAAGGAAAACAGAAAAGGACTATGACATAGAGCAAAGAGGGGTGAGATGATACTTTTAAAAGTCCTATTGATGCCTTTTGTTTTATATTACATTTATTTCTAAGCATTCCTTCTATACCTTACTCCACAAACTTTCTTTATAAAAATAAAACAAAACCAGTAAAGCAAAGCTAAAACACATTCATTGAGTCTGATGGCATTGGCAGTAATCAACATTCTATAGTCCTTCACCTTTCTGATGAAGAGTAAGAGGTGCTTTGTCTTCTTTCTTTTCTAGGATCCAGTTGGCTTGTTATTACTGCAGCATTCAGTTTCATCTTGTTATCCATTCTATTCATACTGTTATGGTCATCATGCATATGGTTTTCCATGTTCTGTTACTTCATTCTGCATTAAGTCACTTAAGTCATCCCATGTTTCTCTAAAGTTTTATGCCACACTATTTTGACATTCATCATCACAATTTATCTATTCTTCAAAAGATGGATACTTTCTTTGTTTCCAGTACTCTGCTACTTCAAAAATCATTTCTGTGAATATTTTGGTGTATATAGGATCTTTCTGTCTTTTCCTCCTTGTGTCATTTACCCAGCAGTGGAATCTCTGGGTAAAAAGAGTATGGATATTTCTATAACTTTCTTTCTACATAATAGCACCCTGCTTTCCTGATCTTTAGACCAATTTACAGATCAACTAACAATGTAGTAGGATGATGTCTTCCTTATACCCTCTAAACACTGTTTCTATCTTTCCCCGTTTTTGTCAACTATGGGGAAAAACTTCAGAGATATTTTAATTTATATTTCTCTTAGCAGTGATTTGGAGAAATCTTTTATATAGTTGCTAATAGTTTATGGTTCTTCCTTTGATGACTGTTTAAATCCATTGACTACTATGGTTCTTGGGCATATATGCATATATATGTCTTAATTCCCTATATAGCTTATGTATTAGACCTTTATGAGAAATATTTGATTCAAAGAGTTTCCCCCAATTGGCAGTTTCCTTTTATTCTTGCTGTATTGATTTTTGATTGGGCCCAAACTTTTCAATTTCAGTTAATTTAAATTGTCTATTTTATCATCTGGGATCTCTTCTATCGCTTGTATATTTAAGAATCCTACCAATCATAGCTGTGAAACATATCTTCAAGATGACAAATTTGATGACCCCTTCCTGGAATTAGCCTTGTTCTCTGTCCTACCCTGACCTCATCCTGTACAGATGTCAACCCCCACCTGAGTACATTTCTAGTCTTAATAAGGGCCATTTCCTTATCTTACTAGGGCTTGCTAGACCCTGAGCCATCTCCTTTCTAAGCCTAGAGCACATTCCTTCAGTCATTGAACGAATTATCACATCTCTAACCAGGCATGCCAAAGCATGAAAGACTGTCTCACACCTGCAAGATATCTTTTGATAGCAAAATCTACCTATCAGCCAATAATATCATAAGCAATGATAGCTATTTATAAGATTTGTCTGGAGTTGACCACTAAGCTTCTATCTGATTCTATGGGCTTTGCAGTTCTACCCTGCATTCTAACTTTCTTCTCTAGCAATATTTCCAACTCTGTTCTCCAACCAAGATCTCTGTCCCAGCAGTTTCTCATTACAGTCTGGATTAACATTCATTGGTATTCACTGCTTTTAAAGAGAAAATATAAATTGAGAAGAGAAGGAGAATCATAGCCAAATAATTTAAACAATCATTTGATTCAAGGCAGGGATAGCCAACTATTAATAGAGACATATCTCCAACTACTGCTCTCAGATCACAGGTGGCAGCAACTAAAATATCTTAACTTTTGAGGCATCTGGGCCCATTTTTAAACATACTTATATCACAATTATCATCATTATAGTTAACATTTATAAAGTGCTTCAAAGTTTTCCACCTCTCCTTTTCTCCCTCTCTTCATATCACACACAGACAGACATATAAACCAGGTAGTTGCGCTGTTACCCTTGAAAGCACTTTTAATTCCTTCCACCTTTCTTCTATTTCTACTGATGAAAAATCAACTGGGAAACCATTTTAGTATTTATCATGATGTCATGAGATTAGACACATAGAAGATTTTCTTTTTCAGTGAAGGTCGCTACATGATGGCATAGGTGACTGAAAAGAAGTTCTAGCATCTCCAGTCAGACGTAAACACTCTCTTCCATAGTAGTTTTTGTTCACAGACTTTATTTGGCAATTGGTGATTTATACCAATGTGGAGTTAATATACTGTTGCCTTGAACAGTTATTTAAATCTTGCTATTTAAGTTTTTACATATTTCTGTATTCAAAATGACATTGTAAGCTCTTTGAAAGGAAAGACCATATCTTTTTCATTTCTTTGTAGCTCCCTATCCTCAGCCAATGGCTACTATAGTGCTTGGTAAATGATAGAGATTTAACATAATTTCAGAATTTTAAAGGGCCTTAGAGGTCACGTCATCAAACCCAGTACTAAACAAGAGTCCTTTCTATAACATATGAGACAATTAATAATTTAACTTTTGACTTAAGATAACTAAAATGGTAGAAATCACTATCTCCCAAGACAATGCATTCAACTTTGGAGGAGCTTTAATTATCAGCAAGTTTTCACTTATCTAAATTTGCCTAGAATAAATGTACCTCTTGATGACTTTCCCCCCTTTGCCCCTATTTCTTTCTTATTTCGAACAGCCCTTTAAATACTTGAAACCATCTTACAATTATAATCACCTCCTAACTTTTCTCCAGGCTAACAAACCCAAGCTTTTCCAATTACCATCTATTTATCTGGTTATCTATACTTATTTATGCTTTAATCCATAGTTTGATATCAATTTTCATACCCTTTTTCTCTATTTCTTCAAAAAACAATGCTAAAAGGACAACAGGAGTAATTCAAATTGGACCTATAGAACCATTTCATAATTGGACAGTAAATATTGGAATCCTTGGCATTTCCTGTAGATTTCTGAGTTCGGAAGCAAAAGACAATATATTTATTGTTCAAAAAAGGATCTGAATCACAAAATCATTCTGCTTCTAGCTTTATAATGGGAGAAGTTTGTTTGGGACAAAGAACAAGAGGAGAATGACTAGAATTAAAGAAGAAGGAATTGTGGAGGTCATTTGACGAACTTTGGAAATGTGAAGAAGATGGGCCCAAAAGAGGAAGAAAAGGAGAAGGAGAAGCACTCTTGGAGAAGACAATAAGATAAAATAAGTAACACAAGTAATTGCTATTGATTGAGATAAGGAAAGAGATTAATGAGAAAAGGAAATGAAGTGGGGAGTGGCTGCCAATATTTAAGAAGGTAAGAGAGTTAATGACAATCTCCATAGCCCTGTGGATACTCAATAAAATAAATCCAAGAGTGGATGGATCCTTACAAAAAGGAGGTTATGATCTGCTTAAAGAGTCAAGACATGCATATGTGAAATAATCAGTTAGTCAGCTAGTATTGTACATATAATGGTTTTAAATACAGATAGAATAAAGTGCTAAGTTGCATGTTATTGACAATTAAAGGAAGGACAAGAGCAAAGAACATGATGTGTTAAAGGTGCAATGCAAACATAATACAAAAGGGATTAATGTGAGGGATAAATGTGAGTTTCTTTGAGGAAGGAAGGCTTGCTAGGAAGCAAGGTGATATTGAAAAGCCATTGGATTTGGAGTCAAAACACCTAAATTTCACTCTTGCCTCTGCAACTTAATGCCTGGGTGAATGTGAGACACTAACTCAATCTCTGTGGGGCTATTTCTTCATCTTTAAGGGAATCCATGATGGTGAAGGCCTCTTCCCAATCTAAATTCTATAATCCCAAGTGGGACTTAAGCTTGTCCTGGAAGGCTGAATAGATTATAGCTGATTTAGGCATTCAGAGTTGGGGTATTCCAGGCTAGAGAAGCAGGGGTAACAGAGATGTGCTGCGTCCATCTCAAGTAGAAATTTGGAAAATTTCTATAATGGAATTATAGATGTAAATAAACATGGAAGAGAATATGTGGTCACTCAGTCTTTGCTCCTGCCTCTATTGGGATCAACCTAAACCTTCAAAAATAAGTATATTATTTTTAAGGCATTTTTCAAGAAGAACAACGTGAAGATTTTTCTTTCTAATTGGGAGTCTTCAAGGCATACGTTGGCATATGGTTCAAGTGCTTCTTACAGATGTCAGTTCTTTCTAATAGCTAAGCCAATGCCTTCCTGCTGCAGTTAAAATCCATTTTGTCTTGTTTAGTTCTCAGTGGACAAGGAGCAGTGGCTCATCTTCTTCAGTCTATCTCAGAAAATGATGTAAAGTACTCTCTGGGGGAAAAAAGTTTCTTAGAATATATTTAAAGTATGCAGATCCAAAGGTGATAATTCAAATACAGCTTTAGGATTTTCAAATGCCTTATTCCATCTGCCTTGCTCTGCTGATTTCTATGAACACATTTTCATTTTCTAAATCTGGAATTAGTAGATTCTACTTGAAAAGAGATATTACAGTCAAACAATGTTCTCAATTCAAGGTGTAATTATTTTTTCCCCCATTTTAAAAGCCTGAACATAAAATGTGATGTACTTTAATAAAAAAAGTTTGCAAGGGACATCAGCTTTTTATGCTTTAACATCTTTCTGTGTGGATTTGACAAATGTGGAAATTATATAAATAGAGAAGGGAGCACAGCCCAAAGTAGGCAAGTTCACTTTCTTATCTACAATAGAAAGTATCTCTCTTGGAAAAAAAAAAGAACTGCCTTCTCCATCTCCCTATTCCCTCCTTTGCATGTCAGGACTCTGCCATGGGAATTTTTTTTTCTACTTTGATTTGGGCAAAGATAATTCTTCTTCTTAGTGGTGTTTTTTTTTTCCTTCCGCATTTGAATTGCCTCAAGATATGAAACTCTTTTTTTTGAGTTTTCATCCTATGGAATTGATCACCTGATATTTCCTAATGAATTAGATTTCCCCCATTGGTAAGTTATTCTCCGGACATAGACAAAACACTTCAAGACGTCATGTCACAGTGGAGGCAGTGTAGTGCAGAGGGAAAAGAGACTGGCCTTACATCTTCATTCTGAGATTTGTTATCCGTGTGACCATGAATAAGTCATTTTTTCTGAGAATCAGTTTGCCTCATCTGTAAAATGGGGACATTTGTACTAATTACCACAGAGTTGTGAGGAAAACACTTTGTAAGACTTAAAAATGCTCAAACACTGGAATAGATTTGTGAATTCGTCTGTGAAGATGTTCCCTCCAACAATGCACATTGAAATTCATCTATGCCTGAATTTTTTGTAAGACTCTTGTACATGTCTATCTATGTTGATGGGACAGGAATCTTCATGATGTTTATATGTCATAAGAATACCAGCAGAAGTCACAGGCAATCCATGATTTTTTCTTGCCTTTGCCACATGACCAGCTCATATTTTTTAATACATTATATAAAAGCATAGGTAGGACACAACTGAGAAGCAGAAGAGTCTTCTGACCATGCCAAAGAGTTTTAAAGGAGAAGAGTCACATAGACTTTGGTAGGAAGACCATTTTAGTCACAACTCAAAGGCATTTGAAATCCTTGTATTTCCCCACCCCTTGTTATTTACTTGTCTATTCTGTCCTGATTAAATAATTTGCTATACATTATATAGAAAATGTCATAATCAAAGCAATATATCCTGCTCACCTAAAATGAGTGCATTTTTTTCAATCAGAGGGTTTTGGAGCTAGAATCAAACATAAGAGTAATCTAGTATAATCCTCTCATTTTCTAGATAAAGAAACAAAAGCATAGGCAAATGGATTGTCTTTCCCAAGTCCTTCTGTTTGTTGTTAATACTTTGTTGTTGTTATTGTTGATACTCTGATATATTGTCTCCAAATGTGTGACTATATTCAGAGGTGTTTATACCCACATATACATAAATATACTGGAACTTACACAGAAATATAGAACCTCAATTGGGAGTGACTTCGGAAGTTTAGTAGTCCAGCTTGAACCCAAACAAGAATTCCATTCCTACCCCAATAGCATCCCCAACAATTAAGTAGTACAGAGGGAAAAGATACTGGCATTATATCTTCATTCTGAGATCTGTTAGCTGTGTGACCATGAATAAGTCACTTTTTCTGAGTATCAGTTTGCCTCATCTGTAAAATGGGGATATTTTTACTAATTACCTCAGAGTTGTGAGGAAAACACTTTTTAAAGACTTAAAAATGCTCAAACACTTGAATAGATTCGTGACCTCATCTATGAAGATGTTCCCTCTAGTGAGGAGGTTGATTTTGGGACAAGCTATTCCATAACCCAATATTTCTTACTTATTTAGAAATTTCTTTTTATGTAAGAGGAACAGTGAGTTTTTTTAAACCAGGATAGTAAGAATTTTGGGCAGAGATCTTCTGTTCTAGACCTTCTCCTTCAGTGGTTCTAGCAACTCTGGATGTTTCTCAGAAAAATCAAGGTCATTTTTATGGTTAGGTGCTGGTAAAGGGATGGTGGAAAATGGCAGGAATTGAATAGATAGAGGGAAAGGTATATGAGTGTTACTCAGAGAGTCTCAGCTGAAGATGATTACCTTTTTATATGAAGAAGATATTGTTCCAGTCTAAGACAAGGAAAATGTGAATAGAATCTCATACCCAAACTCAGCTAAAACTAATAATTGTGGACGTATGCAGGCAGGGGCAAGCCTGAGAAGTTACACAGCTATCTGAAAAGCTCTTTTATGCATGAACTAGGTAAAGCTATAGGAATGAGTTATACTTCCCCAAAGCTATTATAAAGGAACAGAGAGGAGCAGCAGAAGAGGCCAAAACCTCAGCAGATGTCAATGAAGAATCAACCAATTAACCGACCAAAAAGCACATGTCAAGTCCTTACTATGTGCCAGAAACTATGCAAGGCAATGGGCACATAATGACAAAATAAAATGGTCCCTGCCATGAAGCTACTCACACTGGAAAATCATATGTAAACCCTTTGGTAAATACAAATTAATGGTGTCTGAGTAACAAAGACAAATAGAGAATAATAGCAGAGGGTGCAAGATAGGAATAGAGGGCAGAACTTCAAGAGATATTAGCTATAGCAGTGGAGCAAGACTCAGGGTATAGATGGAGGTCAGAGCTGAGAAGCAGAATAGTCTTTTGACCATGCCAAAGAGTTTTAAAGGAGGAGAGTCACACAGACTTTGGCAGGAAGACCATTTTAGTCACAACTCAAAGACATTTGAAATCCTTGTATTTCCTCTCCCCTTGTTATTTACTTAGCTATTCTGTCCCAATAAAATAATTTGCTATTTAATGTATGGGTACTATTGGTTTGTTTTTTTGTTTCTTGGTAGAGAAAACCCTGCATGGTGGGTGTGACCAATTAGTGATACCCACATTAGGCCAAATGGCAGTGTGGTACTTTGATCATGTGGGATGTTTGGCTCTACTGCCTTTTAGCCTTAGTCTGCTTCTCTGCTACTTGCATTGTTACCCCTGCCTTCTGGAGTCAAGAAGAACTAGTCTCAATCCTTTTTCCAAATGGCAGCCCTCCAACTGAATGTTGTCCTTCCAAAAAGTTACGTGTACTTTGAAAAGTCAATGGATACTAGAAAGATGCTGCCACTACTCAAAATATCTTTCAGATTTCTCTCTGGTGATTGCTTTCAGAACCAGTTTATGATCCTCACAAGAAAGCCAGTCATATTATTTTATAGTCAGGTCTGAGTTTTGACTGAAATGGCATTACTCAGCTTGATAGTATACTTTATTTACTAGACTTGCTTCCAGTTCTCACTATTTTGAAACATCACATGCCCTCAAAGAAGTAAAATTTAACACCACTGAGTTTATTTTAAAAACCTACCCAAGACCATGAAATCAATTCCAAAAGTATTTTTATCAAGGCAGTATTATTGGAATAAGCGTATAGCCTCCCATTGTGTTGCCTACTTTCATCACAATAATATTCACCTGGATGTGTAAATTCTTGTATATTTTATAAGCTGTTCTCATTACCTTATGAGTATTGTTCCTGCCTCTTATTATATTGTAAGTTCCTTAAGGCAACACTTATTTTATAACTTCATTTATTGTCTGAGGGAGTACGAAAGATAGACAACACTGTCCTCTCCTCAGTGCTTAAAATCTGTTTGGGAAAATGCCTATATAAAGTTGTTGAATAGCAGAATGAGGCACATTAAAACAACTCTGAGCTTTAGTTTTTCCATTTATGCAATAAGAATAATTTTACATGTGCCACTTGCCTCTCAGGATTGCTTTGGTGATCAAATTAGATAATACATTAAGATACTGGGATGCATTGGTGTGGAGAGGTGGAGTGTGAGAGTGCTTAGCTGCTGCCATGCTGAGTTTGGGAGAGACTCCCTTTAGACATTCTCTGTGCTAAAGGAAATAGCTGAAATGAATAGAAGTTGATGGTATGAAAATTTCCACTGGACTATTTAGAGGTGCTAAAGAGATGGGAGGAAGCTGGTGTTTGAGTGGTTTGATGGATGCAAAGAACAGCTGTGATTTGATTGTGTTGGGTGAGTGAATGGAAGGTTTGCTCTGGGGGTGGAGGGGGAGTCTGTGGGTACTAGTTCAAGTCTATGCTTGTTGGGCTCCAATACCTTTTCCCACCCAGAAAATGCATCACATTTGTGGAACGAAGTGATGATGGCATTTGCACTGAGATCCAGCCTAATATGTACCTATCCAAGTTGTACTATCCAGACTTGCCTAGAGTTTCAGAAGCATCAAAATAAAGTATATAAGAACTCTAGAAACATTTAAGCTCTATAAACGCCGGGTATTTCTATTATTGTTGTTGTCATGTTGTTGGCATTGATATTGTATCCTCCTGAACAGCATTCTCCTTTGTAGAGAAAAAAAGAAGCCAAATAAGTGGAGTATTTCTTCCTTCACTCTTCCATGATTATAATGCTCCCATCCATCCCAAGTAAGGGTCCTTCCTCTTTCCTCCAGCATAATAGAAAACTTTTTATTGTCCTCAGCATATATGGCGAGCCTTGGTTGATACTAAGCATTAGGCTGAGTTTATTTATTGTGATACTTTGAGTCACAGGGTGTGTTTATGTAAGTAATTCAAATACTCTGGGCCTAAGTTTCTTCACCTTAAAAGTGAGAAAATTGGGCTAAATTATGTCTCTAGTCCTCTTCAACTTCCATTGTTCTTTCTGACTTCAAACTAAAGCCCAGTGGGTTTGATGTCAATTCTTCAAAAAATTCTAAAAGAGTTATTAAAGAAATGGTTCATGGAGATTTTAGATGGGAAGAGGTGAACAGTATGAGGCAGCATGAGTTCATTAAGTCATGGCAAGAATGAGTTCCACATAATGTGACTAAAAAGGAGTAGATACATTCTCCAATCAACACTAATTCTCAAAACATACAATCTCTCTCTCTCTCTCTCTCTCTCTCTCTCTCTCTCTCTCTCTCTCTCTCTCTCTCTCTCTCTCTCTCCCTCCCTCCCCTCTCTTTCACAGACACACACACACACACACACACACACACACACACACACACACACACATTATGTTCCAGTGATACAGCGATTATAGCTATTTCCACAGGACAGCAAATCAAGAAACCCAACAAGGTACAAGCTTTACTTATTAACAGTGAAAAACATTAACCTTTAACATTTTTACTCAGTACCCCTCTCCCCAGTCTTCAGAACTTGTGCTTTGGGAAATAATTATGGATTTTCTTCTTGTTAAAATCTATATCAATGCACTCTCCCCTTGCCCTTACCCCAGTGACTTGCTGCAACGAGGAAACCTCAACCCTGCTCAGCCACCACCAGTGAGAAGTATTTGTGTGTGTGTGTGTGTGTGTGAGAGAGAGAGAGAGAGAGAGAGAGAGAGAGAGAGAGAGAGAGAGACAGAGACAAAGACAGAGAGAGACATAGAGAAACAGAGAGAGACAGACACAGAGACAGAGAGAGAGAGGTTGTGGTGTTTCACTGTATTTTCCCTCCTACCAGATGTAATCCTTAGGCTGGGGAACCTGAAGGCTACAGATGCTTTTTGGGCACCATCTGCCTAGCCCTACCCCCTAAGCCTGCAAGAAGCTGCAGACCCTGACTCATCCTAGCCAGAGCAATAAAGAATGAAGGGAACTGAGAGAGGATGTTAGGGTATGTAGGTGTATCTGGTCCGAAGAAAATGCAACTACAATTCAGCTTACGCCAGTCCTGTCCCCAAGAAGCTATTTGTGTCAGGGACTGAAAGTAGTGAAAAATAAATTTCTCAATGTGGGACGATGATGAAATAGCTTTGAGATCCAACTCCCAGGATAATCTCATGACCAAAGGTAAGGAGTCAGAAAGTGAGTAACAGGGGAATATAAAGAAAAATGATTAAAACCACCAAAGATCTCAGAAGAAAGAAAACTTGGTTAAAAACAATTAAACTAATTAAACTAACAAAGAAGTTACTAATATTAGGAGGGAAGATATGTACTAAGAGATATGACAGTAAAACCAGCTCTAAATAAATATTACAAGACCAAGAAAACTGAACCAACCAAATTGAATCCCACGAATTCTCAGGAAATCACAGAACCACAGCAATTCCAAAATATTTCAAAAAAAAAATCCAAATCCTGAGAGAAGTTAGAAATGAATAAATGTTAGAATTTAGAGCCTGCACAGCAGAAGTAATTAGTAAAATAGAAAAAAAAAATCTTGAATCTATAGTGGGAATGGAATTTATATACTCTGAAAAGGAGCTTAATATGTGAAATGCATTCCAAACCAGAGCCTAATCATCAATGAAAAAATATGGATGGCATTTGAAGAATTCTTGAAAAAAATGAGCAGATTATTTTATTTGCAAACACTCCAAAGAATAGAAGAAACACAAGAAAGTTAAATAAATAAAACTACCAAAGAAATCACAAGTAATGAAATAAATTACCTCATTTCTAAATGTGATTAAAAGAAAAAAAAAGCTAGAAATAGAAAATTTTATGGCGGGGGTGGGGGGTGTTGAAAACAAATAGGGACCATCCAGAGAAATTTTTAAGCATATAAGAGATTAAAGATGAAAGTAGAATTTAAAGAAATATGAGAAGTGATGATGGAGCAGCATGCCTGAAACACCATGGACCAAAAGACCCTTATAACACCCTCCCTCACTTGAATCAATATATTTCTTGGGACTAAACTACAGAATTAGACGATGCATAAAAAAAGGAGAGAAAATGGAGGAAAAAGGGAAAAGGGTTATGTATTCTGATCAAGTCCATGGGTAAACAATGAAGTGAAGACATCACCTACAGTCTTTCAGAAAGAAGAGGGGTTGCAGGTAGAAAAAGAAAGGAATGTAACAGTGAGAAAGAAAGGGGGACATCTAAACTCAGTTTGGAGAGGAAAGGTAACACTGAAGAGGACTACCACAGATGGGTATATATAAATATAAAGATATATTCCATATTGGGAGCTGGTGAGGTGGTATCTTATAATGAGTCTAATCAGCAGGAATTTAGTGCAAAAAGAGATCACTTTCCCCTAGGGTTGTGCCTCCTTGGGCAACATTCTACATTAGATGAAGAGAAATTGGAGGTCCTGGAAGCTAGATTCCAGAAGGGTGTCAGGTAACAAACGCAAAGCAAAGACTACCAAAAAGTATGATTATAAGAAGGGCAGGAGGCATAGGGAAATTTCTGCTATAATGTAATGTTTCTATCCTCATTAATTGATTATTTTAAAAGTGGGGCAAAACAGGGAGGAAAAGGAGTAAGGGAGTAAGATTGAAAAGATAATACAAAAATGGTTAGAAGAAAGAACTCATACTATTTTAGAATCTTTAATTCTATGAGGAAGACAAAAGGCTAAAGAAGAAATTAATACATATAAAGAAAATTAATCAAAGAATAAAGGTTTAGAATTAAAAGAAAAGGAATATAACTAATGATGAGAATAAGATAAAGTCACCCTTCCTGGAAAAAGACACCAAAAAGGAAGGTAGGAGGAAGACAAAGAAATCTAAAAGCAAAGAAGTTTGAAGAAAGGAATAAGGAGGAATTTTGAACAGTTTAACGGAGAGAGCAGAAAAGGGGGAAACAAGAAAATTAACTATAACATAAATTCATTAAATAAGTAAATTGATGAATGAATAAATAGATATGTTAATGGAATAAAGAAAAAGATATTCATAAATAAAACTCCAGAACTAGATTAAGAGTTGACATACAGAATGTGAGAGAAGGGGCTGAGGGGAAGAGGAAAACAGCCTAAGGGAATACGGTTGTTTTAAAAGGGGGAAGGAAAAAAAAATTTATTAAACACTTACTTACCATGTGCCAGGCACTGTACTAAGTGCTGCATAGATATTATCTTAGTTGATCTGCACAACAGCTCTGTGAGGTAGACATTATTATGATCCATATTTTACAGCTGAAGAAGCTGAGGCAGACAGAGGTTAAGTGACTTGCCCAGAGTTGCAGAGCTAATTAATGTCTGAGGCTGAACTTGAACTCCCATATTCCTTATTTCAGAACTTGTGCTCTATACACTGCACCACCTAACTCACATTATTGTAGATTAAACAAAATTAACTCCAAGAACAGCATACTAACTGAAAAGAGGAAGAACAAAAAATAAATCCCAATTTTAAAAAATGCTAAAGACACAAAAGTGGGGAGGGGAATATGAACCTACCCCTCATAACTTTAAATGTGAATGGATTAAATAGTACAATAAAATGAAATGGGAATGGGCAATATGGAGGACTTGTGGATAGAGGTGGACCAATGCATTTTAACTTTCACTGTGAATTATTATTAATTCCATCCTGAAAAAGAATTTGTCCTTACAAAAATTAAGTTGTTAACATATCTATGCCCATCAGCCCAGATATCCTATTCCTAGGTATATTCCCCAAGAGTTCATTAACAAAAAGAAAGGCTTCATTTATACCAAAACATTAAGAGCAGTGCATTTTTTCGTAATGGACAGCTAGGTGGTACAGTGGATAGGGTGGCTGGCCTGAAGTTAGGAAGACTCATTTTCTTGAGTTCAAACCTGGCCTCAGACACTTAATAGCTGCGTGGTCCTCGGCAAGTCACTTAATCCTGTTTGCTTCAGTTTTCTCATCTGTATATTGAGCTGAAGAAAGAAATAGCAAACCACTCATATCCTTGCTAAGAAAACCCCAAACAGGGTCATGTCAGACACAACTGTGATTTTTTTTGTCATAGCAAAGTACTAGAAACAAAGTAGATACCCATCAATTGGAGAAGGGCAAGATAAATAAATGGTGGTATTGTGCTGCAGAAAATTACTAATTCAGGGGGCGGAGCCAAGATGGTGGCTGGAAAACAGGGACTACTGTGAGCTCCCTGCCAAGTCCCTCCAAAAATCTATAAAAAATGGCTCTGAACCAATTCTAGAACTGCAGAACCCACAAAATAGCAGAGGGAAGCAGGGCTCCAGCTCAGGACAGCCTGGATGGTTGCTGGGTGAGGTCTTTCACATACAGAGCTGGGAGCAGAGCAGAGCCCAGTGTGGGCTGCGCAGACCAACCAGAGCAGGAGCCGGGCGGAGCAGGCCCTAGCTCCCTGAATCAGTGAGCTGCAGCAGTTAGCAGTCTTCTCAACCCACAAACACCAAAGAAAACAGAGAAGGTTAGTGGGAAAAGCTGCTGGGGACAGAGTGAAAGAAGGAGTTCGCAGTTTAGCCACTGCCTGGGGGGCAGCAGAGGTGGGGCAGCTACAGAAGTACAGCTGCAGTTGCTTCCGGCCCCAGGCCCACCGGGTAGGAGGAATTAAGTGGTGGATCAGAGAAGAACTGAAGAGCCTGCTGAAGATCTAAGTCCAGTCCGGGTTGGGAGTTCTTGGGGAAGGTGGAGTGCTGGTGTGGCAGAGCTGGCACATCCCCCCAAGCTTAGAACATAGTACTCTTTACTCTACAAGCAGTCATACCCTGCTGAAAAACTCAAGGGTCAAGTAAGTTGGCTGGGAACATGGCCAGGCAGTGAAAACATACCCAGATTCAGTCTCGGACTTTGGAATCTTTCTTTGGTGACAACGAAGACCAAAACATACAGCCAGAAGAAGTCAACAAAGTCAAAGAGCCTACAACAAAAGCCTTCAAGAAAAACATTAACTGGTCTCAGGCCATGGAAGAGCTCAAAAAAGATTTGGAAAAGCAAGTTAGAGAAGTAGAGGAAAAATTGGGAAGAGAAATGAGAAGGATGCGAGAAAGCCATGAAAAACAAGTCAATGACTTACTAAAGGAGACTCCCAAAAGTACTGAAAAATATACTGAAGAAAACAACACCTTAAAAAATAGACTAACTCAAATGGCAAAAGAGCTCCAAAAAGCCACTGAGGAGAAGAATGCCTTGAAAGGCAGAATTAGCCAAATGGAAAAGGAAGTCCAAAAGACCACCAAAGAAAATACTACCTTAAAAATTAGATTGGAGCAAGTGGAAGCTAGTGACTTTATGAGAAATCAAGATATTATAAAACAGAACCAAAGGAATGAAAAAATGGAAGATCCAGGAGAGAGAATTTAAAAATTATTGGACTACCTGAAAGGCATGATCAAAAAAAGAGCCTAGATATCATCTTTCAAGAAATTATCAAGGAGAACTGTCCTGATATTCTAGAGCCACAGGGCAAAATAGAAATTGAAAGAATCCACCTCTTCAAATAGATCCCAAAAAGAAATCTCCTAGGAATATTGTTGCCAAATTCCAGAGCTCCCAGATCAAGGAGAAAATACTGCAAGCAGCCAGAAAGAAACAATTTGAGTATTGTGGAAACCCAATCAGAATAACCCAAGATCTGGCAGCTTCTACATTAAGAGATCGAAGGGCTTGGAATATGATCTTCTGGAGGTCAATGGAGCTAGGATTAAAACCAAGAATCACCTATCCAGCAAAACTGAGTATCATGCTCCAAGGCAAAATATGGATTTTCAATAAAATAGAGAACTTTCAAGCTTTCTCAGTGAAAAGACCAGAGCTGAATAGAAAATTTGACTTTCAAACACAAGAATCAAGAGAAGCATGAAAAGGTAATCAAGAAAAAGAAATTGCAAGGGACTTACTAAAGTTGAACTGTTTTGTTTACATTCCTACATGGAAAGATGATGTGTATAATTCATGAGACCTCAATATTAGGGTAGCTGAAGGGAATATGCATATATATATATATGTATATATATGGGTGTATGGGTGTATGTGTGTATATATGTATGTGTGTGTGTGTATATATAATATATATATATATATATATATATATATATATATATATATACAGAGAGAGAGAGAGAGAGAGAGAGAGAGAGAGAGAGAGAGAGAGGGCACAGGGTGAGTTGGAGATGAAGGGATGATATCTAAAAGAAATAAAATCAAATTAAGGGATGAGAGAGGAATATATTGAGAGAGGGAGAAAGGGAGAGATAGAATGGGGTAAATCATCTCACATAAAAGTGGCAAGAAAAAGCAGTTCTGTAGGAAGACAAGAGAAGGCAGGTGAGGGGGAATGAGTGAATCTTGCTCTCATCAGATTTGACCTGAGGAGGGAATACCATACACACTCAATTGGGTATCTTACTCCACAGGAAAGAAGGAGGAAGAAGATAAAAAAGGAGGGATGATAGAAGGGAGGGCAGATAGGGGGAGGAGGTAATCAAAAGCAAACACTTTTGAAAAGGGACATGGTCAAGGGAGAAAATTGGATAAAGGGGGATAGGTTAGGAAGGAGCAAAATATAGTTAGTCTTTCACAACATGAGTATTGTAGAAGGGTTATACATAATGATACTCATGTGGCCTATGTTGAATTGCTCGACTTCTTAGGGAGGGTGGGTGGGAAGGGAAGAGGGGAGAGAATTTGGAACTCAAAGTTTTAAAAACTGATGTTCAAAAACAACAAAAAAAAAGTTTTTGCATGCAACTAGAAAATAAGATACACAAGCAATGGGGCGTAGAAATTTATCTTCCCCTACAAGAAAGGAAGGGAAAGGGGGATGGGAGGGGAATGGGGTGACAGAAGGGAGGGCTGACTGGGGAACAGGGCAACCAGAATATACACCATCTTGGAGCGGGGGGGGAGGGTAGAAATGGGGAGAAAATTTGTAATTCAAACTCTTGTGAAAATCAATGCTGAAAACTAAATATATTAAATAAATTAAATTAAAAAAAAGAAAATTACTATTTCAATGAATACAAAGAATTATGGAAAGACTTATGTGAACTGATACAAAGTTAAGTAAGCAATTCAAGAAAGCAATATACATACACACAGACTTCAACAACCTAAAAGGAAATCACAACAACCACAAACTAGTAGAAAAGGGATGTTGAAAAACTACAAAGGACAAGCTAGGCTCCAGAGAAGAGACATAAAAGAACACCTCTCTTGAGCAGTTTTGCTGCAATTTTTATTCCTCTTTCTCTTTCATTTCCTTTAAATAATTCTGGGTTGGCTCTCTAAGAGGAGGAGGGAGAGGTATATAGGAGGAAATTTAGGTGATGTAAAAACAAAAAACTTAATGAAATCTGTTTTTTAAATGAGTCATGCTAACTAACTTAATTTCCTTTTTAACTTCTAAGATAGATTTTTATTAATCTTATGTGTTTGCATAGTCTACATTTCCCTCTGTATAACTCTTCCTTCCCTTCCAGAAAACTATCCCTTATAATGATTTTTTAAAAGAGGATAAATAAAAGGAAAAATCAGTACAACTTAATAATATATCAAAATAAAATCTGATATTACGTGCAGTGTTCCTCACTTCATTTCCCTTTCTGGTAGTGTTAACCAACTAGTAGTCTAGAAGAAATATGATCGCACACACACACACACACACATACACACACATATACACATATATGTATATAAAATACTATATTTGAATTTCAGAAAAAAATAATTGAAAATAAGTATTTCAGTAAAGCTTTAGAAACAAAATGAATACATGTTGACTAGGTGATAATATTCTTAGATGGGTTCTGAATTATTGATTGACTAATCAAATAGGAAAACATTGTTGATTAATGAAAAATGTCAACCTGGAAGCAGTTTGGTAGAGGAATGCCAGTAGGCTCTATCCTTTGCTCTGTTCTATTAAACATTTCGCCCATAGATCCTTCTGCCAGGCATATACATTAAAAAATGAGAGAATCCAAGAATTTGAAGGTTCTTTAGTAACCATCTAGTCCAACCCATAGCCTAAAGGAATTCTCAACATACCATAGATAGAAGTGGTCATTTAATCACTATTTAAAGACTTCTAAGGAAAGGGAGGTCACTCCCTCTTGAAGCAGTGCATTCCACTTTTGGACAACGCAATTGTCAAAAAGCTGATCTTATTTTTGTCAGTTTTCCCATGATATGAAGCCTAAATTAATCTTTTTACAATATCCAACTATTGACCCTAGTTCTGACCTTTGGGGCCCAATAGAACAAATATGTTCAAAAAAGCTAAACAATACCTGTCAGTGCTTTCAATACCTGAGTGTCACAAGATCCCTTATTTAAAGCTGGAAGAAAGAGGAATACATTCAAAACTAGAAAGTATACTAACTATCCAAAGACCAGATAGAGATTTTCAATAGCCCAATCTCAGAAAGAGAAATAGATCTGGCGGTCAAGGAGCTACCAAATTGAGAGAAAACAGATGAGAATTTTATCAGACTTTTAGAGAACGATTAGTAATAATACTTCACAAATCATTTTCAAAATTGTAGAAAGAAAACACCCTACCAGACTCTTTTTATGAGATAAATATAGTCATAATACCTAAACCAGGGAAAGATAAAACACAGAAGGAAAACTGTAGGCCAATATTATTAATGAATATTGACTCAAATTTTTTAAACAAAATATGGTCAAACAGGCTACAGAAATTCCAAGAAGTCATTCATTGTGACCAAATTGGATTTATACCAGAGATTCAAGGATGGTTTAACATTAGGAAAACAATCAACATAAATAATCATATTAAAAATGAAAACATCTACAACTATATGATTACCTCAATATATGCAGAAAAGTCTTTGTCAGATTACTATAGTTTTTCTGTTTTGGGTTTTTTTTTGGGGGGAGGGCGTTAAAAAGCCTATAAAGTACAGGCAAAGAGGGGCCTTTTTAAAATCTTTTTAATAATTTGATTACCAAATGCTCCTAAAGAAATAAAGAATGACAAGTAGCTAAAGGAAATATTCAGTGCTCTTGGCTAGGCCTTGTCAATTTAACAAAAATGACAATAATACCTAAGTTAATTTATAGTTTTAATATTATACCAATGAAATTACCAAGTTTATCAAATTATAAAATTTGATAAACTAATAACAAAATTCTTTTGGGGAAAAGGATCTAGAATATTAAGGGGAATGATGAAAATAAGTGGTCATAAAGAGGAAATAGCATTTCTACACCTCAAATCATAATGTTGTTGTTCAGTTGTGTCTGCTTCTACTCTTCATGACCCCATGGACCAAAATGCATCAGTACTATCCATGGGGTTTTCTTGGCAAAGGTACTGCAGTTATTTGCTATTTCATTCTTTAGTGGATTAAGGCAGAGGTTGAGTGGCTTGCCCAGGGTAACATAGCTAGTAAGCATCTGAGACTGGATTTGAACTCATGTCTTCCTGACTCCAGATCCAGCACTTTAACTGCCTATATTATAAAGTAGAAGTAATCAAAAACATCTGATAGATCAATGGAACAGACTAAACAAGGGAGAATCAAAAAGTGGAATGTAATAGGCCAGTGTTTGATAAAGTGGAAAACATAAATTACCTAGGGAAAATTTTCTTTGATTAAAAATTGCTGGGAACACTAGAAAGAAGTCTGGAAGAAATTGGGCTTAGACCTACACTTTTGCATCATATTCCGCAATACATTCTAAATGGATATGTGACTTTAATATTAAAAATCACACTATAAAATTAGAAAAGAAATAGATCATATACCTATCAGTTTGAAGTGGGAAGTATATTCTTAACCAAACAAGAGATAGAGGCAATTACGAAAGATAATATAGATAACTTTGATCATGTGAAACCAAAAAGCTTCTACACAAAATTAATGCACCTAAAATTAAATAGAGAAGTAGCCAAATAGGAAAAAAAGTTTCAGATTTCTGAGATAATGGTTTGATATCCAAGATATGTGTAAACTCTCTATATATATATATACACACATACGCACACACATACATACATAGTCATTCCTGAATTGATGAGTGGTCAAAAGATTTAAACAACTCCCAAAAGAAGAATTGCTAAGTCCAAATCACTACTAATTAGAGAAATGCAAATCAAAACAACTTTGAGGTTCAACCTCACAACCTGCAAATTGGCAAAGATAAAAAACTGTCAATTGTCAATGCTAACGAGGCTGTTAAATGATAGGAACACCAATATATTGAGGGTGGATCTGTGGAACAGAACTACTTTGGAAAGCAATTTGAAATTATACAAATAAAGTGACTAAAAGGCCCATACACTTTTAACTAGAAACTCCATTATTAAACTTATATCCCAAAGAAGCCATTGGTAACCACATACACTGAAATAGTTCTAGCAACAATTTTTTTGGTATGATATCAAAGAATTGGAAATGAAGTAAATGTTCATTAATTGGGGAATGGCTAAACAAATTACGGTACAGAGAAGCACAGAAAGATCTAAATGAACTGATGCAAAGTGAAATAAACAGGGCCAAGAAAAAAATATAGCAAATAATTACTACCTAAATGTTACCATTTGCCCAAGGATAAACCATAATGATTTTAAAATAAATAAATAAGACAGAAATAAGTATCTTTGCCAAGAAAACCCCAAATGGGATTGACCATGATGGAAAAGTGACTGAACAACAATAACACACCTACTGTGCCATGCTCCCTATCCTGTTATCAGAAGGATGTCAAAGACATTTAAAAGGTGCCATATATGCCAAAATATTGATACTGACTCTAGTGGCAAAAAAATAGAAAAAAAAAACAGTGCTCATCAATGGGAGAATGGTTAAATAAACTGTAGTACATTAATGTAACATAATATTGCAAATACATAAGAAACAATTGAAAAAAAATCAGAGAAACATGGCAAGACATACAAAGTAATGTAGAATGAAGCAAGAAGAACCAGGAAAACAATATACACAATTACTATAATCATGTAAACAGAAAAAGGATAAAAATAAATGAAACTGGCCAAGTTTGGCCCCTGAGAGAGAAAGAAAATTCAATTTCTTCTTTTTTCTGCAGAAGTGGGGGATTATGGCATATAGCATATAGTAGTGGACTTGGCTGAGATGTGTTTGTTGGTTTATGGAAATTTTTTATTATTTCTTTTTTATTACTTGTCAGAAGAGATAGCTCATTGGGTAAGGTACAGCTGAGGTGCATATATTTGAAAATGAAGGTTATATAAAAACCAAATGGGATCAATATTTTCAAAACAAGTATGTATATATTCTAGAAAGAGAAATGATTATCCTGCTGTGTGGAGCCTAGTCAAGCCACACCTGGAATTTAATAACAATTTCTGGGCTTTTTTTTTTTTTTTTTTTTTTTAGGAAAGACATTACTAAACTAGTGAGCATCAAGAGGAGAATCATCATCATGGTGAAGGGCCTTGAGTTCATGTTATATAAAGATTGTTTGAAGGAATAAAAGATTGTCAACATATACAAAAGAAAATTTAGGCAAGGGAATTTGATAACTGTCTTCAAATAAGTGAAGAAAACTTATTATTCCTAGTCCTGGAGGGAATTTAGGAGCAGTTGGTAGTTCTAAAGATGCAAATTTTGTCCCATTATAAAGGGAAATAAAATTACAATTAGAGTTGTATAAAAATGGAATGACTTTCTTCATAGTGTTTGGATAGTGAATTTTTGGTCACCTTAAAACCTTCAAAGAGGATAATCATCTGTCAGGGTTTTCATAGATGGAACTTAAGTTTTGAATCAGGGTTGGACTAGAAGATCTCAGAAGTCCCTTTGAGTTCTTAATTCTAAGGTACTATCATTTTAAGTGGTAAAGATTAAACTTGAAACCAGACCCTCTAACTCCATGTCAAATGACATTTTCCAAGTGATCTATTACTTATGTGGATAGAGCCAAGTTCTTTGTTTGAGGACAATTGCACATAAAGTTTGAATAAGTATACATTTTTCAGTAATTGGAGGAGGTCAAGAGATAAACTATGAGGTTTGGGCTTTATTCTGTGGTTCAGGGCTGTCCAAAATGTGGCACAGGCCAATGCAGCCAGCAGTACAATTTATGCAGCCTGCCTACAAGCATAGAAATTTACATAAATGCTTTAGTAAATGAAGTCAAGCTACCACAGAGCTCTCACTAAAATGGCAAATCAAAATACATTGTCTATTGTTTCTTTTTTTTAAATAAATCTTTTGGGGGGGAGGGGAGAAGGCAGGGTAATTGGGGTTAAGTGACTTGCCCAAGGTCACACAGCTAGTAAGTGTGTCAAGATTTGAACTCAGGTCCTCCTGAATCCAGGGCCAGAACCCTACTCACTGCACCACCTAACTGCCCCCATTGTCTATTGTTTCAATAAAAACCTAAGGTTGGACAGCCCTGCTGTAGGCAATAGGGATCCATAGGAAATTTTTGAGAATGATAATTACAGGATAGAAGTAGTATGTCCAAAAAGGATTCTGTGTCAAGTGGGTTCTTAATGAACATAGGCTTCACTGACCAATTCCCTAATTAAAGTGAAAAGGTACAGCCAGAGTAATTTCAGAAACACAGAGATTGGATGGAGTTCTGGGCCTAGAGAAACTAGCTTTTCCTATTTTTTTATTAGTCCTAATCTGTGAGCCAGAAATCTGGAGCCCTGATGTTTGACTTTTGTATTTTTTTTGTTAAGTTGCTTTTATTTATCTAAGTTTTGGCTGAACTGTTTTAATATGGGTGCAGCTCTAATTACCTAACTGTTCTGGATGATGTGAGAATTACTGCTAATTACTTGCAATTGAGAATCTCAGATCAAAAGTGTTTTGTATGAAAAACTAAAAAGGAAAGTCACTAGGAGACCCTTAACAGGAGGTACCTGATGAGTATTAAGTGCATTTGTCTAAAGACATTTTGCTATAAGTCAGAAGTCACATGGTAGCCTAAAGCATGGAAGCAACTCCAAGATGAAAATAACTAGATTAGCAGTCACTTAGATATTATCACCATGTAAATAGTCACAGTAGACCTTTCCAGCACATTTGTGCATCCCAACACTTTGAAGCCTTTGCAGGGACTCCATCACTTTGAACTGAAACCAATGACAGTGCATCATCATTGGCGCTGAAAACATACACGTGACAGAGGGATACCTTTCACAGAAGCTTTGTTTACTGGGCAGAATTTTTTTATTCTATCTCAATGGAATTGCCTTGATGGAAACTCAAATCACCAGACCTGGTGAAAGATTCTTTCTTGAATGTCAAAAGAGAGTAAGATGGTACCAAATGACAACTTACAAAAGAATTGGCTTCTGGAATGAACTATTTTCTTGCACTCATAAACATCTGCCTTAAATATCTTTTTGAGATCATGGGAATCAGTTAGGACCAGCAGTATCTTCAAGAAAGTATCTAGTAGATGTTTAAGTTAGGGAAGTTCATCCCTATTTCATGAAAGATGAAGTACGAGGAGAATACTGGGATAAGATAATAATGTCATTAACATATGATATTCAGTAGGTATTTGAAAAACACCCACTATGTTCAAGGCTCTATGCTAATTTCTAGAATCGCAAAAGGGAAACAGTGAAACAAAACCTGTCTTAAAGGGGCTTCTGTTGTTGAGGGAAATGAGAATGTAGCACACTTACACCAATAAAAGTAATAGAGACTATCCCAAAAGTCTCAGTGCAGTTTTCTATTATTCAAAATTTAAAACTGATCTTAAACTTTGGGAACACAACATACAAGGTAGAAGTGATGGCAACAAAGGTAATATCCAGAGAAACTACAATAACATTTCAGGCATGATCACTTTTCATCTAAGAGAAGTGCTTTGTAAAGGAGATAACATCTGAGCTGAGGTAAAACTGAGAAGAAAAGCTAAGGAAGAGAAGTCTGAAAGGTGGAATAGAGGAGGGGGTTCATTTCTAGTATGGGGTATAAGATATGTGAATATGCAAAAGTCAGATGTAGGATATCCAAGAACACCTGGTAGTCCAGTTTGGCTGAAATGCATAGTGCATGAAAGGGTGTGGTGTTGTTCAGCCATCTCAGGCATGTATCTGACTCTTTGTGACCCCAGTTGGGGTTTTTTTTTTATTTGAAAAGATACCAGAGCCTTTTCTTCCTCCAGCTCATTTTACAGATGAAGAAAATGAATTAAATGGGTTAAGTGACTTGCTCAAGATCACACAGCTAGTAAGTGTCTGAGGCCAGATTTGAACTCAAGTCTTCCTGATTCCAGGCCTGGCACTCTATCCACTGCACCACCTAGCCTAATGACAGTAGAATAAAATAAGACAGAAGAGGTAGGTGGGTGTTAGATTGTGGAAAATAGTAAATGCTAGAAATGTGAAGCAGGTTGTCTTGATAAAAACTAAACATTTTAATTAATTGTTGAGATACTTCCAAATATCTGAATGTGTGAACTTGTAAAAAAATAGATATTTGATTGAATTATCCCACTTCCATCCAGATTTCTAGTGTTCGGTAGATATAGTTTAAATGTGTATTCACACTTCAGCAATTATCCCATTATATGAAGCACCATGTTTCCAAGAGACTCTTCACCAGTATTATCAGATGATGAGGACCTACCCATTATGGCTAAGGCTAGGTTCAACATTAGAACATTGTTCAGTTAACTGTTCTTTTGTGGATGTTGCTTGGGTTCCAGGAAATGTTTCACTAGATCAGAATTCAAAGGGCTCTAAGATTAGCCATTCAGGGAACAGGAAGCACTCTAGACTTACACAAAAAAATAGTTCTTGGCCCAAAATATATGTCTTTTAAGCATACCCACCCTCCCCATCAGCTTAAAGATAAGACCAAAGTGATCTAAATATACATATGAAAATATAGTTGCTTTAGAATTATAATTTCCCTTGGGCAAATTTTAGCAATAGGAGATAGAATTTGCTCCCAGAAAACAACAGAGCAGGAAGTATGATGCTATAAAAGAGTCAGCTCATGAGCAGAGATCAAGAATGTCTTAAGGGTGAGAAGGATAGAAGGGCCAAAGATAGAAACAAAGGGAGGAGAAAACAATCAATTTGAGGTGTTGGGTGCTTAAAGACGGACAATTCTGACCAGAAATGAGTGGTTTTGTATGTTAAGCTATCCTCAGGAACTCAGGATAAAAAGATCTAGCTGGCCTGGATGTGAAATAGGTTAGATCAGAAAGTGCATTTCTACATGAATCAATGGTAAATTGAAGTGTACATAAACCTAGAGAGTAAGCAGTATCTACACTGAAGATGTCACCTGAGCTAAGTTAAATACAATATAGTACAGTAATTTTCTTTTCTAAGCAGCTCAGTATTTCACTATTGTGGAAAAGGGATACAGAAGAAGAACTTGGAGGTTATAAGCAGCAGTTCCAAGATTAAAGTCTAAAGATGGAAGAAGCTTTCTTTCTTTAGATAGTGGCAATCAAAGATACCACTGGCAAATATGGGTGATTTTCCATTTGAAGGTAGCTTGGGTGGTTTTGGCAATACACTCAATGAATATGAAAATAGGACATTAGCATAAATATTCCTAATGTGAAATATTAAATTTAGACATAAGGTTTGATTACTTACCCCGATCCATGGTAAGAGGCAATGTACTATAAAGAGCCAGAAAGCTCTTTATAGAGGGATAGAGAGCTGATCCTGAATCAGGAAGATCTTCATTCATGTCTAACCATTAACTGCATGACCCAGGGTGTATCATTTAACTTCTCAGTGCCCTAGGCAACTCCATTATAGGTTGCAAAGATGATGCCAACCTGAATTGGCAAAGGGAGTTCCCTCATCTGAGATCCTTATATTAATGAAATTACAAGTTGAGTCTCTATCTTCAGTCCTACACACACACACACACACACACACACACACACACACACATGCAAAAATTTCTTTTTAATCATAGTGATATGGGGACCATAACTAAGGGAAATACATGCTTCACAGACTCTTATTTTTATTACAAATACATTTGGTTTCATAGTATACTTAGATTCATATTAAGGTTTTTTGTGTGAAACTCTAGTTTTATTACCTGCTCTACTCAAATATAAAACTTTGCACTTGTGCAATAACTTTCATTGAAAGGTTTCAAGGTGTTTTACAATCATTATCTTCCCTTTATAGAAGAAGGAACTGAGTTATAGAGTTCATTTTGTATGTCAGGGCAAAGCCAAGAATGAACTCTATAGGCTGGATCTCAGCGACAGAGGGTACCCCTGGGGGTACCCTCTCTCTAGTAGGTCTTACAATTTCTCTCAACCTATAGGAGACTAGGAAACTCAAGGACTAATGACCTTAATGGTTTTACAATTCTGCTTCCAGATTAGTCAAAGACATTGCACAAGTCTGAATCAAGGGAGGAGGGTCAGGCAATAGGGGGTGGGAGTGGAGAGAAATAAAATGTGAGGAGGGAAAATTACAAGGTAAAAAGGGCTTTTATTCAAACAATGGAATGTAATTTTGTAGTAGACAATTTTTTTAGCTTGTATTGTATCACACTGTGTTCCTTTTCAAGATTTCATATGTTGTTGTGTTAAAATGAATTCCATTTTGTCCCAATCAATGAATCTCCCCACTCACTATTACCTACAGCCCTTCCTAGCAGCCAGGGTTCTGGCTCTACTCCAATGTCAGACTGGCATTAAAACAAGAGAAGTTGCTGGTGTCTGTCCAACTGTTCAATCGAAGTCCTGGAAAATGTCACCTACACCATGGTAATTTAGAAATTGCCCCTCCCCCCCACCCTCACCACCCAACCATACCCTGAAATTACCTCCAGCTCATTTGTCTGGCTAGAGGTTAATGGAACACTAATGATGTTAATGAGCCTTTCTCAGTGCAAGTTTTTTCAAGAAAGAGATATAATAGCTGTTTTCTTTCCTTTTTAATCTTTTTCATCATTCAAGAGTTACAGGCTGAGACAATTAGCAACTCGTGCAGCTCTGTCTCCCTGCTCAGTCACAGCCCAGTGGGGCAAAAAGCAGGAGCCTATTAGACTACTTCACATGTCCACAGGTGAGAACACATGGATTGATGCAACACACTGCTTTTGCCAGAAGGCATAATGCTATTCAGGGGGAAAGGAGGGAAATTAACAATCTGTTGATGAAGCTTTTCCATGACAGGCAGACAGCAGGAGCTGTCCAGAGTGCTGAAGAGTCATCATAAATTCCACCCCTTTCTGTTTGTTAGAATGTGACCAACCTGCTACAAACTTCAAGGGGTTCAGGGTCTGGTTCACTGAAGCATCCAAATGTTTAGTTACTTATAGCAAGCTCTTCTGGGCCTCTTTGGGCCTAGGAAATAGAGGCGACATTTTGGACAGCAAATTCCTCTAGAGTTGTTTCTGATACATTTTGGCATTTGTCCAATCAGTATTGCTCACTAAAGGGTCTCTCTGGTGGTGTTGTTGAACTTAGAATCTCTATCTCTTTGGAAAATCAGTAGACTGGTATCTATGGTAATGAAAGACACATGGCCAGAATGCTCAATGCCCCTGGTATTGGAACACATTCAAAGTGAAATGTGTTTGAGGTCTGAGTTAAAGTTCAATCTTTGTCAGATTTTATTATGTAGAATCTCTAGTGAAAGGAGCCCAAAAATGTCTTTAATGGGTGTTGCAGAAAGACATGTAGAGGACTTGGACATGAGAAGTGGAACAAGAGTAGCATTCCACAGCTCTTCAACAAAATCTTTTGCATCTAAAGGGGATATTAATAATAGCTAACACAATAACAATTAACATTATATAGCTCTTTCCATGTGCCAGGAACTGTGCTAAGCACTTTACAATTATTGTCTTATTGATCCTTACAACAACCCTAAGAGACAGGTGCTATTATCCTCATTTTACAGATGAGGAAATGGCAAACAGAGCTTAAGTGACTTGCCCAGGATCACACAGCTAACAAGCATCTGAGGCTGGATTTGAACTCAGGTTTTTTTTTTGTTTTCTTTTTTTGTTTTTTTTTTTTACTTCAAGTGCTGCTACTCTATCCACTGTGGCATCTAGATAGCCCTGATAACAGCCCTAGATAACATGTAGGCACAGACCTAAAATTCAGGAAATTTATGTTCAAACCCTCATACCTCAGCATCTGATTTAACTCTCTTCAATTATAATCTTTCTTTTTATGTTGGGGAAGTAGATCATATTTTTCAGTCAGCTAGGGGATGCAGTGGATAGAGTGAGCCATGAAGATTTGAATTCAAATCAAGGCTCAAACCATTACTTAACTATGTGACCCTAGACAAGATACTTACCTCTCTAAGTTTCAGTTTAACTATCTATAAAGTGGGGATAATATTAGCATCTACTCACAGGGTTATTGTGAGCATCAAAAAAGTACAATGTAAATGTTAAGAGTCTACTATATGCCCAGAACTGTGCCAAGCAGTGTGAAGAATACAAAAATATAACCGATAGTCTGTATAGTCAAAGCATGAACATCCTATTGGAGAGACTGAAGTAATCCATAAGGATAATGAGAGGATAAAATTGTGGCTATGTAAATACCATAGGATTTCATAGAAGGGAGAGGGCAACATGCGCTTGAGTGATTAGAGGAGGTTTGGGGTTTTTTTGTTGTTTTTGTGTTTTGGAAGTGTTAGTACTTAATCTGGTCCTTGAAAGACATGTACCCTTTCTTTTAAAAAAATAATTTTAAAAATGATTATGCCTTCCCATTTCACGCAGTTTGAAAGTACATGGGTTACTTACAACACCCTCTTGCTTTTATCAGGCTATGTAGCCCTTATCTGCTCTGTTTATGCTCTGGGCTAATTCACTCCTCACTCCCAGGGGTTCCCCATATTAATATTAGTAGGGGAAACTGATCAGCCTAATCTGATGTAGCTCTTAACTCCTGGACTTAAGAAATTCATCAGCTTCAATTTCCTACATATGTGCTCTACCACAAACAGTTATAGCCTTTTAATAAATTGAAGTTATGCTATAGATTTCCAGGAAGGAGTTAGGAGTAATATAAGCAGAAGCATGGAAAGGGAGATTAGAATGGTCTATTTGGGTACCTGTTTGTCTCAAAGACAGGTTTTATCTTGAGTGGGAGACATGGTGAGAGATAGTGAAAAATAATGCTAGAGTATTATTATGGAATATTCTCAAATTATGGAATATTCTTAAAGACAGGAAGAGTGCTTTAGACATGATGCATTCTAGTTTGTTAAGCAGGAGAAGGCTCTCTTGTAGCGGAAGGAGTGCAAGAGTAGGAATCACAAAATCTGGGCTCTAATCATGAATCTGCTACTAACTGTGTTGCTTTGCACCAGTTATTCATTTTACCTTTCTGAACCTGTTTCCTTATGAGAATATAATCCATGGTTGAAGAGTTTGTAATCAATTTCGTACAGCTCTAAAATGACGCAAACATTTAGCATGTTAACGTAAGTTATTTTCTTAAGTTATTAAAGAAATAATGTGTTACACACACATATATATATATGATGCATATAATATTATACAATTTAAATCCTGTATTTAACTGAATAATGGAAATAGTATTCTAGTAAAATTGGACAGGTATTGACATACAAGATATGTCGGAGTGGTCATATTATAAGATTGGTGATCAACTAAATATTATTTCAAAAGCCCAGGTATTGTCACATAACCTCCACCACTTGCTAGCAGTGTGACTATGAACAAGTCACTTAATCTCTCTGAAACTTTGTGTACTCATTTGGAAAATGAATGGTGAGGGTTGAAATTGTGGTGGGGACAGTAAGAACGTACAGTAAAAGGCAAATTTTAGGTATATCTTGGAGAAATAAATGATGAGGTGATGCAACTGATCAGATATAGGGGATGAAAGAGAGAGGTCAGAGAAAAGTTCAAGTGTTTGTGGACTATGAGACTTCATAAAAGGATTGTGTCTCAGTACCATAAAAGGAAAAGTTAGCTAGGAGAGCCAATTGGTCAGCATAAAAGAGGGGAACAAAATATTTATTGGCATCTATATATCCATGTACTAACATGTGGTGTCAGAGATAAACTATTGGTCTAGATGAGACGTGTCTAACCCAGTGTAGTATTTCTTATGCTATTAATTGACTGCATTTAATTTCCCACTTATAAACATTTATACGAAGTTTATGTAACAAACTTGCAAGTTATGCACATGTTTTCATATTAGTACAACCATTATCTCAACCCTACTTATTTCCAACCAAAAAATCACTTGAAAGAAATACTTGTTTAAAGGTTTATACAGCAGTGGCATTTTTAATCAATATTGATGTTAAAAGAACTAGAATTGTAGGTTCTAGAGGACAAGAACTGTATATTTAATAATTACATATTTAATAAGCTTGTAATAGCTGGTAAGGCAGTGTGCTTCACTGGAAAATGCTAATTATACATGGGATCAGTTCACCTGGGTTTGAATCCTATTGTCCATGTAGTCCTCACTCTGATAACCCAGGGCAGATCATGGAACTTTGTGCTTTAGTTTCCTCACTTGTGAAATAAGTTTTGGATTAGATCACACTTTCCTTTACTCTTTTTGGTTTCATGAACCCCTTCTCAGAATAAATAATTGAGGAAATTCTAAGTTTCAATTAGAGGTCAGTGAAAATATGCAATTATTTTCCCATCTAAGTTTATGGATCTACTGAAATCAATCCACCAACCAGTAGGAATCTATTGACTCCAGGTTTAGAACCCTTAGATTAAGTGATTTCTGAGGTATCTTTTGCACATCTAATATTCTATGAAGCAGGAAAAAAATGGCACTTTATTATTTATAAAATGCTATTGCAACAAGTCTGTGAGTCAAAGCAGTAGTTTTTCCTCATTTTACAGATGAGGAGAATAAATTTTATAGAGGTCAGATGATTTGCCCAAGGTCACATAATGGGTAAGCTGCAGAGCTAAGACTCATGCCAGATGTTTCTGACTTCAAACGCAGTAATCTTTCTACTATACCAGCCTAGTCCTAAACTCAGTATCGTGCAGGTGCATAATAAATGCTTTCTGATAATAAGAATGATGATGGAAACCAGAAATCTTCTTAAGCAATTGCTCAATTTCCATAGATGGAGAAAGTAGAGTTGGAGCTTTTATGCCCATCACAGCTTTTTTTTTTTTCTAAAGAAATGATGAACCCCACAGCAGTGTAAGGAACTATGCAATTGCATATATAGGACTTCGATGCTTATAGTTATGCCTGTATCCAGATGGCAAATGGGATGATGGTAAAGCCAGGATGAGGAAGCAACTAATGACACTTCAAAAAGCAAAATGCAAAGCAAATATAAGAGCAAATGACACATCCAGGACAGGACAATGGAGCACATGACAAAATCAGCTGCTTTGGATAAGGTTGGGGGAGGGAGTGGCTAAAAATACAAAATGTACATCTAGCACTTGCTTCAGAGTGCAGCCTGTTCTCTGTATACAAGTAAGTCTCCCTCTTCCCTTTCACCTCCCTTCTTTCCTCCCTATCCCTTGAAACCAGCTTCCTGCTATGCAAGAGAGTAGATTGGGGGCATTATAGATTAAGTTTAAAGGATTTGTTTCAGAGGCCCTGATGTTTATCTCACCTTTTTGAAATCTGTCTCTGACATAGTCCATTTTACAGATTGGGAAACCAAAGCAAAGAACCTCTAGATACTTTTTTGTCTGCGTCAGATCTTGAAAAACTTCCCTTTCACCACTCGGCCATACGTACCCCTCACCAAGAAAAAATGGAGAGTATTACAAAGAGCACCTAACATAGAACACCAGCCAGTCTAGGAATGCAGCCAAGGAAGACACTTAGATAATGGATGTGGTCAAGCCATGGCATGCGCAAGTAAATTATGAGCTGGCGCTTCTGAAGAGTGACAGTTTTGGTTTACATTTCCACTAGAGGGTATCTATCTGCATTTAAAGCTGTGGTTCTCTGATAAGGAAAAGGGGTGGGAGAACCTCCCAACTTGCCTGGACATACTCTGAGACAAAGCTTTTCAAAGAGATAGAAATGCTCTGCTGATTTATAGAGTAATGAATGTCCTTGACAGTACCTCAGGAGCTCCTAATCTTGGCTACAAGGGGAAACTGCTCACCACAAGGATACATTTCTTTTCTTAACCTATTTATCCAGACAACCTGTCAGCCCTACCAGAGCAGGATCTCCTGTTGACACGGACAAGACAGCAATACAATAATTGGAATGCCTTTTCTGGTTGTTGTTGTTCAATTCCCCTTTTGAATAGTCACAGATGCTTTGTCTAAATATGCATTCTTGGTGCCTCAATTTCCATTTCTGTGTTATTCTTTTTTTTTTTTACTGGCATGCATATTTATGACTGACTGCCACAAAGTGCTTCCCTGAAAAGATGCCATTATAACAGAATGATGATCTCTTGACATCAAGGATTAGAATCTACACAAACGTTCTGTACCAACTCATTTTTATGTTTGCCTACTTGTCTTAATTTTTTAAAAAAATTTCTGATTCTCAGAGTGTTTGAGTCAGAGGGGGATGCTTAGCTCAGGGAGATACATCACAAATCTCACTTAGACCACAGATGGTGTAGGCTGGGTTGACTACCTCTTTCCCTGACTTAGAGCAGTTATTGATATGCAGCAGACAATTCCACATTTTCATTAGGGTGGTTAAAATAAAACTTCAGGGCTCATCAAGGCATGGCCACCAAATTTTTCTTGTTTATAGCTGGAGAGGGCTTAACTTAGATTAAGGCAAAGGTTTATTAGCAAAGAAATAAGCTTGAGAGAGCCCTGTCATTTCAGGCTGGGCCTGTTCCTCACTTGCAGAATCAGATGGACTTACAGAGCTGATCTTTGCTACAAATTAATACAGCACCTCTTTTTCCCTTTGTTCAGCAAGAAGTCATTACTCCTAGTGGTCAAATATTTATTTATTGATTGACTCCATCCCGCAGTTATTTAGCAGATAGGTGGCTGTAAAAGAACCAGTCTCATAACACTAATCTGCTAGCCATACTGTACTGGAAAGAATACTTGACTTGGATTCAAAATATTTGGGTGTGAGTCCTATCTCTTCCACTTACTAGCTATGTGGCTTGGGCCAGTGCCTTAAACTCTTTGAACCAAAGTCTCCTTGCCTTTGATGTTGGGGTGATAATCTTTATACTACTTAAATCACAGGGATGTTTTGGGGAAAGTAAACTCTAAAGGGGCGGAGGGGGGTGAAGCAAGCTCTCTTTACTAAGAACAAATTCTACCATCTCCACTGCAGTGACAGATAACAACATTATTCCTGACTAGACTAGTTTCTCAGCTGCATTAGCTAAATGTTCATATTGGGTATTATGAAGAGATAGAAAGGAATGAGAAATCCTCATATCCTGACCTCAGGAAGCTCTGAGCCAAAAGGCAAAATGCAACTCATAGCTGCCAATGAGATATTAAAAATATAAATTAAAACATCTTTATAGAAATACACACAATGCCATGAGGATAGTATCATGAAAATTTACCAAAATGGGAGCAAGGGCCCAGGTCCAGAACTTATACTCAGCTAACACAGGGACAAACAACTGCTCTCCTACTATATCACATTTAGTTAGTGCTTTAGGATGCTTTGTCACAGAAAACTCATGAGAAGATAGTATATTATTATATCTATTTTACAAATGAGTAAGTTAAGGCTCAGTTATGATTAAGTGATCTACCTAAGTCATACTGTCTACATCCCATTCAGAACCCAGGAGTTCAATGTTGTTTCCAACATGACACAACGCCTCTCATGTGGTACCCAAGGCTCTCCATTCAATCAATCAAGCAATCAAATTTATTAAGTACCTACTATGTCCCACGCACTGTGCTAAGAGCTGGGGACTCAAAAAAAAAAACAGGCAAAAGAATTATCCTTGCCCTTAAGGAGCTTACAATCTAATGGAGGAGACAACACACAAAAATATAAGCAGTGAACTATATTCAGGATATATAAGAAATTATCAGAGGGAAGGCATTGGAATTAAGAGGGTTTGGGGAAGGCTTCCTATAGAAGATAGGATTTTAGTTAGGCTTTAAGGGAAGGTAGGGAGGTCAATAGTTGGAGCAGAGAAGAGAGATCATTATAAGCATGGAAGACATAGAGAAAATGCTCAGAACCTAGAGAGATGGAGTGTCTTGTTCATGCAACAGTGGGGCCTCCAGACATTAGGTGTTGGTTCTTAGCATTATGAGAGAAGGCAGAAAAATGTAGGGAGGTTAACATCCATGGCATTGTCTCTCAAATCTGATCCTGGCCACAGCTCTCTAAGCTCTTTTCAAACTTCACACTTTGGGAAAACTAAAGCAGAAAAGCAGGAAGTGATTTGTCCCATGCTTCACAGCATGTGACAAAGGAGAGGTACGTACGAGGGTCTTGTTTGGACCTTCTCCAATATTCAGTTTCTTTGCATATCTTTCTGTCTTTTTTTTTCTGTATCTTTCTCTGTGTCTGCCTCCTGTATCTCTCTCTCTCTCTCTCTCCTCTCTCACTAGACCCCTCTCCTAGTTTAAAGTAGCTGTGACAACAGGCTCCTCACTTCATAACATTAACACAACTGTGCCTAAGAAGGAATTGTGAAGGGCAGAGGACACAGCGAACACTGGAATTAATTAAAGAAAAACCATGCCACATCAGCCAAACAGGTTTGATTATTGAATCAAAGGTCAGGTCACTGATTTCCTTCCTCTAAATCATTTTGCTCCCCTTAGGAAATAGATTTCTGTGAACAATTCTAGGGAACCCATTTAATTCTGTGTGAGTGGGGAAACACACAAATGTTCTCTAATCCCAGCAGAATTTTCTTTTGCCATTTACAATCTAATAGTAAAAAAAAAAAAATTATCCACTGGCACGGTAGTTAGTTTCTTTGTCTATTCTAGTTCCATATGTCTCTCTGCTTTGATTTAGATTAAAACTTGAGCGTCCCTAGGCAAACCCTTGTTTTTTTTTTCCAATTGATGAGGGAGGAGAGCTTCATTCCAAGAATAGAGTCCCTGAATCACGTGCTGCTCAAAGAGGGCATTGTGGCCTCTTCTTTTGGCACTCCCCACCAATGTTAGTTAGCATGAGTCTTCTCACATACCAGCTCTCTAATTAGTTCTATTGGTTTCAACAGCTCCCCGGCCTTGGTAAATGTAATATTTAACACCCAGGAGGGAAGTGTTTCACTCGGATGATTCTTTCATCATTTCTGCCCATCTGGAGCTCTCTTTAAGCTCATGGAGCACCACCTGCCTAGGAAAACAAGGATCTTAGGTGACTTTTCCATGCCTCTGCAGCAAGGACTCTACCCTCCCCTCACTCTCTTCCCCCCAGCCCTCCCCCACTTCATACAAACAGTTCCCTGAGAGTTTTGTGGTTTTCTGGAGCTGATCTTTCACAGATGATTTTGGTCCTACCATCTCCTAGGGAATTACATCCGGATTTGATTAGATTCCCACCTGTGATTGACACCTGTTAATAACCTGTAAGATGGGCGCAAGATGCTTCATATTGTCAGCTGGAGTTATCTATGACTTTATTTTTCATCAACTTTGTCACTCAAGGACAGCAGTAAAGGATATTATTTTTTCCCCCTTAAGATGCTATTATAGATCCCTGGGCTAGGGGAATTGTCCTGCACATCTACCTTCACACTGGTTCTAAGGAAATATATTGCCAGGATTACATGTAATATTTAAATAATGTATTTATGAACTTTTATTACCTTCATTTTGATGTGTTGATAGGCAGCTTGATGACAGAGGTATTTATTCACTATATTAGCTCTGGGAGTGTGAATTCACCAAAGTTTAGACCCTTGTCTCTGACCTTATGAATTTTCTGTTCAGAAGGAGATTTGAACTTTCTGGACTTTTGAGTTTAATGGGTCTTGGAAAAACTTTCTTTTATAAAGGGGAATAATAAAGCTCCTGGTGTTTAGAAAAACAGGTTGATTGGTGTAATGGGAAGGTGCTAAATTTGGAAACAAAGGACCAGGCTCAGATCCCAGCTCTCCTACTTATTCCCTACATAACCTTTGGCAAGTCTCTCTTCTCTGGACCTGAGATTTCTCATCTGTAAAATGAAAGGGTAGGTTAGATTATTTCTAATAGCCCTTTCAGCTCAAAATTCATGATCTTATGATGATCTGAGTATCTGAGGAATGCATGCTGCTCTTATAAGCAGGCAAAACAATACTGGGCACATAATAGGACTCAAATGAGTATTTGAAATCAAGCAAAACCACACATGAAGTTTTGGTTATTTATTGGTATTATTTTTTATGAAAATGCATAACATGCTATGGACTCACTGTTTCCCCAAACTCAAAACCTTAAATCCATCAGGGTACAGGGTTCCCAACTATTCAATGCCCCCAATAGACTAAAAGGAGCTACTTCTGGGAATACATCTTGATCTAAGAGACATGGTGGGGGAGGGGGCAGAAGGAGCCAGGAGAGGAACGAAGATCAGGTTCTATGATTTCATTAATGTAGGGAGCTGACCTTCAAGAAAAGATACTCCCTCTAACAATGGAGATCCACAACCCAGGCCTGGCTCTGCAACTTTAATCTTAGAGAATTGCTAGGGGGTTCTGAGACTTTAAGTCCAGGGTCTTATTGCCTGTGTTTGTCAAAAGAGGATCTTTCTGATTCTGAGACTGGTTTTCTGTCTGTTCTATGATCTTGCATCTCAAGAGAGAGAAGAAAATATTAAATCTAATTTTAATTCTTGAGAATAAAATGATATCCTGGAGTTGGAAGATATTCCACCTAAGGAAGTGAAATACTCTTCTCTTTTGGAGGCTTAACTTTGGTTTCTCCTGCCTTTTTTCCATGAAGCACGTTACACTGTCCCCAGTGCTTTAAGAACATGCCGCCAGGAGAACCAAGGGCAGCAAGTGAAAGGACACTACAGAACTCTTTAATTACACAAAACTCTGGGAAGAGAGAACTGTCATGTTCCTGCCCCTGGGGAATCTCTCAGTGTCTGCCTCAGCCAGAATCTCCCTTAGGAAAGATGCTTCGACATATGTCTTTTCTTTGCTCCACGCCAGACCTAGGCCTAGTCAAATCTTAGTAATTCCCACCTATAATTTAACTGCAATTACAGAAATATATGTGTCCCTTTCATCTCCCAACTCTCTAGGCTAAAATAAAAATATGCCAAATAAATTTTAAGATGACAGGTTTAAAAGTGCAATGGTAGCTCTGTGTCTGTTTCCCTGACCCTTTAAAGGGAAAAAAAGGCCTTACTTTTTTTTTCCTTTCCCCAGAGCTAAAATGAATGTCTATACAGCTTTCACCACCTTTTGACTGCTTCTTAACCTTGGCTGCATCATGTCATTTTCCTATTTGTTTCTCATCTTGACTGTGGAAACACCCTTAAGAAATTTAATAGAGGCAGAAATTCATTAAAAAGGATAAAGCATCTTACATTTTTCATTCTTTCCCCCACCATGGTTGGATTTCCTTGGGAATTCTGGTGATAAAGAAAAAAAAAATCACAGGAATATTTAAGGAAATGGAAACAAAGGAGGTTTGGACCAAAAAGTGTAGCCAGACATCTAGTTAATTCTGTGACAATCAATTGTTTTTCTACTGTATCAGATGGTAAAGCCATTCCCAGAATCACCGGGAATGAGAGAGCTATCAAACACCTTTGAACCCATCAAGTCTAATCCCTTTATTTTATAGCTGAGGAAACTAATAGACGAAAGTTAGGTTACTTGCTCAGGGTCATACATCTTTTCAGTGGATAAGGTGGGATTTGAATCTGGACTCAGTTTTATTCACAAAGAAGCAAGGTTTATAAAGCTCTCTGAAAATATCCCATTTTATTCTTACAACAACCATGTGAACACACCATGCTAAGCCCTAGAACAACAGAAAAGAAGCATGTCAAACAGTCAAGTAGCCACTTCCAAAATGTGGAAGGGTATTGTGTCTCTTTGTTACAGTAATTAAGGTGGGGCTTTTTCACTGTTTTCTCTTTTGGAGCACTTTTTTAAATCAGGAGCCCTTGATGAGTCTGGCCTTTGTTTCTTCTATTAAATAGGGACTCTGATGACCTACTTGCCTCAAGGGAAAGCCTAGTTTACATGGGTTTGAGTCACATGCCAGAAGCTTTTAGACCTCTTGGGTTTGAGTTGCGTATTGTGATGCCTTTTGACCCTGAACAGGGTACATAAACTCAGAGGTTGGCGTTTTTCCTTTGGGGGCTCTCACTCACTGTAAGAGTGGGGTGTGACTCTGGGCAAATAGTTGTAACTGCCCCCCGGCTTTGCTAACCTTTGCTAACCTTCTCTGGTAACTGAATTGTGATTTGGTCTGTTTATATTGTCTCTGTTTGTAATTTCTATTTGTATTTGCTCTGAAGTTCAGGGTGCTGGCTTTTCCTCGGGAACTAAGTGAGTTATATTTGTATGTGTGATTAAAGTGATATTGTTAACCCCTTAAAGTTACTTTCCTTAGTAAAACAGATCAAAGAACCTGTGCTGGCAGCTCTTGTTGCTGGTCTTGTTGGGTCTTACACCCCTCCCCTACCGCAGCTGCTAGCCAAATTGCTGTTACACTCTTACACTGACTGTTAAGAATGCTGCTGCTCATTTGGGTCTCTGAACTTTGAGCTACAGACCACTGATTGGCATCTTCCTTCAATGACATAAAACCAGATGAACTGTCCATGACCGAAAGAGTAAATCTTGATGAAATCTGACATACTCTGCATGTTTCAGAAAGGTAACACTTTTCTTTAGAGGAAATTTCAGTATGGTCCTTGGGAAAGTGGATACCCTAAGAAGGACCTTATGGTAAACTCTTTTCTCACTTTTTAGAAGGGGTGATGTGCATAATAGAGATGTTACATATACTGATGACTTATTCAAAGCATACACAGAAGCATAAATAAATGGTGGAGAGGGGTCCCATGTATCTGAGGTTTTGTCTTCAATCTTTGAATAACTCTCTTGCTGCCAATCAATCAACAAAACAGTGGATAGACATGGAGTCAGGAAAATCCGAGTTCAAATTGAACCTAAGTTACTTACTATCTGTGTGATCCTGGGCGAGTCACTTAAACTTTTGTCCACCTCAGTTCCTCATCTGTAGAGTGGAGATAATAATATTATCTACCACAAAGAGTTGTTGTGAAAATAAAATGAGATATTCGTACAGAGCTTTGCAAACCTTCAAACAGAATATAAATGACAGCTATTAATATTATTACTATTTGTTAAATGGTGATTTTGTACCAGGTATGGTGCTAGGTACTACGGATAAAACTACAAAGAATGAAACAATTTCAAGAACTTACATGGAGAGACCACAAGCACATGAATAAGAATATATAGGATACATTTAAAAAAAAAAAAACAAATAAACATAAAAGCAATTTGTCAACTATGTAACCTCTATCATAAGATCTCTTGTACAACTACTCATGATTGGTATACTTGGGCTTTTGTAAGATCTCATTAAGAAAACTAGTCACTCATAAGGCACATACATGGAAGGTTGAATCACAGTATCACCCTGCCTAGTACGTAAGTATATAGATGCAAATGGTATAGTATGATATAGAGATAAGAGAATAGAATTAAGTTCCAGGAGACAGGGGATCTAATTTCCCACTCTGGCATAACATTGCTCTGTGACTATGGACAAGTTGCTTAACCCCTTATTTTTAAAAAATTTTTAACATTTTTATTAAAAGGTTTTTTATTTTATTTTTATTTATTTTATTATTTTTATTTTTAAAGTTTTGAGTTCCAAATTCCATTCCTCCCTCTGTTCCTCCCTCCCTGAGACAGTAAGCAATCAGATATCGGTTGTACATGTGCAATTACTTAAAATATTTCCATGTTAGTCATTTTGTACAAGAAGACTCAAAGAAAAGGAAAAAAAGGTGAAAAATAGCATGCTTCAGTCTGTATTCGAACAATATCAATTCTTTCTCTGGAGGCTGATAGCATGGTTTTCTAGTCCTTTGGGATTATCTTGGATCATATTGCCGAGAATACCTACGTCATTCACAATTCTTCATCAAACAATATTGCTATCACTGTGTACAACATTCTCCTGGTTCTGTTCCCTTTACTATGCATCAGTTCATGTAAATATTTCCAGGTTTTTCTTAAATCATCCTGCTTGTCATTTCTTATAGCACAATAATATTCCACAGCTTGTTTAGCCATTCCCCAATTGATGAGCATCCTTTCAATTTCCAATCCTTAGCCACAACAAAAAGAGGTGCTATAAATATTTTTGTACAAATAAGTCCCTTTCCTTTCCTTTTTTTTTTTGATGTCTTTGGAATATAGACCTAGCATTGGTATTGCTAGATCAAAGGGTATGCATAGTTTTATAGCCCTTTAGGTATATTTCCAAATTTCTGTCCAGCGCATTCATGTCCCAGTTTTCCCACATTCCCTCCAACATTCAACCTTTTCTAAAGGACTTTTAAAAAAAAAATGCTTCATAAGCTTTCAAAATCTATAGCAATTGAAGCTATTATCATGAGATCCAGACATCTGTGCTTGGCTAACTTAACACACAAGGAAAGGTCAAACTAGGGACACTAGTTAGGGGTAGGGAGTAAAACAATTATACTTGAGGAGGTGCTTTGCCCAGGTGGGAGACTAGAATCTCCAGCCAAGGAATTGTAAGTAGCTAGGCACCCAAAGTAAGGACTATGTCAATTCTCTAACTTCTAATTTCATTTCCCTTCTGCCCTAATTGTCTAATATTTATTTTGTATAGATTTACGTGTATGTGTTGTCTTCCCTAATAGAATGGTTTCCCTCCCCATTTCTGCTTTCTGGCTCCCCATAGCTTCCTTCAAGACAGTTAAAATCCAGACTTTTGCAAGAAGACTTCCCCACTCCCCACCATTGCTTCTGCCTTCACTTTGAAATTGCCTCCAATTTAGCTTTCGTATCTTACATATCTTACATGTCCAAATTTGTTTGCATGAAGTCTCCCTTAATACAATGAGATCCTTCAGGGAAGGAGCTGTTTTTGCTTTCCTTTGCATCCCCAGCACTTTGTTCAGGGCCTAGAACATAGTAGGTAATAAATGCTTCTTGATTTAACTTGTTGCAGAGACTTACTCTGTGTGTGTGTTGTGTGTGTGTATGTGTTACTCTCTAGCCTGAAACCTATTAGAACATTTATAAATTCTTCATTGATTGTGTAATTGATCAATTAAGCATCAGGTCTGGAGAATATTAACAAGTTGCCAGTAAATCCCAGAGGGAAATGGACAGTGGGGAGGGATACTGCATGGGAGTGGAGTGGGGGGTAGAGGGACAGGGATTTGGTCCCAGGGAGATGTGCTGGAATTTTAAATGCTAACCTCCTTTTAAAAGCTTTGAGGAACACTCCCTTTCCCAATAGAAAGACAAATTGCTCAGGTGGCTGAAGAATGAGGAGCTCTCAGCATCATCTCCCTGTTGTACACTATTTACACTTCACAGGACATTATTTGGGCCATTATTTCTGAATGCATTCCCTGCCTTGTTTCCATTCAGCTGGCAATGCCACAGTGTGTGTTAGTGTATGTTAACAAGCTCTAGGAAGGTAATCTCCATGTTCTCAGCTGCCATTCTGAGGGCGCTAACTGCACAGTTATTTTTCAGCTCATCCAACCAAATCATGGAGCTAGAAAAGAACTCTGGGTATTGACTAGCTTAATCTCTTCCTTTGACCAATGAGGAAATTGAGGTTCAGAGTAATGATATAAATCAACCAAACAACAAGCCTTTATTAAATGCTTATTATTTGACAGGTCTTGTAATAAAGTCTAGGGATATGAAAGCAAAAGTGAAACAGTCTCCATTTCAAAGTTGTATTCTATGACTCCCTCACAGCCAAGAAATTGTACAGTTACAGGGTTAGTACTAGAAATCAAGTTTCTGAACTGTCCAAATGCAGTATGCTTTTCACCCAATTATTTTCTCTCATATCCTTGTTTCTACACATTGTTACTTCTACCTTTGCCCTGGTCATAGATAGAATAGAGAATCTGGTACATGTTGCTATGTACTTTTGCTCCTCTATTTTAGATATTTGGGAACTCTAATAGCTTCTTAGTATAGTGTGGCAACAATTTTAGTTTGTTGACTGTCCTATCAGTATGTGAACTGGCCAGGCAGCTTGGACCACACTGCAAGGAGTGAGTGATTGGGGGTAGGAAGGTAGAGTGTTCCAACCAGGTCTTGAAATACCAAAATCTAACTGTGTCCAGTCCAAGGTGAAAGATGGCATTGCCACCATTGGATGATTTTACTATTTCAAGTATCCAGGGTCCTTTGCATTATGCCTATACACATATTTGACTTTATTCTTTTAGGAAAAAAAAAAGAGTGCTTCATTACAGCTTTCATTTTCTGATAATCATCTCTCCCATAAATAGAGCTCTCTTTTGTAAGAAAGAAGTATAGTTGAGCAAAAGAAACCAGCACATTGAACATTTTTGAACACATGCATATGTGTCATTCTGCCCCTGTAGAAATATATTTCACAATCAGTCCTCTGGAGTCAGTATTGATCATTGAATTGATCCAGATTCTGATATCTTCTGTTATAATTTTCTTTAACATCATGGTGGCCATTGGGTATAACTTATAGTTCTCTTTGTTCTTCATGCCTCCTTTGGCTTCAGTGGTCTTCCTCAGCTTCTTATAACTCTTCATAGTTCACATTTCTCTTGGCATAATACTATTTTATTACATTTATAAAACACAGTTTTTCAGCACTTCCCAAATCAAAGGGAGTTCACTTTATTTCCAGGTTTTTGCTATCGAGAACAGTACCACTATAAACATCTTCATATATAGGATCATTCCCTCTGTCTTTGACCTTTGACCTTCGACCTTGGTATTTGTTCAGAAGTCGTATGATTTAAAGAGTATTGACAGCAGTTTGGTCACTTTTCTAATATTATTATAAATTGTTTTCCAGAATAGTTAGACCAATTCACAGTTCCAAAGATGGTATATTAACAGACTTGTCCTTCAACAGTTCTATCAACATTGATTACTTTTGTCTTTTACAACATTTGCCTCTATGCAAATATTAAGGAAAGTTTAGACTAATAATCATTGAGGATGAAAACATTTTCCATATTAGCAAAATGGAAATAATAACACGCCATCAGCCAGAAGAGATCTTGTGAGGATCAGGATGACATCAGATCTATACAAATACAATTTATACAATATGAGTGTGCTGTTATTTATTGTTGTCATTATTAATGCCAAAAATAATCATTCTAATGTTTAGGGTCACATTAGAAGACTCATCCAGGGTGAAGAGAACCAGCCTGCTAAGATTTTCAGAGTAAAGTGTAGAGTTGGGGAGTGGTAGAAATGAATCCAAAGATAGAGTAGCAAAGGACCTTTTGGTGCTAAACAAAAGGTTGGTACCAGAGGCAGAATAGGACAGAGCTTTATTTTTTTAATTGTCTTAAAATGTTTTAGATTTTGTGGTGCTTTTCCAAACTCTTCACTTTACGTTATACTCGGCCTCACCCAAATTCTTCAATACCAACCTCAAGCACTATGGAACAATGAGTGAGAAGAACAGTTAAAGACAATTCTAGTTCTTCGGCTAGTCAAAAGGAAGCTCAGAGCCTTCTGGCCTTGATGAGTGTGATCTTTGCATCTTCTTCCTACTCTTTCCTCCCAAAGCATTAAAAAAAAAAATAAAAGCACTGCTCATTACCTCCATTTTTTCCTTAATCTACCTCTTCTTGTTAGGAGAGTTTGGGCCTCAGGAGGGAAAAAAATCCATGTGTATGAATAACAACAACCAGTATTCATATACTGTACTGTGCGCCCATAAAATGCCAGGAACTGTGCTAAGTTCTTTACAAATATCATCTCATTTGATCCTCAAAACAACCCCGAGAGTTAGGTAGCATTATTATCCGTATTTTACATTTAAGGAAAATCAGTCAGACAGAGTTTAAGCAACTTGCCCAGGGTTACACAGTTAGTAAATGTCTGATAGTGGATTTGAATTCAGATTTTCCTGAGCCAGGGTTTAGCATTCTATTCACTGTGTCACCCAGCTGCCTAAATCTTGGAGTGCAGAGGTTTGGAGGTCTGGAAGTAGGACTGTGTTTTAAATCAGCAAGACACACTTTCTTAGGTTAGGTTTTCTTCTTATTGTTGTAAGAGCAAGAGTGAATTACAAAGGACAATTGTAGGTTTCAGCAACCAAATTCCCTAAACCGTAAGAGTTTCATCATTCTCCCCACATCTCCCTCCTCTCTACTTGGCATTAGTACCTTTCTAAATTGTTCTTTTTAATTTAACAGACATTTATCTCCTCTGCTAGCCAGTCCAAAATCCTCATTTGCAGGTGGGGACAGACTAAGGAGGAAAGGGACCTTAGAGTCACTCTGGTGACACTCAGGTGTTAGGCAAATTCATAGCCCAGCCTGGCCAAAGGGGTAGAGGTCTGAGGAAAGATTTGCTCAGGAGACCAAAAGAAAAGCAATGAAAAGGAAGAGAAGCTTAAGAATAGAAACTAGTTTCCCTGAGGGGGACTTCAGGGCCATTTGTCTCTAGTTCCCTTATCAGTAGAGATAGATTTTCACTTTTTACCATATCAAAGAATTCCTCACCCAAATCCCACACTGCATATGTGTGAGCTGAACTCCCACTCAACCCCACCCGCAGCTCAGCCGAGAGTGAAAGGGGGTGTGGAGGAGGAAGGGGAGAAGAAAGTAATGGGAATTCAACTAAGAAATCTATCTTCCTGCTCTTGCCTTGGTCTCTCCACAAGGTGCTCTCTGGCAGCTGAGGATAAGGCTGAATGCCCTCCTGCACAAGCTTAGGCATGGAGCTGATCCAGTTTAAGACCCTTCACTGATCAAAAGACTGGTCTTGTTTTTAATTCAAGTATTAAAATAGCAGCGATTTGGCACTGAGAGTAGTGTTAGTCCCAAAGGCCAAAGGAGAGCCTGAATTCAATATGAGACTATAAACAATTACTTCCTTTAGATAATCACTTTTTAGAGGCCAACAGTGCATATAAATATCACATAATGTCAGGACTTGGCTTCTTTTTATCAGCATACACTCAGGCAATCTTTATGGCCATGATGCCCCAAGCCCTAGGCTGTCTGATCACTTAAGCCAAAACCTGTCAACCTCCACTAGTCAGGAGTCCACTAAAGCTGGGTTAGGGGGCTAGCCAATGGAAGCCTTAGTTTTGAATCACTGATCGCTTCACTAAAATGCTGAAGAGCTAGTTTTCTCAATGAGCTTTGTGGTCTTGTACTCTGACATCACTTAGGATGCATGATAAATCAATTTCACAAGGAATTTGTGCCATTCCCAATCCAGTCTATGATTTGAATTATAAGATTTTTGACTATCTAATAAAGAAAGAGAAAAGAAATACTAGGATCTCCCACTCTATTCTCAGAACACCTAGCCCACAGCCTTGTCATGCCTGGGGGCTTTGAGGTCCTTATTGGTGATAGCCTGTCCAAGAACATTATTTCAGGAAAGTCCTGGCCATGTTTCACTTCATCTTAGCTCATCCTGGAACCTCAGCACTTAGGGTCTCCTCTCCTGGAACTATGCACCATCATCATAGGATGTACTTTGGTACATCCCTCCATAAGGTCTATTCCCCCTTCTTCCACTGATGAGGTCCCCTTGTCTAGGGGTGCTAGGAACCCCAAAATCCAAGAGTACAGGGCAGGGGTCTGCCTCGAAAGAATTCGACCACTCAAGACTTCTTTCAGTTCAAATAGTGAGTTTATTAAGACACTAGTTGGGTGGGCAAGAATCCTAGTGAATCTCAGCATTTGATAAGGGACAAGAGTAATACTTTTATAGGGAAAAGACTATGGGAAGATCTGGATGTGATCTAGGAGTGGCAAGTAGCCAGTGGCAAGTAGGTGGTCCCAAGGTGATAGGGAGGGGGTCTGAATGGGATTAAGGAAGGGCAAATAGCCTGGGGTGGTCTCTGGAAGTAACCGAGAATGAAGAGCTGGGCTGGGCTGGGCTGGGGGAAGGTGGGGGAGGGCAGTGGCAAGGTGAAAGGACAGTTGAAAGGGTTATTGACTGTGATAGGTGATGCCTCAGAGGAACACCAAGGATTTGGGTCCCTCAAATTTGTGGGAAAGTTCAAGGACTGGGGGTCTTTTCTTTTTTTTGGGGGGGGGGGGAATCCAGCAGCCCCATCACTCCCAGGACCTACATTTTGTGAAGGGATCCAGTTAGCCTGCCTTCATTCCTTCCCTCCCTACCTTGTTCCTGTCTTTTCCTGAATTTAAAAACCATGCCTTTATATATTTTTAGTCCCCTGCCTCCTGCTTTTAGCTCAATTCTGTGTGCTGTGTTGACCTTCTTCATTAAAATACAAACTCCTCGATGACTGTCTTTCTTTTTGCTTATATTTATGTAAGTTGTGTTTAGCACAGTGCCTAGCATATAGCAAGTGCTTACTTGTGTCCTGTCGCTTGGTTCCTTCCTTCCTTCTTTCCTTTCTCCTTCCTCCTTCCTTTTCTTTCATCTCCCTTCTTCCCTTTCATTTCTTCCTTCCTTCATCTTTTATTTCCTTCCTTCCTTTCCTTCTTTCCTTCCTTTCTTTTTTCCTTCCTTCCTTCCTTCCTTCCTTCCTTCCTTCCTTCCTTCCTTCCTTCCTTCCTCTCTAACTGCCTTTGGCACAGCCTCCCCCAATGGCCTTGCCACTGTGTATTCCTTCAAACTCTGAAACCAAGATCAAATCAATTCTGCCATTGGTACTGGATGAAGTGCATCAATCTATTTCCCTATGGTCCTGCTCACTATCCCCGTCATCACTTCCCTGTCAGTCATTCCCCTAAATGTATTATCTTTTCCATTTGAAGGTATAGCAACCATGTTTGCTTTTGCATTTGTATCCCCAGTGTACTAAATATACAGTATGTATGAAGCTTTTTTTTAACGTGTAAGGCTTTTTCATTCATTCGCACAAGGTCATAGGATCATGGATGGGACCTTGGAGGCCATTTAATCCAATCTCATTTTACAGATGAGGAAACTAAGGAGTAGGAAGGTTATGTAACCTGCCCAAAGTCACACAAACTATAAATTTCAGGTGGGATTTGAACACAGGCCCCCTGACTCTACAATAGATGTTCTTACTATACTACATTATTCCTCACCTTTTTTTTTTTTAATAAACATAAGACTGACGTGGGTGATTAAGAAATAGTCAAGAATTTGCTTCTCTCCCTTCTTCACAGCCTTCATATTAATTCCATGACTATAGCGATGAGTCAGGGATACCAATCTTGAATTAGGTGTATCCTCAGTTTCCTATGTTCCTCAGCCTGGAGCTGCTGGTTTCTATGACGTGTTTTTTCCAGCTCAGAAATCCATAATGAGTACCACAAATTATTTTGTGAAATATTGTTAGTACTTGGAGAAGAAAATGGCAAACCACTCTAGTATCTTTGCCAAGAAAATCCCAACAACAACAGTATTAACAACATAGACTGCTTATTGGTTCACACTCATATAGATTAGTTAGGCAGATAGATAGATAGACAGACAGACAGACAGATAGATAGAGCATTGCATTTATTCAGTACTTACTATGTACCAGACATTGTCCTAAGCACTGGGAATACAAATATAAGCAAAAGGAAAGACAGTCTCTACCCTCAAAGAATTTGTAATGGGTAAAGACAAAGGGAGTTGGAAAGCAGGGAGGGAACATTACCTGGCAGGGGCAAAGTAGAAGAGTAGTCTGGGTGGGGGAGCTGAGCATGGCTAAAAGTGAGCATGACTTGCACATGTACTTCCTCAAATGAAGGTTTCAAAGAGGAACTCACTAATTAGAGCAGGAGGAATGGAGGTATTACCAGAGTGAGTGGGCTGCTGGGGAAGCAGTAGAAAATCAAATTGGAAGAATCTAAATGATTTATTGAAGGTCACACACCTACTCAGGATCAGAGGTAGGATTTTAGCACAGATACTCTGAATCTAGTCAATGCTTTTACCTGCAAAAGAGGAGTTTCCATGGCTGACGACAGCATCTTTAAAACTTCTGAGGCAATTCCCCATTAGGTCAGACAGCTAAGAAATAAGATATCTGGTCTGCTGGTCTTTTAGGCAGAGACAATTGGAATGGATTTGGGGGAGGCATGTGAGATTGCCATGGCTCAAAATAAGCAGCAGGCAGGAAGACTCATCTTCCTGAGTTCAAATCTGGCCTCAGACACTCACTAGCTGTGTGACCCTGGGCAAGTCACTTTACCCTATCTGCTTCAGTTTTCTCATCTGTAAAATGAGCTGGAGAAGGAAATGGCAAAGCACTCCAGTATCCCTGCCAAGCAAATCCCAAATGTGGTCACAAGGAGTCAGGCCTGACTGAAAATGACTGGACAACAACAACACTTAGTTATAAGACCTTCTCTTTCTCACAATCACTACCTCTAGAAAACTGAGCCAAAGCAAATAAGTCCTACAATCAGGTCCTGCCTCCTCACTCACTCTCACTTTAAGCTACAGAACATGTCAGGGATTTTTTAAATCCCCGCCCCCTCAATCTATTTTTTTCTCTGAGTTTCCCATTATTGCTATAATGTGTGACTTGTTACCCATGTCAGTCCCTCTATGGAGCTTTTAAAACCCTGTCTTGTAATACCTTAGTGTATTTCCAATTTTATGAGAGGCAGAATGGTGTAGTAGATAGAGAACTGGCATTGAAATCAGGAAGATCTGAGTTCAAATCATACCTGTAACACTTATTGGCCTTAGGCAAGTCACTTAATATCTCAGTGGTCTAAGTGACCCTGGAAAAGAGGTGTCAACCTGAATTAGTAGAGTTCCCTCACCTGGGAGTTTTCTGTACCAATGAAAGCACAGGTACAAGCCTCTACCCTAATGCTATGTCCATTATGACTAATTCACACACACACACACACACACACACACACACACACACACACACATGCATACCATGACAGGCAATATGAATAAGAAGCAGCCCTCCAAGTGAGAAAGACCGGGCTTCAAGTCCTGCCCCCAGGGATAAATACTTCCTATGTGAACCTCAGCAAGTCACTGTCCACAATTCATTTTTCCTCACAGTCAACTAGCTCAACTCTCTAGGAATATAAGTCGTAGGAAGTTTGTAGCACATTGTTTGAAGTTAGTACCCTCGCTTCAGGTCCTATTCATCATTTTAAAACATCTTAGTTTTCTTTAATCACTGATTATGGGCTACATCATTGGAATGGGATGGAATTGAAAAACATTTATTACACACTAGATGCACAGCACTGTGCTCAGTGCTAGAGATACAAACAAATACAAGAAAGGAGGATAGTGTCTGCCCTTAATGAGCTTGCCTTCTAATAGAAGAAGACTATATATGTGTGTGTGTATAAACATATGTTTATGTATGTATGTATTACATATGTATATACATATATATGTGTACATACACATGTGTATATATGTATAAACATATGTATGTCTATGTTACATAGGTATATACACGTACATATTCATGTATATATCTGTGTGTGTGTGTGTGTGTGTGTGTGTGTGTGTGTGTGTGTGTGTATGTGTTTATGCCAAAGTGATGATGGCCAGGGAGGAACATTTTGGTAGTTTTGATTTAATCTACTATTCTCAGAGGTAGCGTGGTAAACCAGTAGAAGGGAAGGGTATACACACAGCAGAGAGTATCATGGTAGATCATGGTCCAGGATACATGCAATAAGTGCTCTTCAGTCAGAAGCCCGGGGTCCTGGGGCAAGAAATGCAATGGATGGACACAGTTTGGGCACCACAGATTCACTGAGACATCCAAATAAAATATTATTTCTCAAGAATCTACAGTGGCTCTCAGTGTCTCCCTAATTTGCTCTTTTCTCTGTCCACACAGTCCTGTGTAGAGTCAACCATTTTGAAAAGCCAGACTTGTGGATTGTTCTCTGCCCCAAAAGCAAGCATAGAATAAGAATCTTAGAGTCAGCACAGGACTCTGCCTCAGAACCAACACTTCATGGTTACCTGCTTTGTATGTGTTCATCTGCTCCTTGTCCTGCTTCTCCAGTTTCTTTTGTCATGGCCTTTGATATTTATACTCTCCTACACCCTTTTTGCCCTGGCTAATCCCTGTCTTACTCAACTTCATTTACCTCTAACATCTGTGTGCACTGATTGCTGGTATCTGTGTATATCTCCTCAATTTCTGACCTGTTACCTCTACCTGACCTTTGATACAAGAGTGTCTGGATGCTTAACCACTTGCCTAATTACTACTGACCCTTGGGCTACTTCAGAATATTGCTCATTTTCCTCATCCCTGTTTCCCACCCTGTGGCCAATGGGTCCTTGGCCATTGGTACCCAAGCAATGCCACAATTCAGCCTTATTCTCTATTACTCCCCATTATGAAGTTTCTCTAGCAAGGACAGAAAGTCAAACATTGCAACTGCCTCCAGATACAACTTGCTCATTCCTGTGTCTGTGCTATTTTTCTCCCCTAGAGGCTTTCCCCACATTTCTCACTTATCCATATCCTAGACTATCTTGTTCTCTAAGTGTCAGCATTGTATCAGAAGAGTAAATGATGGTATTTGAACTTCGCGGATTTCAGGCTTCAGAAGCCAGGTAAGCCTTTACATTACTGCACATTAAAAGAGTAGTACATAGTAATTTTTGCTCTGATGGAAGCAAAAATACAATTTTTAGACTGGTTGACACATAGCACGCATTAGTTTAAACATAGTTTTTAGAAGTGGGAGATAGGTCCTTATTTTAGTGATATGGAATCATATATACCAGCTATGTTACTTGGTATTTTGTTTAGAATTTATTCACCAAGCAAAATATATATCCAAAACAACCTATTGATTGTTAGCTGCATTCTTCAATTGATGGAGAAGACGATAAGGTCAAAGAAACCAGGATCTAATTTATTTACTGCTTAATTTTAAAGGGACAAATATGTATCATCTGATGCTCTCTCCCTCATACCTATCCTTGTCAGCCCAGTTCCAATCTATTCTGTTCTTTAATTGGGCCCTTTGAAATCCCTGTCATATATTAGACTCAGGCCCTATACTTGGAAATTACTTTGTGCATACTTTGCATGTTAATTTCTACATGCATTTTGTTTCTCCAAATAGGATGCAAGGTTCTTGAAGACATGGAATGTTTAGTTTTTGTTTTCTTATTTATAGTGTCCAACACAGTATGGCACCCCGTAGGGACTTAATAAATGCTTGCTGGACTAAATTGATATAGAACGATGACTCACTAAATAGTTGCTCCAATAGTGAATGTCTTGTCTTCCTAATTATAGGGTCTTTTTGTCCAGGAATTGGATCTTATGTCTTCTGTGTCCAATAGAATAGACACATGTAATTGCTTAATAGATCCTTGCTGCAAAATTGGGTCATTCTAAATTTATGTCTTTCAAACATCCTTATTTTAGGAATTTGGAGTTTGTTCTGTGCCCACTTTATCCTGATATATCATAGCTTCATATTCATCAATTTGATCTTCTCTATCTCAGCTAGAAGACTTGTATTTTTATCTTTTTATTCGACCATCTTAAGATCTTTTCTACATCCTCCATGATTTAGTGGACTCTCTCTGAACCTCCTCCTGTTCTGTTGTTGTTGTTGATAAACTGACCAGATTGACATTCACCATTCCAAATTCCGGGAAATTATGGTATAGTAAAAGGGTAGTATCTCTTTAAGTACTCTTCCCAAAGATGCCCAGAATTTGGTCATTTTTGGCTATGATAGCCAAAAACTGAGGGAAGCAGATAAAATGATCTCTTCATTCCTTTCTGGTGAAGAGAATGCTAGCTGATGGATTATAGGTAGTACTGGCCTTTCACTAAAATTCATTGTTCCATGGTAACAGCAAAGAAACAACACAGGGCTGGGGTTTGGGGAGGATGCTTCTTTTGGGACATCGTTCACTTAGAAATATTCATAATTCCAGCTATTCCACTGTTTGGATGATTTTTGGAGTCATATGCTAGCTTGTGGTATGTATATGTGTGTGAGGGGCAAATGGGCTAGTCCCTGTATCCGCTATCTGGCACATCAGCTCTGGGCTATTTAATTTGACTTTCCCCACTTCCTTCAGTTAGCCCTACCTCCCAGGGCCCCTTCATGTGCCACTTCCTCCTTTGGGGGCAAAAGGGGGCGGCAAGATAGTTACTGCTATCGAGGACATGGGTTGGCACATCTGCCAGATGAGTCAATCTCCTCTCCTAGTATGATTATATCCACTCTGGGGGGATATAATCCAACCCTTTCACAGGATATACCTAATCATGCCTCACTTCTCCTGGGTAGGAAGACAGAATTCTTTGTATCCCACAAAAAATCCCAGGGCCTCTCCTTCCATGCTGTCTTAAACCCTTCCTGTAGGGAGGTCTTTCCTCACTACACCTTTTGCCCTGATGGCAGAATTCCTTGTTATGATACCTCCCTTCATTTACCTCTGCATCCTTGAGACCTTAAACTGGACCATTTCTGGAAGATGATTGGCAGTAATGAGAAAAAACAAACAAACAAACCTAGGAACATAATTTTTTGTGCCAGACTCAGTGTGGGGTATTTATCAGGGTCTGTTGGTGTTGTATTCAAATGGGTGTTTGCCAGGCAGGCTCCCATATAGTCTGCATAAGTGGTAACAACAGGAAACCAAATGGAATTTTTTCTATTTTTGTAGATTTAAGCAAAGGAGACACAACAGCCAAGGGCACCATATCTCTGAAAATGACAAGTTATTCTAGACAGGTTCTTCTCCCCTCCCTCCTCTAAAGCTGTTTTATTGAGGGCCATCTGGTCAGTGCCATGCACCTACTGGAGCAGTGCAGGGATCCAGATGGATGGGTTCTTGGAGAGTTCTTTAAAAAATTATGCACCCCACCCCATTGTCACCATATGCCAGAAGGTCACCCCATCCTGAGATTCATCCTTCCTAATTCTCTCTAGGGCTTTACAACCTAGAAAAGCAATGAGAGGCAGAACCCTGGTGCTCCCAGGGCTTGTGGGCTTTTAATTAATTCATTATTATGATTATTCCAAGTATTATCATCAGCATTATCAGTCTTACCAACTCTCTTGTGGTTTCAGAAAATAAAAGGGAGAGAAGGAAACAGCGAGCTGAGAAGCATTTCTAAATGCTGACTGCCAGGCTGAGCTCCTGAGGCCTATCACTCACTGTGACACAACCAGAAATAATTTTCAAGCTTAAAAAGGTTCTCAGCTTGGACATTATTCTTATTCAGAGATACCAATGTCTCTACCAGACCTTCAAGATTAAGGAGGGGGTTATATATCCATTTTGCAGGTGACCCACTGACTCCAGAAGGCTCAGAATAGAATAATAGGAGAAAAGAGAGAAGAGTCAGAGGGTTCTCAATTGTCTCCAGGAACTGAGCCCTGGAAAGATTTAGCTAATGAAGAAAATTGTATTTATTTTATAGCTACGGAGGTACAGTCATGAGTCAGCTTAGCTGTCTTCCTACCCTGAGCTAGAAGGCTAAAGAAGATGACCTTTTCAGAGCTCTATCAGTCTACCTTCTAGGATTCTATTGCTAAGTCAAAAGCAAACAGTACATGCAGTTCACAGCTCAAAAGGGAACCCAGGAGTCCTAGGCTATCTCTCTAACCATAAAGCCTGGTGTTCAACCTGGACAGCTTCTTCCCCGACTGAGTTCTCAGCTATCCCATACTCAATGCACCTTCTCTTTTAAAGGCATGTTGATGTAACCTGAAGCTGGTGACTTGCTGAGAGTGGCACGTACTTCACAAGAGTCACTTGACAGGATGGGAAATCTCATTAAAGTTTGACATTTGCTGAGCATCCATAGAGGGCAAAGGTCTTCGTTCTAATCACAGAGCCCCACAGGCATGGCCCAGTCAGCAGCAGTGGTGGCAGCCAAGCAGAGCTATTATCCTCAGGGTTGCTCAACACCCACCCAGGGCTACCAGGGGCCCTTGTTCACTTTTTTTTTTAATGTCTCTTTAGTTTTATTTATTTATTTATTTTATGGAATAGAACAAGAATTTCTATAACGTAGTATAATAATAATAATAATGATAATATAATTACATATGAAACTTGCTCATTTTCATATGTCTACTTTGGACCCAACCCTTTTTGGAGCTTAGAAATATTCTGCCTAGCTCATGGATAGGCATTCTTCCTATACCTTCCTCAAAATGTAAATGAGACCAAATTTTTCCTTCCTTTGATTACAACTTGCCTAAACTTTTCTTATTGAAAGAGTCCAAAATGAGGTCATGGTAGTAGGGTAATGATTTCATGGACTTCCTTGTGGACATCTTGATAAGTCTCATATCTAATGCAATCTAGAAAATGGGAATTGCCCACAATTGATTTTACCAGGGAACTGAAATTAATCAAAATCTTTGAGGGCAAAAGATTGATACAAACAGTAACATCAATAAAACAATAAATGCCTAGATCCTCACGTTAGGAAAACTTTTGGACTTCACTGCTTTTGATACCTTCTAACATATTTGGGAGATGGGCTAGCCAATTTATGCATATCCAAACTTAAGATGAAGCTAAGTCCTTAGGGGTGGGGAAGCCCTGGCTACAAGGCCACATGTGACGTCCTAGGTCCTTGGGTGCAGCCTTTTGACTGAGTCCAAGTTTTACAGAACAATTCTTTTATTAAAGGGATTTGTTCTGTGAAGTTTGGATTCGGTCAAAAGGCCGCACCCAAGGACCTATATGGCCACAGGCTCTCCACCCCTAAATTTAACTTCATCTTAAGTTTAGATGTGCATAAATTGGCTAGCCCATCTCCCAAATATGTTAGAAGGTATGAAAAGCAGTGCTTAAGATAGGCTCTCTTTACATGATGATTATATGTCTTGGTTGAAACAACTAGGTGGCTCAGAGGATTGAGTACAGGTCTCAGAGTTAGGAAGGACTGAGGTCAAATCTTGCCTCAGACACTTATGTCAATTAACCTCTCTGTGCCTCAGTTTCCTCAAAATGATAGGGTTTGACTCAATGACCTTCAATATTCCTTCCAGTTCTAAGTCTATGAGACAATGAATGAAATGTTTCCTGAACAGAGACTAGGGTGAGTGGGGTAGTGAATGTAATATTAGGCAGAAAGGGTGAATAAGAGTTTGTTTAGGGAAGACAAGGCAAAGCAAGACTATTATTGGAAAGGTAACTATGGTAGAAATGGCGTAAGTGGATATAGCTAAAGTCCAAAAAATTGATAATCAGGGACTCTTATTGGAAAAAGCCAAGGACCCCAATATTATAGACAACCTGTAGTCCAATGCCCTCAAAGTTTAGTTTTCCAAAGATTATGTCAAATCCTAGGGCAGCTCCCAAAATCTGATAGGTCTTTGGCTCATCATGTCCCCATCCAGAGTTTACTCTGGGAAATTTCAGAGTATGTATCAACTACTGCTGATATCTAGATTTCTATAGATTAAAGCGAAAGACTCTTTGGCTTCCATACAAGAATCCCACTTAATAATCCACTTGTCAGGTACAGAGAGGGTTACATTCAACCTTAGAGAAAATGCAAGGAAATCACAGGACCTATAAACTGCAGAATATATAATAGGGACTCAAAATTCCCCATAGAGAAGTGATGCATGTAATTGAAAGCACATTGAAATTAGTCACTCAACATGAGTTCAAATTCTGACCCTGTTCCGCATTATCTCTTTAATCTTGGGCAAGTTTCTCAACAGTTTCTGGGTCTCAGTTTCTTCATTTCATTCATAAAATGAGGTTTGATGATGTTACTCCACTGCCATTCTACTTCAGTGGTTCTTTGTTATATTAAGGATCAAATACAAAGTCCACTGTTTGGCATGTAAAGCTCTTCACAATCTGGCCCCTTCCAACCTTTCCAGTTTTCATAGATGTCATTCCCTTCTATGTTCTCTGTGATACTATCTTCTCAGCCTGCTTGCTCTTCCTTGTACATGGCCTTGGTCTTCTCAGTCTGCTTGCTCTTCCTTGTACATGGCTCTTGATCTCCTATCTTTGTGGACCAGCCATCCCTCATGCCTAGAATGCACTCACTCCTAGAATGTAGAATCCATAGCTTCCTCAAAGGCTCAATTCAAGGGCCACTATCCACAGGAAGTTTATCCTGATCCCCACAATCACTAGTGCCCTATACCCCCAAATTATTCTGCATCTAATATTTGCTTTTCTGTGTACAATAATAATAACTATCATCTACATAGTATTTTTACATTTGTTATTTCATTTGCTAGGTCCTATTATTATCTTCACTTTCTGCCTCTTAGCATACCTACTCAGTGTATAAACAATAATATTATCTGAAACACATTAGAGAGAATGGGGCTCTTTCCAAGGTAAAATGGATGTTCAGATAGCGGAGGTATCTCTTTTTCCATCCATTCTCTGTACATTCAAAAGAACCACCTAAGCCAAACATTCTTGACTTTTTTTGTGGGGGGGTTATGGACAGCTTTAACAGGCAAGTGAAACTTGTGAAGCCTTCTCAAAATAATGTTTTTAAATGAACTGAAAAATACATAGGATTGCAAAAAAAGGTAATTATATTAAAATATATTTATCAAGATACTTTTTTTTAACATTCACAGTCCCTAAATTAATAAACCCAACTTAAGGTAAACCCATTTTATATGGTAAAAATCTACCATATAACATATTTCCTCTTTCAGGTACTTGTGAAATTCATTAGCAACTGACCAAAAATTTTTTTTTCCATTGTCTATATTTGATCTAGAACAGCTAAGTGGTCCAGTGGATAGAGTCCCAGGCCTGGAGTCAGGAATACCTAAATTCAAATCCAACCTCATACACTTACTAGCTGTATGACCCTGGGCAGGTCACTTAATCCTGTTTACCTTAGTTCCTCATCTATAAAATGAGCTGGAGAAGAAAATGGCAAACCATTCGAGGATCTCTGCCATGAAAACTACAAATGGGGTCACAAAGAGTCAGGTGTGACTGAAATAATTGAACAATAAATTATTTCCTCTAGGTAGACTTCAAACCTTCATAGCTTAGTTTTCCCTTTATGCTAGTCTAGATAATGTTCTGTCTCTAATGGATAGTATTCTTTTTCTTGGGTAGGGAAATGGAAATTGCTAGGGTCGAGGGCTGAAAAGTAAGGCAGAGATAACAGCTGGATAGTGATATTCAGTTATTCATACAGCTATGTGAAAGAGGGGTTGTGATTATAAGTTCATGCATGAATCCAGAACTGGAGACTTCAGAAACCATTGAGTTCACCCCCCTTATTTTATATTTGAGGGCCAAGGAGGTGTTGGCTTTCCCAGTTTTAAGGAACAAAGGTAGGGTTTGAATCCAACTCCTCTCATTAGAGAGATAATATTCTTTCAGTTGGATCTCACTGCCTCTTGTTTGTTCCCTTTGGCTCCTGAAGGCCACACTAGGAACAAGGAGTGAAAAGTTATACAGAAGCAAACTTAGGCTTAATGAGAGGGAAAACTTAACAATCAGAAATAGCTAAAAGTAAGGATGGGTTACCTTGAGACATTGTACTTATGAAAAGTCTTAAAGTGAAGGTGTGGTAACGTTCTGTTGGGGATGATATAGAAGGAATTCCTGAACAAGATTATCTTTGAGACCATATACAATACTGAGATTCTGTCATTCAGAGTCTCCCCACACACCCTTAGATGACCCCATTGGAAGGGAGCCAAGGTGAAGCCCACACATCAACCAACAATCAGTCATGAAATAGACAAAGAAAAAAAGTGGTAGAGGTGGAGGTGAAGAACTGGGACAAGGGTAAGAAAATGCACACTCTTTGGAAATTCAATCTTTCACCAAGACACCACTAAAAGAGCATTTTGGGTAGCTTCCATGTTATCCCTTAATTCAGTTCTCTAGAAGCTGCTCAGGAAAAGTGCTCTTCCTCTAGCTTGGTTCCCCATGACGTTAAAACCAGCCAGCTTAAGATCTTCCTTCGACTTAGCACTGAATGACCTATCTAGGTCTCTAACCTGACTATCTAGGTCTCTTTTTGCCACAATGACCATCTTGTTGAATCAATTATCCCAAATGGAGTCCTATTACCTCCTTAGGTGAATCACTTATACTTGCCACATCTTTTTTTTTTCATCTTTCAATTGGGGATAGTAATTCCTACCCCTCCCTCCTTCCTATCTTCCCTCAAAGGAGCTGAGAATGCATCAAATTAGGTAATAAACATGAAGGGGTTTTGTAGTATAAGTAGATGATGTTAATACTTCTGAGAAGTTGTGTGGTCATGTGGATAGAGAATTTGCCAGCAAAGTGTGAGGCAGATTTTAGGTCAATTTTTAACTCAGATACACACTGGCTGTGTGACTCAGGGTCAGTCTCTTAACTTCTCAGTACCCAAAGGAGCTCTTTAAGATTATTACAAAGCAAGTTCCAATCTGCAATGAAAAGAGGGAGTTTCCTCACTGAGAATTCCCTAAAGCAGTGAAATCATAGTTCACAATTAGACCCATGATTTCATTGATTTTGGAAACTATAAATGAAGTAACTCCTCTTACTAATACAATATATATATATGTAACATTATATACATATATGTGCATGTATGCATACAAATATACACATATGCACACTCACATAATCTCCCTCTATCAATGCAAGATAGTTTAATGTATATGTACATTACATATACATCCATACATATGAATATATGCATATATACATATATATGTATAATCTCATTCTACCAATGCAAGATTGTTCAATAATATGCATATATTATATAGAAAGATAGACAGGCAAAGAGCATGGTAATACTACTGCAGATATCTCCTATACTATTTCCTCTGAAAAATTATTATGGTACTTTGAACAGAAGGGTAACATGAACATTAAAAAAAAGCTAGAATAGCTATAAGAATTTAAAAGCATTGTTAAGTAGTCATGGTAATAGTAAATTCTGACATCAAGAATTAAAAATAAAGATTTCCTATGAAAAGAAATACTTTCAAGATGATCTGGTCTCATCATTTGCAGAGTTAAGTGTTTTATTACCACTGTTTTTGTTTAAAATAAATTTTCTTCTTCAAATGGGGAAATAAAATTTATTAAGTATACTTTTTTGATGAAAATTGACTGATGGTAGTCTGTTATTCTCCATCCTCTTCCTCCTCCTTCTTCTCTTTGTACTTCTCTCTTGATCAAGTCTTGATCAGCCAGGGGTAGGGTGATGGGAAGGGAGATCAGGTTGATTCCTGGTTGGTCTGAGGCAGAGGTCTGAGTTTTCATGGGCTAAGTGGGCTCAAATAGTCACAAAGCAAGTGCTTTGGATGCCTGTGCTTCCCTGCATGCTATGGGGAATAGAGCTAGCTCAGCCTCTGGGGGATATCAGGCAAAGGCTGATCACAGGCACCTAATCACCTTACTACCAAGAAATGACAAGCAAGGAACAAAAAAGGGACAAAAACCATATGAGCTGGAAGCTCTGAGAGCAGCTCCTGTTGTTCCTTTCTGTGTTAGTTTATCTGGGCAGACTCTGGGTGGCCAAGTGCTGAGCCAAGCTCTACCATCACCCAGGATATTGAGCGATTCCTCTCACAGATGAGAGACAGCTTAGGTTCCCAAATGACATGATTGCTGGCGATGACAGGAACCACTGGGGACACCATTGGAGCATAAGCGCATCAAAGTCAGAGCTGTGAAGGCTGTTTCACTATAAATTTGGCTTCCAGGCAGCCCCCTGCCCCTTGGGGTACATTGCTGGAGTTGCAGATAGGCAACATCAAGACAGGATGTTGAAAATATACAAAGTGATTGGCCTAGATCCTGGCACAACCTGTATTCATTTCACTCTGTGTTGACAAGGAGGGAGAACAGAGAAATTCAGAGCTATAGAAAGAACTATCACAGTGGCAGAGAGAGATCAAAATATTTTGAAACAGAATCAAGGGGCTTAAAGACACAGACACATTGACAGGCTTCTCTCCACTGGGGTAAAGTCAAAGTTGAATTAAAGTGTTAGGGACCAGCAGGACTGGTGAAGGGACCTGCCTTAGTGAGTCTCGGGGTCAGAAAGCTAGGTGATGATGTGAAGAGGCTATTTAGGGTAGAACTGGAAGGAGCAATACAGAACTTGACGAGTTCTTTGAAGACAGGAATGATTTCATTTTTGTTTTTATACCTCTGGTGCCTAGCACATTATACCATTAGGCTGTGGGGATACAAAGGCAGTATACATCAGAATAGGGACTAGATCTGTGATTTCATAAATGCTTCCTTATCGATCCATTGAATATACGACCAATGGATCCTATATTTAATGGTGGAAGACTGTAGGGGTCACCTAGTCCAATCCCTTCATTACAGTGATGAGGAAACTGAGGCCCACAGAGGCTTGCCCCAACTCAATAAGTGGCTGAGTAAAAATTCAAACCCAAATCCTTTGATTCTAAATTCAGTGCTCTTTGGTCAAAAGCTCCAAGATGGATAACAGAAGGTACACTTGATGGGGGTGAGATGAAAGAGTAGCAGTTGTTTCATACAGCAGTCATTACCTGTACTACTCATGTGGACACAATGTCTTATTTGTTTATTTAAACATTTTGTGTTAAGAAGGAGAAAGTATAAATTGTATGATTCTCATTTTATGGTGATGTTCAGAGAGGTCAGAGGAGGAAGGGGCAAAGCAGAGATCTGAAGGTAGGTATTTTGACTTCAAATTCAGCATTTTCTGCTAAGTCATGGTAAATAAGACATGGCCCTTTCCTGTGTCATCCTCATCTCCCACCCACCAGAATCTTGGATTCTAGAAGTGGGTCCCCCAGGCATCTGACAGGTTACTTTTCACGTTTTTGTGTCTCGAATTAATAGCTAACAGTTATGTAGAGCTTAGTATGTACCAGGCACTGTGCTAAGCATTTTATAATAATTATTTCATTAGATCCTCACAACAATCTTGTGAGTTAGGTGCTATTATTATCCCCATTTTGCAGATGGGAAAACTGAGTCAAACAGAGGTAAAGAGACTTGCCCAGGGTCACACAGCTAGTAAGTGTCTTGAGGCTGGATTTGAACTCACGTCTTTCTGGCTCAAGGTCCAGCACTCTATTCACTGCATTACCTAGCTGTATAGGTCTTCATGTTATTTTCTGCCATTTCAACAAGCTGCTAAATGTATCCCTCTCCTAACTTTACTGCACCCCTTAATAGGTTGTCGTTCCCCATTAGACATTTTGTTTCTTTGTCATTATGTCTCCAGAAATCAACATATTATTAGGTGCCTGGGACTGCAGTGCACAAAGCCCTGGACTTGGAGTCAGGAAGACCTGAGTCCAGTTGTGTGACTGGACAGATGAGTTAACCTCTCTCAGCTTCAGTTTCCTCATCTGCAAAGTGGGTGTAATAATAGGACTTCCTTCACAGACTTGTTGTGAGGGTCAAATAGAATATGTAAAGCACATTACAAACTTTAAAATGCTGTGTAAATGTTAGCTATTAATAATAATGATAATAATAAAATGTCTAGCTATTTAGCAAAGGAAGCTGCAGAGAGTTTATGTCTTCTTTCCCTTCCTTCACCTCATCTTTCTATTTATCCATTCATTGGAGGAGTACTTATGAATGGCCTACTATGTGCTCAGCGCCAAACTGGATTTTGTGGGCAATCAAAGTACAGGAACTTACAATCAATTGAGAGAAATAGGAACACAGGGTGCAGGAGGTAGGACATCTGCCGTGCTGCGCTGCAATCACTTCACAGACCACTGAGCGCATTATTTTCACTTCTGGTCACAATACTTTAGGAAGGACAAGGAACAATGGGATTTAAATCAGAAATGAAAAAAACCTAGAGATGATATGATGGCTGACTTCAAGTATTTGAAGGCCATCCTATAATCCTTATTTTATGATAATATTCAGGTATGATATTTATAATACTCAGAAAGGTCAGAATGGTAAGGGACAAACTGAAGCCAGTTATTTTGACTTGAAATTCAATACTTTTGGCTATGCCATGATAAATGAGACTTTACCTGTATCATCCTTATCCCCCACCCACTAGAACCTTGGACTCCAAAGCTGAGTCCAGAAAGAGTACCACTTGAATCCACCTGGAGGAGGAATTAGAGTTTTGCTTGGTTCCAGAGGGCAGAACTAGAAGCCACCAGTGAAATTTATAAAGAGGAAGATTTTTGCTCCATATGAGGAAAAAATTCCTTACAATTGGACCTGAGGAAACTTATTTAAGGTCGAACTTGGATAACCATCACGACTTGTCAGGGATAGTCTAGATGGTGGATTCCTGCTTTGGTCTAAATGATTGGACTTGGCTTGGACTAAATGATTCCCAAGATTCTTTCCAACTCTGTCCTTCTAAGATCCTGAAGATAGCTGGCCTTAGTCTCCCTACAAATACTGGAATGGGAAAAATGGGTTTGGGGATTTCCTACCTCTCAGGGCTATTGTGAAGGAAAAAAATGAGATGCTAAAATGCTATGTAAATGCTGGCTATTATTATTTTTCTGGCCAAATCATTAAGGCCATTATCGTTTAAAGAGTTAGGACAAGTCCCTGCGATGTTCTTTTGAGGTTTACAGGATAGAATGATTCAATACAGTTACATTTCCTCCCTGCTTTCCCAGAAGGGAAAATCCAAAGAGCAGAAAGGAAAAGTTGTGCCTCAGAGTACACTGAACTCAGTGTCACAGAGACCCCAAAGCTCCTGACATTATAATCTGTGAGCTATTTACAACATCCCTCCCACTGCTGAAAATGTCCCCACACTCTGTTGTAACTTTAATAAAGCAGAAGTCATTCATAAAAAAAAGAAAAAAATGCCTGGGGTTGTAATCGCTTTCCGCATCAATAAGACATATGTATAAAGCTGTTCGAGTTGTTAATGATTCAGCACGGAACAGCCAATCCCACCCAGGACAAAGCACCTTACTAACCATTAATGAATACACAGAGTCAGAATATGAGATAGCTCCCCGAACTCTTTTCTGCTGCCTTTGATAATACAGGCTCCTGTATCATCCTTGCCTCATAATGAAAACCTCAGCCTGAATTGTATCAATGCAAATCATAGGAGATGCCTGGCTGCTTGTATATTATAACTTGTCAGTTGGGCCAATAAAAAAAGATAGCCCATTATCTACCTTGTCCACTTAACTATTAATAAGGCTCTCCCAGTTCTTTCATCCCCCTCCTGCTGGGTTCCCACTCCCCACTTTCCTTCACAGGGAGAGCACCTCAAAGACTATTTAACTCCCTGCTTGCAGACTTAACTAGTAGAAGAAACAGATTTCTTTAAGTGCCTCCAAAGTGAAACTTGCATAAAATAAAATAAGTAGTCTCTTGAGGTATGTACTCCCTTTCATCCTACATAGGGGAGAATTCAGTGGATGAGAGGCCCACCATCTTGGGCTATGATTTTTGCAGATTCTCTACCTGGAAGCTTAATAAAGTCGCTCTGAGCCTCAGTTCACTCATCTGTTAAAGTAGGGCTAGTAATGGCATGGCCTTCCTCACAGGGTTATTATGAGGCTCAAAATGAGATGATGTATAGAAAGAGCTTTGACAACTGTAAAGCTAATTATATATATATATATATATGTCTATCTAGGCACATATATAAAGATGTATATATATAATATAGCTATATATAAATATATACATATATAACTATGTAGTTGAAGCTATAGTTATATCTCTATATAGGTATATATGATTAAAACTATATATAGTTATACCTATCTATAGTTATATCTATATATTTAAGGTTTTAAAGCACTCTCTATGTGTGTATAATATATAGGCATATATATATTCATTGTTATTATGATTATTAATAATGTTCCAAGCAGGATGGTTCACTGCTCTTTTTAAATGTGGTGGAGAGAGCCAGGGGGAAGAAGAAAGACTTAGCCTTCTTCCTCTCTTCTATTCTTCTGGTGATACCATGAGCCCTCTGACTCTCCTCTCCATGCTCAGAGCCTACTTTGAGCCTGTCCCATCTTCTGGCAATCACCCTTCCCTAAGGGAGTGTCAACCATCTTGCTTCAGCCCCAGAGATCAGAGCTTGAGGAGGACTCTGTCCCACTGCAAATAACAAAGCAAAGCCCCAGCCAAAGAAGAAACAGTTGCCATCTATGGACGCTAGATGGTGCTCTTTTTCCTCAGCCCAAAGTGGTCCAGTCCAGCCTGGTAGGAAACTGTCAAAAGCTACCAAAATCTTAGGGGGTTGCTTATGATGTATCAGTTTGCAGTATCTGGTCTCCCCTAAGCAGGGTCTTGGCATGACTGGAACTTCATTTTTGTTGGAGTTGATACTAACATTGTATTAAATATAGCAGCAACACATAAAGGCATTTTGTACATGTTCACATACTCATTTACCCCTTGGAATCTCTTGTAATGAAGGCGGGGCAGGTAAGTATAACTGGCCATCTTTTATGGATGAAGGCATTGGAGCACAGAAAATTTTCATGACCTGACCTAGCCATTTAGTTCATTAGGTTAGCAGAACCAGAAATGAATCCGGGTACCCTCATTCGTACTACAATCTTCTTTCCAAAAAACCCTGATTCTAGGTCCTGCCGCCTCCATTCATATCTCTGCATTCATTTCCAGAATAAGAGTTGGTCTCCCTTTGCCTTCCTCTGTCCTTCCTAGCCTAGGGTGCTAGCATCAAAGGCAACACACCACAAGCAAGTTGTATTTCAGAGATACAAAGAGACTTTCCAATCTTTTCTGAATGCTTTGTAAAAGCATGAAGATATATTTCAAGTGGATGAACAAAACCGTTCCATAGCTATGTATAGCATTTTTTTTAAAAAAATCCATTTCAACCGTTCTCATCTGGAACATTTCGATTTATTCATAGAATAACACCATGATATACAAGTGGGAAGTAATGTACCCATTATACAGATGAGAAAATTGAATCTCAGAGAAGTCAAGTGATTTTGGAAGGCTACAAAAGAAGAAACTAGGTTTCCTCATTCCTGGTACAGCATTTGTCCTATTACGCCAGGACAATTTTCCCAGAGGACTATTTTACCCTGTATGGCAATGCAGTCACCTCTAAAATGATGGAATGAAGCAAGTAGCTGGATCAACTTCAGGTTTGCTTGTTATATTTAGGCAAAGACATAAAGAACAAGTTATCCATTTGGATCCATCGTGGGGAACAGAGGTAAGCAGAATGTAATTATCCAGGTTGGAAGGTTGCCATATACAACAGCTGCAGTACTCCACTGTGGGACCAAAAAAGCAATATTGACCAAGAACTATCTTATTACCCTTCACAGACCGATTCTGATGCTTTGCTCCCCACCCATCTTTATTCAAAAGGCCCAAGAATCTAGTTAGTGAAGAAAACTCATTACTGGAATTTGCAGATGTTCAAAGCTATAGAATTTGGGAGTAGGGATGGGAGACACGATTAGGCAGGTAAGTGAAATCTGTGATGCACACAGTGAATTTTGTTTATTTTCTGTGTGTGAAGAAGGGTTCTTGTGAGTCAAAGTCATACAGTAAGAGGTAGACTAATATATAAGCAGAGAGGGGACAAGAAAGAAAGGTAGAAAGTAATCAATTGTAAGAAATTCCAAAATGCAATGTACAAAACCTACCCCAACCCACCCCATTGCCTCCAAGATTTTAGAAACTCTCTTAATACACTATACAACCTCTATCCCAAATGCACTAAGCTCAGTATATCTAAAAATATTTAAAATATTCCCTAATATATTATACAACCCCTATATCAACCCTACCAAGCTCCGGGTCTCTTACAAGATTTTCAAAAGAGTTTGGCAGCCACACCATTTCTCGCTTCTATTGTCTTAAAAGCTGTATGTTTTTGGAACTGGAGACACAGATTTGCAAGAAACAAGCCACTCTTCAGCGTTCTAGGTCAGTAGTATTAGGTTCTTTATAGCTCGTCAATAACTCATGGCTGCTCATATTTGTATTTCTACACTGAAGTACAGATCTCTTTTACATTTAGGAAGAAGAGGCTATGGTTCCACTGAAGAGAGGCTCCTCCCCCAGAGCAGAGGTAAGAGGTGGACAACCTAAGAAGCAGCCTGGAGTCCAGAACCAGGGTATGGGAAGAGCTGGGGTTGATGGTTCCTTTCCAAGATGAGCAGTTTTTGAATAACAGAAAATTCTGTTTTCTAGGGTATGTGAGCATTTATTTTGTTATAAATAAAACTGAAGTCTCAAAGCTTTTACTTTAGGGGTGGGGTAGGGGAGTAGGTACAGTGGGTAGGGCTGAATTAGGGATCGGTTTTCTGATTTCCTTTACAAGGGTGTGTGAACACGCCTGGCTAAGCTCTGCCCCCACTCTCCTATAATGCTCATTTGTTTGCATTAATGATGGACACTCATCCTTTATAACTGTTTGCCCACATACAATAGACAAGCCAGAGTGAGGCCTTTGTTTGTTGGAGAAACAGCAAGTTAATGTCAAGAACCTTGCATTTTGAAGTCAATATACTTGGATTTATGTCTAATTGCTGCCACTTATCACCTATATGACTTGAGACATTTCTTTAATCCCTCAGGGTCTCTATTCCCCTATAAAATGAGGGACTTTGATTAGCTTTTCCAAAGCTCATCATTTTACGATGGTAAGATTAAGGGTTTGGGCCTTGACCACTAAAGAAAATTTTTACTCAGATCCATATAGAGATCAAGCCTACAATTTTGTATTCATGAATACCACTTTAATCAACCTGGGAGGGAAAGTTTGCCTTGGGGTTTAGAACTGAGAAGAATGCAGGATGTTATACATAGGTAGCTATATAAAAATAAAATTATCATTTGTTTACTAATGCAATTAAACTGATCATTTAATAATCACCTTGAGGTAAGCGATTGAAACAACAAAGCACCTTAAAAGAATGGGAGTAGAAGATAGGTGTGGGCATAGCCAATGATGGACATGCTGTGAAAGACAGGTATTCTGAGGCAAAAGAACCCAAGTTGTAAGAGGAGGTGCAGAGCGCGAGGTGACTAATGAGTACCGACCATTGTCAAGGTCAACTGGGATATAAAATATTGATTATAAAACCACTAAAATTCACATTTTTCTTCCTAAATAATTATAAAATCTTCAATTTGAGCCAGAGCTTAGAGGTCATCTACTCTTCCTGTCTACCACATTTCACTGGGTGGGAAAAACATGACAAAACAAACAAACGAAAACCCTCTTTTTAAAGTCTTCCTTGAGTAAACCCTGATAGATGGATAGAAGGTATGGACAATTCTTTCAGTGGAGAGATTTTATTTGTCCTTGATTTTGCTCCCAAGAAAGAAGAGATCCAAAGGAAAAAATATACAATTTTATTACTCACAATATCCTTTTTTTAAAGAAAGGGAAAATATCATACATTTAAAATAATATTTAGCTTAGATAGGTTTGGTTGACTATGAAAGGCCCCTTTCTGAATGAGTTATAAAATCTTCAACAGTTATTCTGTTTTTCTGAAAAAAATTATCATGTGTTTACTTGTATAAATTCTATATTAGTGATTTTCTAAACATTTTTGTGTGTCCATGTTGTCTCCTTATATAAAATATAAGATCCCTGATGGTAGGAACTGTATTTTTTTTGTCTGTGTATTCCAGCATCCAATATAGTGCATAGTATACAGTAGAAACTGCTTAAATGCATATTAAATGAGTGATAGAAAAGTTCTCAGACTTGTTTGGAAATGTTTTAATTGTCATTTATTTTTAACTATACTAGCAGGTGAAACTTAAATGAGTCTGAAATTAGGCATATGAAAACAACAATAAGGATTTATCTCCTTTCCCTGTAAAGAAGTTGAATGGTTGTTTTTGTTTCCCCTTAGCCTTCTGTTTTGAGGACTGATTGATGAATGACAGTGAAAGTAATCTAGGTGTTTTCCTTCAAGTATTCCAGCCGTCATTGAAACAAGACTCTGAAGTTTCCCAGAATTAAGTGCTCATAATAAATAAGATCTTCAGGTTGAAAAGAACTGGGTTTGGTCCACTGTGATAGCAGCACAGCCTTCCTCCTCTCTATGCATAAAACTGGCTGCTTCCCTAACACAGTGAAAGTCAAGGGTACATGATACAGACAAAGATCTTACTACAGGACTGATGCTCATTTCAACTTAACATTCTTTTTCCTGCCTGGGAAAAATAACCCGTGTGTGGTTGCTTCAGATTCTTCCCCTTTTCATTTAGAGTGAAGTTTCACACTCCAGCTGCAAATTGCACTTTCTAGCAACATCAGGAGCTCTTAAGCGCGTCAGAAAGATCGACCTCCAGTTAAAGTGGGAACAGTCTAGAGAGGTTTGCAAACACCGAATTACATGCACCAGGAAGCTAGACACAGATTCTCTCTACAAGTCCCTTGCTGGCTGCCAAAGGGTGTCTCTACAATCAAGGTGTGGGGAGGAAAGAGAAACCTTCACCCTCCTAAGGACTCCCCATCTACAATTTCACTCTCATGGCTAGAGAGGGTTTTTATCACACAACCTGATTTGAGGCAAGTTGCCTAGCCACACAATAGAATAGTTTCATCATCTGGGAAACAGAAATCATCAGTTCAATTCTCCCCTTGTGGATCTACAGAGAACAACTTGTCCTACACAGACAGCTAACTCTCCATCCCAATCCTAGATTCTACAACCAAAATTCATTTTATGCTTTAGAGAAGGAAAGACTTCTATTCCCATAGATGGCAGGCTCCCTGATCCCCATTAAACTCCCTGCTTATAAGGATCACAAATTTTTAAATCTCCAGTCCCCAAGAAAAATGTTAGGTTTGTAGGTTTAGAACTGGAATGGATATAAGAAGCCAGCATCAAGTTCAATCTATCTCATTTTACATATGGGGAAAGTGAGCCTAAAGTTAAGTGACTTGCTCACATCAAAAAGGTACTAAGTGGTAGAGCGACTACTTGAACCTAAATGCTCTGTTTCCGAAACTCACTTCTTTCCCCAAAGAAACAAGTCATTTTCTATCAGTAGTTTAACTAGGTTTTTACTCCACAAAACCTCCTGCCTCCTCCATTAGGAGCTAATCACTTGGAATCTGATCATCAGGAAGATTGACTCAGTTTATGATACTCAATAACTCCACTCCCTCAGTTGCCTCTTCCCTTTGATTGGAGGGCTGGAGGGTAGGACCTCCCCCTACCCCAAGCCTTCTTCTATAGAAGCTCTGAATTTTCAGAACTTTCCAGGTTAACTCTTCATTTTCCATCAGCAGCTCTATTTGGTTTTGACTCCATAGAATGGCATGCCCCCTGATAGCCTACTCTCCTGCCCCAACTGGGTTTAACTTCCTTTTATGTGTTATCTTCCCCTCCTCCATTAGACTGTAAGCTCCTTGAAGGCAGCTATTGCTTTTCTTTTTCTTATTTCTATCACCAGAGCTTAACATAGTTGCTGCCACTTAGTAGATGCTTAAAAAATGTTTGTTGAATTGAATTATGTTTATCTGTAGTGCATCTATAGGATGGTTGGGGCTCTTAATTCATTTTCTCCAGAAACAGTGTTATGAACAGTTCTTTATTTGGTCTCCTGAGTCAGTCCAAAAAACAACTGTCATATCCATAATGCAGTTACTATTCCATGAGCAAGACATTCCATCTCTGGGCTCTGGGAATTTTCTCTGGATTTTCCCCAGTCCTGGAATGCTTCCTAGTTTCTCTGGCTCCCTTTAAGTCACAACTCTAATTCTATCTGCTATAAGGAAGTTTTTTTTTCCCCCTAACCTTTCAATTGCAGTGCCTTCCCTCTCTTGATTATTTCCTATTTATCCTACATATAACATGTTTGTATAGAGTTGTTTGCTTGTTAGATTGTAACCTCCTTGAGGGCAGGGACTGTCTTTTGCCTCTTTTTGTATCCCCAGCACTTAGTATAGTGCCTAGCACACAGTGGGCACTTAATAAACAATTACTGTCTTACCAAAATACTATTCATAAGCAATGGGGGAAAACAGTGGGAAACAATTTGTTGAAAGAGTTGTAATTAAATAGACATAGCTTGAAGTAACAGAAACAACACAGAACCTGAGCTTCTGAAAACCTGACTCTACCACATAGGAGCCACACCATTATGTCAAGTTATTTAAGCCCTGTGAGTCTATTTTCTCATCAGTAAAACAGGGAGAACAATGGGTTCTATACATTACCTACCTTGTGGGGCTACAGTAAAGAAAGGTGTTGTGAGCTAGTAAGTGTTATATAAAAAAGAGATGCTATTTAGAAAGGCTATTATCCATTTTTGGCAAAATTATCTAATTTATAAACACATAATTATTCATAAATACAGAAAATGAATGACATTGGATAGAAATAGTTCTTTGTTTATATCAAATGATTTTATATTAAGCAAAACAAGCTAATTTGAAAGGGAAAAGAAGGAAGAGAGGGATTTTCTGAAGGGGACTTTTGAACACTCTCAAAAGCATTAAAGATTGGATGGCACCAGTTTTATATTAGAGCTAAATTTATTTCAAAACTTACAGTTTCTTTTTGTTTTGGTTTTATTCCCCTTGATACAAGGGCAGTAGTAGCTGTCCCTTAATACCTAAATGTAGGTCAAGGGTACATGATATAGTCACTATTTTTGACTCACACATAGGAAGGAGAGAGAGTAGAACACAGATTTTCTTGGAGCAACTGAGAAAGAGTTGGAAGAGGGAGAGGAAGGTAAGGTATTTGATTAATTTTTACCCGCAGTAGAAATGATCTGTTTCCCATGCTATATATTTAAGGTGATTTTGATACTGAAAATTTTAGTTTTATAATAAAAGCATTAGGTAGTGGAAAGACTAAAGGATCTGGACTGTTTTCTTTTGTTATATTCCCCAACACAGTAGTTGGTACATCGTTGAGGCTTAAATGTTTATCAACTGACTTGCAGCATGACTATAGGCCAGTTACTTAATTACTCTAAGCTTGATTTTTCCCACCTGGAAAATGGAAATAACTGATACTTACTCTACTTCACAAAAATGTTTTGAGGAAAAGTATTTTGTAAAAAGCCACCACCACCACCACTGTTGTTTCTGACCCCTATTTGGGGTTTTCTTGGCTAAGATACAGAAGTGGTTTCACCATTGGGAAACCAAGGCAAACAGGGTTAAGTGACTTGCTTAGGGTCCCACAGCTAGTAAGTGTCTGAGGCCAGATTTGAACTCAGGAAGACTCAGGAATCTTTCTGACTTCAGGCTTGGTGCTCTATCCACTGGGCCACCCAGCTGCCTATCACCACCACCACCATACTCGCTGCTCCTGCTACCGCTACTACTGCTGTTAATATTGATGCTACTGAGGCTGCTGCTACTATTACTATGACTACTACTACCCACCAATATTAATGTCTTCCCGAGGGTAAAAGAGGGACTGGTAGAAAAAGTCCCTGGATCAGAGAGTTCTCTGTGCAGGCACTTAGTCAAATTAGTTCAAGACAGTTTGGTGACTTTCCAGGGCAGCCTCAGTATAGGATGGGTGGAGAATGAGGCAATATTCATCCAGTTGTTCAAATGTATAGTTACAAGCCAGAATTTTATGACTGAGGGGAATTCAAAATTGCCCTCTATGGATCAGAGTGATGTGTGGACATCATGTATGAGGTCTGAATTGCTCTCTGATCATGCCAGGGCTTTCACACAGTGGAGTCCCTTTTGAGCTTGTGCTGCGGCCTCCCTCCTTCCCGACATGCCTCAGTCTCCTACAGCTGTCTGCATTCTGGGCTCAGCAGGTTCTCTGACTTCCTGCTGTGGTCATCCATCAATAATGCTGCTGTCTCTCTTTACCCTCCTCCCTACTACATATCCACACCCCTGAAGACAAACACACAATTTCTTTGACTGCAGGGCCTCTGCCTGTATATGCAGATTTATAATCTTCTGTTTGACTAGGTTTGACAGCTGTTTTGGGACCACAGAACAACCCCATTAATTGCTTCATATTGATTCCCTAATGGACTCCCCAAAAAGTTATTCCATCCTTTTCTCACCAGTCTCCAATCCTTAATCCCACTTCTTTCTACCCTACCCCTCTTACTATGAGTAGATGACTCCCTTAGCCGAAGACCTAATCCCATTGCCCAACTATGCAAAAACATTCAGTGGCTCCCCATTACCTAGTAAATATAGTTGAAACTCCCTAACCTAGCATTTAGCAATCTGGCACCAACCTATCTTTATAGCTTTGACTGACGCTATTTTCCCTGAACATACTGAATTTTTAGCTTTACTGGACTCCCCTCAAAAAGGCCCTGGCCTTCTGTATTCTTGCTTATACCTATGCCTAGGAGACCTTTTACTACCCCCAATAGCTTTTCTGAGCTTCAGTTTTCTCACCTATCAAATGAGAATATTGTATGTGTTACCTGCCTAGAGAGGCATCTTGGCATAAGAGATAGATGGCCAACCTTGAAGTCAGGAAAACCTGGGTTCAGGTCCTGCCTCTGATGCATACTAGCCATGTGACTTTGGGCAGATCATTTAACCTCTCTGCACTTCCGTTCCCTCATCTGTAAAATTTAGGGATTAGATGTCCTTTAGATCTATGATGTAGATAGCTCTAGATCTATGATCTTATGATGTCACAACTTTTGAGTATCTCCAGATAATTCTCTGATATGGAGAAGGTGATGGTCTGAAGTAGGAAAGGGCATTTTGGAGCCTAGGACAAACAAAACAAAGACAATTATCCCTTTCACATAGCAATTTTCCCCATTTTGGGTTTTGCTGTATCATGGGTTGGCATTAGAAATTAAATGAGAATTTGGGGGAGTTTGTGAAAGGTGCAGATGACACACAAAGGCCAGCAGATGACATAGAGCCCATGACCAAATACTTAACCAAATTTTACAATAAGGTACTGCAAACACACCATGAAAGAAAAAGAAATTAAAATTCAGACTTCTTTTTTTTGGTACAAAAGGAAGGCTAAAATTTTATACAGATTTTCTAGATCAAAGGGATGCCATGCCCTTTACCCCACTTCAATATGGAAGGGATAACTGTACCAATGATGAAAAAACTCTCTACCTGCCCAGGTTGTAAAAAGGGAAAAAAATGTCTTTTTCTGAATAGGAAATATAATTATTATTAAAATTGTCTATTGGCTTCCCAGTTCTATGCTATCCCCTATACCTTTGGAATAGCACAAGACAGAATCTCAGACGAACCAACATTATCAGCATCTCAAACTTGGTGATAGATATGAGGATCAATAGGCTGTCCTATCCTGTCCTAGCCAAGTAGCACCGTAGTTAAAGAACACTAACTGGAGAGTGTCTAGTTGACACCACATGGGATGGGGATGAGTCCATGACATGTAATGGTTGGTCGGTAGAATGGGTGTATTAGACCTAATGAAGAAAAGACTGATCACTGTCTTCAAATGTCTGAAGGACTTTCATATGGAAGAAGGATTAGATTTATTTTGTTTGGCCCCATATGACAGAACTAGGAACAATGGTTAGAAGATAGGAAAAGCCAAATTTAGGCTTGCAATTAGAACTACAGAAATGCATAATGAACTGCCTAGGGAGAAAATGGGTTCTCCCTCGTCGAAGGTCTTCAAGTAGAGGCTGGGTTCAATGTTGCAATGAGGATTCTTTTTCTGATAGAAGTTGGGTCCCTCCCTGAGGTCTCTTCCAACTTTAAAATTGTGTCATGCTGGACATCCATGAGCCAACATTCTGTACCCATCGCCTCTGACAAGTAAATGCTTTATTAAAACATTTTTACCTCATTTTTTTGGAGGCAACTGGGGTTATGTGCCTAAGGTTACATAGCTAGTAAGTGCCTGAGGCCCCATTTGAACTCAGGTCCTCCTGACTCCAGGGCTAGCACTTTATCCACTGTGCCACCTAGCTGCTCTTGCATTTAAAAAAAATGTGTACTATAAAAGAGTAACAAAAGTCTCCTCTTAGATGATGTTAGAGGTGGTGCAATACATAGTCATATAGATTTTAGTTATTTGTTTTCTAAATTTGTTTAACAAATTTCTAAAATTTGTTAAATTGCAAAATCAAATTTAAGTGTGAAGATGGAGCCTCCAACTGACCCATCAAGCATATTGGGCCTCCAAGTTCTTGTGAACTTGACTTTGATTCTGCAAGAGGAGAGAAAAATCGAGGAGCCCCAATACAACGCACATGTCCACTAACCAATTCTCCTAGCCTTGCCCAGCCTGTCTACATGCTCACTGTATATACTACACTCTCTACATAAATTTATGGTATTACTACCACCACCACCATCATCATCACTACCACACTACCATACTACCACTACTACTACTGTCAGTACTATTACTACTGTCACTATTGCTACTGCTGTTGCTGCTGTTACTACCACTACTAACATTACATTTCTGTTCAGCCATCACATATAAACCAATCAAATCAATACTGCACTAGGCATATTTCCCTTTTCTGGCTCTTTTAAAGTACTACAGATGTTGTCCCAAAAGTCTTAGTATAGTTTTAAGTAGTTAAAACTATATATGCCTGCCTTTTCAGCATGTGGCAGAGGTGCTAAAGGCTGATGTCACCAATTTGACTGAATAATTGTTCCCTAAAGGCCTGGGTTACTAAGACCAAACTTGAAGAATCTTCTGGCTATTGGTGAGGTTCTATGAGTATTAGATCTAAAGGACATCTAATCCCTAAATTTTACAGATGAGGGAACTGATCCCATGCCCCTAAGTATCTTCTTCTCTCTATTAAACAGCATGTCATAAAAGGAACACTGAGCATGAATTCACAACATGTGGATTCAAGCCTAGTTCTGTTACATACTACGGGGTGTTCCTAAAGTCTGGACACATAGACAAAAATACATATTTTCAAGAAATGAAATGAATGAAATTTTCAACATTTTATTTAATTGGAATATGAACAAATAACATCTTCAATATGATTTCCTTCATTTGTGATGTAAAGGTTGATGCGCTTTGCAAGATTCACATGAACTTGATGCAATAACTCCACATTGCCGCCAATTTTAGCACATTCACTCTTTATGCGTTTATGCATTCAATCAAATGTGTTGTTTCTGTGATTTTCACTGAGCACACCTTCTCCTTTAGCATACCCCAGAAAAAGAAGTCAAAGGGGCTCAGGTCAGTTAATATTCCAAATATTTCAAAATATGCATTTTTGCCTATGTGTCCAGACTTTAGGAACACCCTGTAGCTAACTTCAGTTTTAAAACAGATACAATAATATTTCCATTACTGACTTAAGACAGAGTCAAGAAGATTAAACAAGATTATTTATGTAAAGCATCTTTAAAACTCTAAAACACTATATAAAGACAAATTATTATCTATATCTATAGCAATTTCAGTTCAAGATTTCCATCTACCTTTTTGACATGTTCTGCAGTTGCCCCAAACTTGTCACAAATAAAAATGGACTCATCTTTTCCCTCCTCTCAAAATCAACTCTGCTATTGAGAGAAGCAGGAGATTGATATTTCCAAAAAATGACTGTGCTGTAAAAAATGGAATCATCCATTTTAAGGGCATCTAGACTTTCCACAATCTTACCTTTATTTACCTCTCCAGATTTGTGTCTTATTTAGTCAGGATGGACTAATGATCTTCTGAATCTGGGAGTTTTTAGGAGGATAGGATTTAAATCTTAAATTGTGACAGAATGCCTTCAATCTGAAGTAGATTGAACGAAAACAATAGACAAACCTGCAATGAGACCTGTTTATCTGAGAACTATTATTATTCCTAAGAATCAGGGATAGTTGATGCTTTCTATTAGGCTGCCTAGGATAAAGGCAAAAAGATAAGGAAAACAACTCCTAGAAAGGGGGATTTCCATGCCAAAGGTGGTTATATCTGCTACCACTTATAATTACAAAAGGCAGAAAAAGGTTGGGGTGGGGAGGTCATTTGCCCTGTTAATCATGAGCAGAGACAAGGACAAGGGAGATATACGAATATGATTAAACACGGTATTCAACAGTATACAGGTCCCTAAAAGTATGAAAAGTGTTGATTTTGGAGTGAACTGCATTCTGAGTTGCTCTGGTTTCCCTTACTGTCCCTCATGCCTGGACAATCCAAGTTTGAAATAAGGAGCTAACATTTATGAATATTGAATATTTAACATACAGGACTACTCATTATTGTCCAAAAATCACTTGACAGTCTTTCCACCTGGAATTTACATCTTTCCTCTCCACCTATTGAAATCCTATTAATCATTAACATTTTGGCTAAAGTCCCAGTTTTCTAAGAAGCTTTTTTGAGTATTCCACCTAAAATGTTCTTTGGCAATAGGGAATCTTCACTTTTATAATTTTTTTTAAAGAAAAAGAACTGGAGAAATTGGCAAAGATAACAAAAAGTCAAAATAATCAATATTGGAGGGACTGAGGAAAGACAAGCACCCTAATACACTGTTGGTAGAGTTGCAAAATGGTTCAACCGTTCTGGGAAGTCATTTAGAATTATGTTTTTGTTGTTTAAGCATTTCAGTTGTATCCAACTCTTCATGATCTTATTTGGGGTTTTCTTGGCAAAGATACTGGAATGGTTTGCCATTTCCTTCTCTAGCTCATTTTACAGATGAGGAACTGAGACAAACAGGGTTTTAAGTGACTTGCCCAGAGTCATACAGCTAATTAGTGTCTGAGGCCAGATTTGACAAAATTTTCCTGACTCCAAGCTCAATCTTCTATTCACTGTGCCACCTAGCTGCCCAGAATTATGCTAGAAGTGATTAAAATGCCTATGCCCTCTGACTCAAAGGTCTCCCCATATACACCAAAATATTCAAGCAGTACTTTTTGTATTGGGTGAGACAAAAAACCAAAGTAGATGACCATCAATCCTGAAATGGTCGAACTGTGGCACGTGAATGTAATAGAATATTTCTGTGCTCTAAAAAATAATGAATAAGGAAGGGAAAAAAAAAAACACTGGGAAAACTTATATGGACTAACACAGAGTGATATAAGAAGAGCAGGAAATAATATATATATAGTGATGATCATGATAAAAATGAAAAACAAAATAGAAATAAAAACGAAACTGAACACTGGGTAGTTAAAATTACCAAGCTGAGCCAGAGAAAAGAGATGGGAAAACATCCCTTCCTCCCTTTCTCATCGAGATTGTGAATTATAAGTGTGTGATAGTGCATGCTCTGCCACACTGAGTTGATATGGTTAGTTTTGCTGAGCTATTTTTTCTTTGTTATTTTTATAACAAAGAATGGTTCAATAGTTTGGAAAAAATTATTCACAAATAAAGATATTGCAAAAACAAAATCTAGCAATGATTCTTTCAAAAAGTGTTGGAGGGGTTAGTAGACTAAAAGTTCATTATGAATGAATGGTTGGAAAATGATTAAGTACTAATTGTGTGCCTAGCAATGAGCTAAATGCAGGGGACACAAAAATAAATAAACAAGATAATACTTGCCCTCAAGGAGTTTACTTTCTAATAGGATAAACTTACTGGTAAGTAGATGATGGGGCAAGGAGGGTAGAGAAAATGCCTGGGGGGGGGGGGGGTGATGGTTTAGTAATGTCCTGGAAATGGCTTGGCACCCTGGTTCAAGGTAAGAAAAAGATAATCTATCAGATCTCAGGGTTCCAGGAGGTGAATTTGACTAGGGGTGGGTGGGTAAAATCTTCTTCAAATTTAGTCTGAATTAAGAAGCCCAGTATCCAGCACAATCACACTGTACTCTGTATGAGTCAGATTTCCATTTGGAGTATTATGTTCAGTTCTGGGAGACACATTTTAGAAAGAACATTGGCAAACTGAAATTCTATGATTTAAGACCATGTCATACAAAGATCAGTTACCAGAACTGACGCTATTTTGCTGGGAGAAGAGAAGATGTGGAGAGGTGAGTGATGATAAGTGTCTTCAAGAATCTGAAGGTCTGACATACAGAAGAATGATTAGACTTGTTTTGTTTGGTTCTAAAGCGAGGACCCAGGAGCCATGAGTGGAAGTACCTGAAAGACAGGTGTCAATCAATATAAGTGAAGACTTCCTAACAATGAGAACGATTCAAAATGAAATAGTTTGCATGGGGATGTAGTGTGTTTCTTCTCACTGAAAATCTTTAAGGGCAAATTGAATGTCCACTTTTTGGGGAGATTTTCAAAGACATTTTGTTTGATTTTGTTTTTTTTTTCAATTTAACAAAAATCTACCTTCTCCCCCTCCAACCTCTCACCTATTGTTTGTCCTTTGTTTTCAAAGAGGACCAATGACATCAAAGGGTGATGTCTTAACTTGCACATGAATTGGATTTAAGTGAGGTAGAATTGCACAAAGTCTTCAGACTCACTTTATCTTCCAGTCAATGAAATCTAGTGGCAACACAAAAGTCAAGATGACTGTCAATGGCCCCGATGTAGTGGGGCACCTTGGCATCTTTGATGTCTGACCAAGCTCTAAGCCCTCCACAGAGACTGCTTCAGTCACTTTCATGGAAGTTGGAACAACTTGTTCTCATCTGCCCATTCCACCAGGAGAAGTCTTCACATGCCTGAGGTGGACATCCCCTAACTCACCCATGGGTCTAAGACCTGTTGGTTACCCTTAACCTGGTTTATCCTGTTTACTGACTTGGTTTTAACAGGGTATGGCCATCACACATGCTACAGCTTCTTAGAGCCACGTGTGAGAGTTGTGTGATAGGTGGACACCAAAGGTGCTACCTTGAAAAGGGTACCCCATGCACTCCAATCTTGTGCCTACCCTCCAAACAAAACACTTAGAACAAATATGTCTAGTCAAACAAAACAAATTTTGCATTGACCATGTTTAAGGGGACTTGGGGAAATGTAAGGTTTGAACTAGAAGCTCCCTGAGACCATTTCCAACTCTGGGATCATATGATTTTTGTCCTATCATTCATATGTAATTTATCCTAACCCACTATTGAAAGGAAAATACTTCATTTGAGCTTTCACCTGGATTAATGAGGCAAGACTCAGGAGGGAGAGAATTAAAAGGATTTTATTTTAAGTAAGTCAAGGTAGCAACACATTGGTGGGCTGATCACTGAGGATCAGTAATGGCTTAAGAATGGGGGACAGCTTTTATAGGTAATTTTAAGACCATCCAGATAGATCCACCTCTGCAAAATAGGCTGGGCCCTTGAATTTCAGTTTCTCCTCTAGGTAGCAAGAATGTGACAATTTGCAGATAGGGGTACTGACAATAAGCAGGTGATACAAAATGGTGTCTCTTCCCCACCAGAGCCTCCTCCAACATTGGTTGATAAGCAGGGCTGGGAATAACAGGCAACTTAGTCAACTTTAAGTACCACTATGCAGCTATTTTTAGATATGTTATCTTCCTTAATAGACTGTAAGCTCTTGAGTAGAAAAGGAGTCAGGGGCTACATTTAATACATCTTTAACTTTATAATATGACAATGTCTTGTTGAATAAATATTTGTTGGACAGAACAACTGATTGGATGAATACGCACACACATTTATGTATGTCAATGCACAGCTTGGGACAACGAAAGAGCAATGGATTTATAGTCAGAAGACCTTTGAGAAAATCTTGGCTTTACTACTTATTACCTGAAGGATCTTGGGTAAATACGGGAAAGATTTTTATACTTGGAACCAGAGGATCTGGGTTTGGATCTCAACTCTGTCCCTTGTGTGACCTTGGGCACATTAACAGTCTGGGCCTAAGCTTTCTCATATATACAATAATGGGGTTGGATAAGTTGACTTCTGAGGTTCCTTCTGGCTCTAAATTTTATGAGCTCCAGTAAGGTATGAGGAGAAGGAGAGAGGTAAAAGGAGGGAGGTGGGGGAAGAAAAGAAAAAGAGAGTTAGAGGAAGATAGAGAAAGGACAGAGACAGAGACAAAGAGATATGGGAGAGTGTGGGGGGGGAGGGGAGAACACAAGGGTGGTCTGATTTTTTTCCACTGTTTACTCATTTTCCCAGCTCATTACTTGACTTTTTAACTCTTTGTTAAGGTTGGACTCTGCTTCCAGGGTGAAGGGTGTACTATCCCAAACTTCAGAGGAGCTGTTTTCAGAGATACTTCTGGGGACCTATCAATTTTCAGTTCTTCCTAGGCGGCATAATCAAAGGAGAGGTGTTTACTCTCTCTTAGTCTGTGCTCTGGTCTGAGTCATCACAAGCACTCTTTTCTGCCTTGGAACTCTGAGGAGGATTACCTCTCCACCCCCACCACAAGCTCTGCCATGCCAGTGCTCCTCTTCACCCCAGGACTGTAACCCAGATCAAAGCACAGGCAAAGCAAAAGAATCCTGCCTTAGCACCAGTGAAGAAATCCCTGCAATTCCCCTCTGATCAGCCGCTTGATCCCCCCCACTGTATGTGGACTGGGAGCTCCAGAAACAGCCACTGCTGCAGCCCTGGGGCTGGGGCTAGACCATGCTCCTCACTCACCTAGGTCCAACAGACCTTTCCTACTGACCTTTAAGTTGTCTTTGGCATTTGTGAGCTGAGAAGTCTGGACACCACCACGGCTGCCAGTAATTCAGTCCCCTGAGGCCTGCTCCAGGTTCACCAGGGCCTGGTCTGTGCTGGCCTGGCTATTGTTGATCTGTTCTCCTTTCCCAGCCCAGTGCAACAGACCTTTCTGTTGACCTTTCGGGTTGTCTTGGTCTGGAAATTTGTTTTACTCTGTCATTTTGTGGGTTCTGCGGCTCTAGAATTTGTTTAGTCATTTTTTACAGGTATTTGGAGGGGTTTGGGGGGAGAGCTCAAGCAAGTCCCTGCTTTTACTCTGCCATCTTGGCTGCACCCCATCATAAGGATGTATGTTGCTTGAGACAGGTACTATATAACCAGTATTTTGATGCTTTCAGGCTAATGATCTATAAGGATTTTCTCTAAGGGCTTGAGTATAACAGTCCACTCTCTGTCTGCAAAATACCTTTTCAAATCTCTTTCTAAGAGAAGCACATTGGACAGGAAATATGTTTTCTAATGGAACCATACTTCAGATCATGCTGTTTGGTTTCTGTATCTGGTGAGATACTGAAGTCTGACCTCCCCACAGAGGAGCCACACCTGCAGAGTAGTCAGTCAACAACATGTATTGAGTACCCACTGCCTGCAGGGCCCTGTATGAGGTATGCCTGCTTTCAGAATGCAGCAGGGTCAGGCCTCAGTGCCACAGTGACAGCAGTAGGATCCAAGAGACAGCAGCACAAGACTATGTGTAGCATTTTACTAGTATATATAATATATACCTGTTTAATGGATTTTTTTTTCCCCAGAAGGGTAGTGATGACACTTCAAAGACAGTGGTACCAATTCAGGTTCAAAATCCAGAGAGATCTTTTTAAGAGGCAGAGACTGGCAGTGGGAGGGGTGGCACTTGAGAATCTCTATCATATGAGGATTGCTAGTGTTAGTCCTTGAGCGAGGCTGTTGTCTATATTTGTCATAATTTTATCTTTTGTCTGGAAATGAAGAGGTGCCACAGAGGGGTTGCCTGCTTCATTGTGTTCTACCTAGTCCCTCTTCAAGTAGAGGAACTTCAAGAGGGATATATGAAGAAGACACACCATCACTTTTTTAAATGATGGATATTCTTCAGTCCTTGGAAAAATATACATACATAGATATATACATACACACATACATACACACACATATATACACACATATATATGTATATGTATACACACATACAGATATATAGCACTGCCACTCTGAAATTCAGTCTTTAAACTAATAACTAATTCCTTTCTGCCTATCACATAGTTCAACAAACTTGTGTTCCCAACTTCTCCTTCCCAGCCTTTAAGCAGGGCCAGACTGACTCTTAGATGGAAATTCATGCCACTGAGTACAGAGTTAAAAATCTAGAAAAGACCTTAGAAGTCATCTAATACAGGTTTTATAGTTGAGGAAAATAAATGATGCAATTTGCTTAAGAGCAGACAGTTGGAAAATGAGAAAGTCAGCATCTGAACCAAGGTCTTTTGACTCTATGCCCTTATGGAAAAAAAGGTGTATACAGTGGATAGAAAACTGGTTCTGGCGTCAGAATCTGAGTGCAAAACCAGTCTCTAGTGTTTACTATTTGAGCCATCCTGGGCAAGTCAGTTAATCTCTGTGGACCTCAGTTTCTTCAACTATAACATGAAGTGACTGGACTTTGAGATGTTTTTTGAGGTCCCTTCTAGCGCTAGCACAGATTGGATTGTGTCACACACACACACACACACACACACACACACACACAGAGCCACAAACTCAATAAACTTCAGTGGGCTTCTAGCAAATACGACATTCTCTGTTTGACAGTTAAAGACCTTCATAGCCTAGCCCCTCCTACCTTTCCAGTCTTCTTATATCTTATTCTCCTTACATCCTCTTCAATCTAGTGACACCAACCTCCTAGCTGTCCCATGAACGGGACACTCCATCTCTCCATTCTGAGCATTTTCTCTGGCTGTCCCCATACGTGGAATGTTCTTCATCCTCAACTTTGCATACTGACCTCTCTAGTTTCCTTTAAGTCTCAGTTAAAATCTCACCTTCTACAGGAAGTCTTCACCAACCCCTCTTAATTCCAGTCTTCTTATTTATTTCTTATTTATCCTGTTTACAGATTGCTCTCTATTATATTTTCTTGCATGTTGTCTCCTCTGCTAGATTATAAGCTCATTGAAGGCAAAGACTGTCTTTTGCCTCTTTTTTTCACTCCTAGAACTTCCCACAGTGCCTGGCATATAGTTGGCATTTAATATATGTTGACTGACTGATTGATTGATTGATTCTAGATCTATGATAATGCAATAGTATGAGTGGCCTATAGACACATAGTGATCTTATCCGTGTGAGTACTCTGTTTACTGAGACAGATGGAAATCCACCTATACCATATTGTCTAGTTGGACAAGTTACTTTTCTTACCTGGGAGAAGGGGGATGGGTGGGTGGACTAAGGCAAGTAAACACTTAAACCTTCTCAGCTAGTCAGAATTTTGTCACATGGATCCTTTGTCTAGAAGACCAGAGAGTCAATACAAATAGTTCATTCCTCTCCCGAGCCAGACTAGGTAGAGGAAGGGGAAGTTTGAGGGGGCTTGAAATCGATTAAGTTCTTTTTTCCATGGTAGATGTAGTCAATAGCTCCCAGCGCCTGTTCCTGTGTGTGAAATCTGTGTGGTGCCATGATTTGCCTTCTGTTTATCTACTCTAAATGATTATGTTTATCTATGTTAATGACTACAGCTAATTGTTAAGAGTTAATTGGTAATGAGTAAACAAGATATGCCTCTGGTATTTTCCATGAGAGAAGGAAGAGCTTCAGGTCCCAGCTCTGACTGAAGCTCAAAAGCCAGACCCAAAAGTAGGATGGGAAGCAATTAAAGCAAGAGATGACTGAGTTAGTTACAGAGCTGTCTGTAGAAGACGGGGGAGCAGGAGAGAAGTGCTGCTCAGACAGAGTGTCCAGGGAAAATCTAGACTGGGAATAGAAGCTGAGAACCAGAAGTTCAGTTCCCCAACTATATATAATGAACACCTTTAGGTGAGGCACTACACTAGGCTCCAGGGCAGGGGTTTTTAACCATGAATTTGGTGTGGGCAGGGGAAGGGGTGTCGGTGAACTTGGATATCAACTAGGTGGCACAGTGGGTAAGAGCCCTAGACTCTGAGTCCAGAAAACTTGGTTCAAATCTAACCTCGGATACTTATAGCTATGTGACCCCAGGGAAGTCACTTCATATTTTTCAGCATCGGTTATAGCATCTATAAAATGGGGATGATGAAAATAGTACCTATTTCAGAGGGCTTTTCTAAGAAACAAATGAGATAACATATGTATAGCTCTTTGAAAATCATAAAGTGCTATATAAATGCTAACTATTATTACTATTAAAATTATGTTTTATTATAACTCACCTTTGGATTCTTTTATAATTCCATGCATTTTATTTTATTTACTTAAAAGATTCTGAGGCAGAGCCATAGACTTCATCAGACTGCCAAAGCAGTCCATGAAAAAAAAAAAAGTTCAGAACATCTGCTCTAAGACCTATTCATACAAAGATGAATAAGATATGGTCCACAGGGCAGCTAGATGGTGCAGTGAATAGAGCACCAGCCCTGGGGTCAGGAGGACCTGAGTTCAGACACAGACACTTCAGCCTCAGACACTTGATACACTTACTAGCTGTGTGACCTTGGGCAAGTCACTTAACCCCAATTGCCCTGCCTTCTCCTCTCCAAAAAAAAGAGAGAAAACGATATGGCCCCTTATCCTCATGGAGCTGACACTTCAGCAGTAGGAATGAGACAGGTGCACAGTTAACTGTGATAAAAAGTATCACATAGTCATAGTTTTAGAATTAACCTTAGAAATCAGAACTCATTCTTATCATGCCCTCTCCTTATCATACCCAGAGACAGTGAGGTCTAGTGGATAACATATTGGACTTGAGGTCAGGAAGGACTAGGTTTCAATCCCAATTCAAATACTTAGTAATTAAATGAACTTGGTCAAGACAATAACTCAGGGCCTCAGTTTCTTAATTTGTAAAATGAAGGAGTTGGATGCAATGACTTCAGTGATTCACTTCTCAATCTATGTTCCTATGATCTCAATAACTTTACTTCCTTTATCCAGAATGGATTCTTCCTGTCTATTCTGTCTGATCATATCTTCATTCAAAGTCCAAGCTTGATACCACCTCTTCCATTAATCTTCCCCTGACCCCAACACCCAGGTAAAAGTGATGTCTTCATACTCATATTTCTCCTGGCACTTTATCTGGACCTCTCTTGTGCATTTATTCCATTCTTGTTCACATTTTAATTAGCTGAATACACCATAGAATCTCAGAAGTGGAAGGGATCTTGGTAATAATATAGTATACCCCATTCCTGAAAAGGAATATTCTCTATAATATATCTGATAATCAAAGTTATTTAAAAAGCAGGAATTCTGGCACTAACTCTCCTACCAGACTGAATGTAATGCAGAACAACCATATCTCCTACCCCAGAGAAGCTGATCTCTTGCCACTAGAGGGCACTTGCTCCTCTTTGGGTATAGTGTGATAGAAGATGGGGAGACACCACTTAGCTTGATGTTTGTTGTCTAATCTCAGATTGAATGAGGTACTTTGAAATGCAACCCATTTCTAGATATTTAAAGAATTCATTCTCTGCAGGCAAAAGGTGGTCTAAGGGACCATGTTACCTGCCAACAGTTTTAACCCCACAAAATACTTTATGTTCTTTATCACTGAACTGATTGAATAGGGGCTTTGAGTTTTCCTCCTTCCCTTTATGTGCATGGAGGACAACCATAGGGAAGTATCATATAACCTTGGATGCTTGTGCCCTATGGCAAAGCTCCATTTACCCTGCCATACATATAGCTGTGCCAGAAACTGGTTATTCAGTTTCTGCTTGGATATATCCATTAAAGGGGAAAGAATCACCTTAAAGGCCAGTCCAATGAATTTCTAGATAGCTTTAATTTTTAGGAACTTTCTCCTTTTATCAAGTAGAAATCTGCCTCCTGCAAATCAGACTTACTGCCCCCTCCTCTTCTCTCTGGGGCTAAGCAAGATAGTTCTAATTCTTTGTTCATATGATCAACATTTCAAATTTTTGAAGACAGCTATTAAGACCCACTCTTGACTTGCAAGTCTGTTCTCCAATTTAGACCTCTTCTTTTCCTATCTCACCACTTTGGTCATCCTCTGTACACTCTCCGGTTTTTTTTAAATACCTAGGGGATGATACATGAAAAATGACCTGGTGAAGGAGACTAATTGGTGCTCCAAGAGGTAAGAATAAAACTAGGAGAGGGCCATTGAAGCCAAGGGAGAGAGGTGATAAACTAAATATGCAGAATGAGATAAATATTTTTAGATATGGCCAGAGTGGGTATTTGTGTTGCTTGACTCTGACTATTTGTTATGAAAGTTTTCTTTTTTTTTCTTTTTTCAGTATGTGTATGGGGGGGGAGGATGGAAATAAATACTTATTAATTTCTTAAAAAGTAAAATTTAATCTAAATCACAAAAAGTAGAGAAGGGTCAACTGTGTCAAAAAATGGAAGAGACATCAAGTAGGATGAAAACTGAGCAAAAGTCAATTGGATTTAGCATTTAAGACATCATCAGTAACTTTGAGATGCAAGTTTTAGTTGAGTGATAAAGCCAAAAACCAAATTCCAAAGAGATGAGAAATGAGTGAAAAGTGAAGAACAGAGATAATGAGAGTAGCTAATCTTTCTAAGAGTTTGGCTGTGAAAAGGGGAAGAGATATATAGCAATAGACTGAGGTGATGTTATGGTCAACAGGAGGTTGGTTGTTTTTTAAGGTTGGGGGAAACATGGTCATATGGATAGTCATCAGGGAAGGGATGGTGGATGAGGCAAAATTGAAGAGGAGAGGAAGAAGGATATAGAGGACAAAATTCTATAGGAGATGGAAAAGGATGGGATGAAAGGCATAGGCAGAAAGGTTGATGTTGGTGGGAAAAATGGTGGCCTTTTCCCTAAAAACTCTAACAAAAGAAAAAGTAAGGTATTTTGAAACATGGAATACAGAACTACATCTTTGTAATTCTCACAGCACCAAGCATAGTTCCTTGAACACAGCAGATGCCCTATAAATATTTATTCTAATGGATGAATGAGTGTGGAGATAGGCTTGGACAATATAATTATAGAAAGTTTCCCTTCTGGTGGTGGGAATGTCAATTTCAATGAAGGGCAGAGAGATATGGGAGTTCTGTTTCTGTATTGGGGGTCATATGTTTATAATAATGCACCTGAGTTCCTCTGGTACTTATGTATATCGCTGTCTGAGGCAGATAAATTGGCCCCCGTTGTATCGTTGGATTCAGTGCAATAGCATTCTATATCCTCAGAAGTTAGAAGATCCTAGGGTAATGGTGTGAGTATTGGGCAAAGTTAAAATGAGTACTAACCCAGGACCCCCAATTCCTACCCTTACGTATTTACTACCTACCCTCATTACCATATGTGAAGGAACATCTTTCTCCTCTGGGTGTTTTTTCAACAAGATGGAGATAAGGGGATCCTCTGAAATGTTAGACACATACTGGAAGTAGTGAATGAAGCAGCCAGTTTTTGTCATTGGGTTACTTCCTATGATAATTTAATCAGTTCAGGCTGGTACCTTAGTTCCTTCTCTCTACCCTCACTCAAATACTGAGTAATGAATTCTCAAGCTATGTGTCTCCATTCTCCCAGGAAGACACACAGAAAGGACATTACTCTAGACTTTATGCCAGACTCTTTGTTAGAGAACACCAGGGTAGTGTATTGACTCCCATAGTTCTTTGGAATCGCAAGACCATTACAATTGAAGGAATTACCCTGGTTTCACAGTTTTTCTCAAGAAAAATGACTAAGGTTCACACATTACTCACAATGACTCATATTAAAACAGGTCACCAGTATCAATGTAATTAGTTTCCTCTGTTGGCTCTCATACCATAGTTGGATTTCATCTGAAAGGAATAAAGGAGTGAAGGAAATAGACCCCAGTGGTGCTGCCTTTGTTATTATGGCCATACGCCTCCTCTCTTCCTAAAGAAGCCACCTAACACAGAAGTCATAGGGTATGGTGAAAGATTATTGGATTAGGAGTCAAAGAAATTACAAATGAATCCTACTTCTGCACGCTCTTTGGTAAATCATCTCATCAGCTAGGCCTCATCTGTAAAATAAGGAAATGGTACTAAATGAATTTCATAGATTCCCCCTGGCTCTAAATCTAGAATCTAACTCCATATTGACAGCTTGTGAGATAAATTTGACTTTCTTTTACTACAAAGGGCTTTTTTTTCATTCTTTATTCCTACATCCCTGTCCAGGGTAAATGATATTCTCTAAAATATTATTAAAATCCCATCCTCCAGTATCTCACCCACCTCTACGCTGATCTGCGGAGAACAGTCTGGAAATTTGGAGATGACATTTGAAATTTGGTTCCTAGTCCACATTCGGTAATGTAGGCTAACTGGTGGACCAGACTCTTGAGGGAGAATGAAAGATCTAATCAAGGGTCTACTTAGTTGAAATGTTGGGTAGATCACTTAAACTCTTTGGGACTTTGTATTCATTACAACAGAATGGGGATAATAATGCCCAACTGATGTTCCCAATTTACAGGAATATTGGGATGGTAAATGAGCCATTGTACATATAAGATGCTCTAAGTCTAAGCCCTGGGGAAGGGGATCCATGCTCAGCCAAAGCTTTGTAATTTTTTTCTCTTAATGGATAAATCTCTCTTTCAACAAGACAGATCTGCCTCTTGCAGCATGGAACTAGTAAGAGTGACAGAGACTAGGGTCTGTCTTCATCCAGGGAAAGAAAATCACTTTTGAGATTAAACTTCTAAAAAGATCTGTCAAATTTGTCAGCCATTCCCCTTCTGACCTTTGCTGAGTGCTGAGAAGCTAGTTGTGCTGTTCCTCAGCACATTTTCTTCCTCCATAGGAATCTCTGATGAACAGAGCATACTTAAATAAACATTGGCAAGGCAGCCCCATCAAATATTAAATGAATAGAACTCCCTCTGTCAGCCAAGAGGGCATGGAAACTTTTCCTTGAATGGAAGGGGCCACCTGCATCTCTGATAAGCTTGGCTTCGAACAGCTTGTCAGAGAGATGTTCCCTCTTCAGAGGTTTCTAACCTCTGTACCTCATTTGGCAGCCCTATTCGCTACATATAGGGTTAGCCTTCTGCATATGTGATGAAGCAAGAGGGAAAAATAGTGAATGCTGACCGACCTCAAGGTGAGAGAGACAGGTCAGTAGAATTCCAGCGAGATAACTGACCAAGGAAAACTTGAAGGTTAATTGTAAGTGCCATTGACTGCACCAGTCAAGACGGTGTTAGGCTAAACTGGAACCATGAATTAGCAAGAGGCTTCAATTAGAGCCTGATCTGGAAATGTAACATGAGCAAGTGCAGGTTTAGCTGGAATGAAGGGGAATCACTAGAAGTAACATAAAGGAAATTTCCTGGTTGCTGAACAAAAATAAAAAATGAAAACAAAAATTGAAAGAGTAAAGAGAGAAAACTGAGCTGTAGACATAATAAGTTGGTGCCAGATACTTAGTACCTTAGTAGTTCAAAAGTTACATCTCTTGGTATATTTCCAAAGATGATTAGAGAAAAAAGAAAAGAATCTATGTATTTCAGAATATTTATAGCAGTTCTTTGTGATGGCAAAGAACTAGAAATTGCAAGGATGCCATCAATTGGGGAATGGATGAGGAAGTGGTGGTATACTGTTGTGATGGAATACTGCTGTGCTGTAAGAAATGATGAGCTCAACAATATTAGAAAAAACTTGGAAACGCTTACGCAAAATAATTTAGAGCAAAATGAGCAGAACCAAGAAAACACCATATACAGCAATATTGTTTTAAGAATGACTTTGAGCAAATAAGTTATTTTGTCTTTTATAAATACCCAAATTAATTATAAAGGACATATGAAGAAAGATGCTACCTGCATCAAGAGAAAGATAAATACAAGTCTGTATAGAATAATTTTACATATGTATTCTATATATTTGGGTCTAATGATAGCTATCTCTAGGGTGGGGGGATGGGAAAAAAGAAAAATAAATTTACATGATAATTCTGTCGTATAACTGAAAAGAATAGTAAGTTTGCACAGATTTGTGGTTTAATGTATAATCATCTTTTTATTGTACTATGTTATGGAAATGCTTGCTTTATTCCACAAATAAAAAATAAAAAGTTACATCTCAAGTATAACCTAAGGAAAACAGTTTCATCCAATTCACTTTATGAGTTGGGCAAGAGATTTTTAAGGAGAAGCCTTAAGTGCCCTTGTGTCTCAGTTGTGTTCTCCATTGGACAGCTCCATTCTCCCTTTGACAAGACCCCATGCCGGTTTAACTGAAGGAATATTAAGCCAATTCCACCAGAGATAAAGCAAATAAGAAAGGGGCTATGAAAAGCCCACTGTGTGTACCCTAGCTTGTCTGGAAGGAGAGAATTGGATCTTCATAGAAGGAACTGATATTCAGGACGAATTGGATTAGATAACTTCTGTGGTACCTCCTACCTCTGAGGAATCTGTGATTTGGAATCCATAAGGCTTCTCTTAACTTGAAGAAATTCATTTCCTCTTTCTATCCTAATCACAAGCTAGGGGTTCCAACCTTCCTGGCCAGGCCAATGTAATGGCTTCACCTGGTATCCAGGTTCCGTATGAAGTAATAATGTTTGAGTACTGCTTCAACTTAAACATTCACTGTTTGCATCTGTCTCTTGCCACTAATTAGACCACTGGTTGAAAAAGGCAATAGGATCCTGGACATAGTGGTCCAAACAAAGACAAGGGAGAAGAGTCAAAGGATCATAGGATTAAATGAGTCAGCCAAGTGGCTCAGTGGATAGAGTGCTGAGCTTGGGACTGGAAGTTCTGAGTTTAAATCTGGACTCAGATACTAGTTGTATGACCCTGGACAAACCACTTGAGGAGAGGGCAGAGGGTAGGGAAGAAGAGGGGAGATATAGGAGGCATAATTTGGAGACTGAAGAATGATCTTGAATCTGACGGATTTTTTCTTTTATGTTACTTCTGGAGAAAGACTGTCATAGAACAAAACATTTCCCCCAGTTTTTCCACACCCAAATACAACCTACTCTTTGAATTAGGAAAATCATCATATCCAGGCAACCACTTCAATGCTATTTAGCAGTTTTAAAATCTAAAAAGACATCTTTCTTCCCTTGAAGTTTTGTAACTTGGATTTGTGACCTACTCCCCCTTAACTTTGTTTCATGCAATAACATTTTAATATGGTGAGGCACAAATTAAAAATAGGAAACTGTAATATTCTGAGGAGGCCTAGAAGAGAAGTCAAATTTGTGGAGATGAGAAAAAAATAATCTTCCAATGAGAAACTATAGTATGGAATAGATATATCTCCCCTGATATTTGCTTCTTCTATACTTCCCAGCTTCACCTTGCAAAGCCAATACTCTGAGTGACCCCAGGCAGCTCCTGTCCTTAGTCCCTCTCTAATAAAGCCAAGGTAATTCCCTTGCATAAAGGTTCTGAGAGCTAGGATTCCTCCCTCCAGCCCCTTTCTCCTGTTCTGTCTGTCACAGATAAACCAGCTGCTTCTTCCCACCTCCCCTCCATTTGCTTCTTTGTCATCTCTGCGGAGTAAATCAAGCAGATTTACCAGGTTCCAATTTAATAATCAGCTCTGGACACCTTGTCCACCTAGTTATTAGAGCAATTTCTTTGCTCCCAGGCAGGTGTGTGGGGGTGGGGGGAGATATACTATTTGCTCAGTAAAGCCCCTTGCTCCCTTCTCCCACATGTAGCAAACTCTGAGCTGCTCAGGCTCAGACTCAGGCTCAGGCAAAGGGTGAGGGTGAAGGTGAAGGTGACCTTTGAGACTGTACAGGGCACATCCCATCAGCTCAGTAATCCTCCTGTCTGAACATCAGACATCCAATTTGGATTCCCAGCTGAACCAGCCAAAGAAAGATTATCTAGGGAGATCAAAATAGAGCCTTCTCCCTTTGGTGGGGGGGAGGGGGGGAGTTTCTGGGGGAATGTTGGGAGATTCTTAAAAGGGTCAGAAATAGCTCCTTGAGTGTAAAAGTGATAGGAAGGGGCTTTCTCTCTGTGATGCTTAAAGGAACTATTCCAGCACAGGATCTGAGGAAGGGAAGCCACCTCTAATTTGCACTTAGAGAACTCTGCCTCTTATGACAGAGGGATTAGTTGGAACCAGAGAGACTAAGGCCAGCTCCTGATTAACTCAGCCTAATTTGGATTGCTAATCACTCTGTATCCCCTCAGCTTTTACTTAATACTTAGTTTATACTCTCTACATTGGCCTGCATTTTCCTTTCTTCCTCCCATTTTAAAAATTAAGTATTCTGAGGATATGTTATGTTTTGACATATCCTGTCCTTCTCAGAGTTTCAAGTTCCTGAAAGCTGGGACCTTGCCATCCTCTTCCTTCATATTCATTGTGCAAGGCTCTGCATATATTGAGTATTCAGTGCATGGTGTTAACTAATTAGTCAATTGGCCAATTAATATTCATTTATTAAACTTTTACTATGTGCCAGGCACTGTGCTAAGCGCTGGAGATGCAAAGAAAGGCAACAACCACAAGAAAAAAAAAAGGAAGGAAGGAAGGGAGGAAGGAAGGAAGTGTAAGAAATGGGGGAGCAGTTTTGTTTCCACAGAGTTGAAAGTATCCCTCTCCACCCTCCCCCCCCACCCCACCCCCACCCTGCCCCAGCTTTAGCAGAATGTGAGTCAAGTGACTGATTAGAACTAGTTCTAATCAGAGCTGTGATCTAGCAGAGACCAGGCCTCTGGTCAGGTGAAAGGTTAGAGGTTTGTATGATTGCTTAAAGGAGCCATTTGAGGAGGGCATGATGTAGGCAGTCAGGGGGTTGCATCTGGCCAATGAGGAGCCTGGCGGGAGATTTGAAGTGGGGGTCGATAAAAGGACTGGTGTCCATCTGAGTCCTTGTACTCTCCTGTACTCTATTCAGGGGATGTACCCGTTTATTCAGCCTGAATAAATGTAAAATATAACTAAAACATTCCTGGTTTCCCAACAAGTATTGCATATTCCTAGACAATGTGAGTATTTTTATAACAGAAGGGAGGAAGGAAAGAAACCATCATAGTGTCTGCCCTCAAGGGGCTCAAATTCTAATGGGGAAGATAGGTACGTACAAGGTATATACAATGTGAATGGAAAGGAATCTCAGAGGGAAGGAACTAGCAACAGGAAAGAGTAAATAAAGCAAGGATACCAGGAAAAGGCTCTTTCAGTAGGAGGAATTTGAGCTGCCTTGAAGGAGCTAGGGAAGCCATTAGGACAACATGAGAAGGTCATTCTATGAGACTTTGGACAGATCACTTGACTTTTTGGGGTCTTGGATGAGCTGACTTGGAAAGATTTTTTTTTTCCCATCAGCTTTATGATTCTGATTCTAAGACCTCTTAGCTCTTAAGGTAGGCTAAAAAGTGTCTGACAGGCAGAAAGCCCCACCCTGGATCTGTCTTCCTGCATAGGTAGAGATAGCCACACCTAAACCTTCCTTGCTGGTTCCTCCCAGACCTAAATGAGATCTTCACTCCTTAAAGGAAGTCCCAGGGTGGGAATAGGGACTCCAGTCTATTTTCATAGCTCCAGGTCCCTAGTTTTAGAATTGTCATGACTTGGATGAGAGATACAGAAGAGAGGAGCTAAGCAGACAGGTGGACAGACCCACTGGTCGGGATGAGCCGATGGGTGTCAGCTTAGCTATTCCCTAGCCCCTCACAATAGCAACAGCAGCAGCAGCAGCAGCAATCACTGAAGTGGTCCCTGAGATGTTCCTGGTGCTTCCATCAGAAGCTGCTCAGTAGGTGATTAGCTGAGGTCAAAACTGAGTGGTATGGTGGGGGAGGGGGATGCTTGGGCACTCCATTAAGAAGCCACATGGTCCCCCCTCTGCAGGAACTGTTCTCAGGAGAGAGTAGCTTCCGAAACTATTTCAAAGGCATTAATAATTCATCAACCCCAGAGGGGAAAGAAAAATTTTTAAAAAGAGGAAAACAAAGATCTAATGGGCCTCAGAGACTCCCACACAATTGGCAAAGGTTGTTTTTACATTCAGCTGCTGGAGATACAGGAAGATAGAGATCAGAGGCATAAGGAGATTTCCATTTACATTTTTTAACCTTTTATAATGGGAATCACTATTGGGATTTGGGTACCTGCTCTTCCACAACCGAATTCTGAGGCCTAAAATCTAAGGGAGAAGAACAGGGAGACAGAGACAAGACATTTGACTTTTAGGGCCCTAGAAATCAAGATATCACAACAGAACATCCCAAAGGCTGTAGAGAAACAGCATAAAACATATGGCCCTTCTCTCTAGCTAACCTAGAAAGAGCCCGGGTCCCCGTCTATTGAACTGCCAGTTGACCATCTTCACAGAAATAATAGAATTTTAAAGCTGGAAGGGACTGAAAAATCATCTAATCAACTTATACCCTGAAAGAAATCCTGACTACAACATGCTACATAGTGGTCTTCCAGCCAGTTTAAAGACCTCCACTGAGGGTGACCACTGCTGCTAATACAGCCTGTTTCCTCTATGGATAACTCTTAGTGCTTTGCTTTTTATCCTCGACATCAGACTCACATCTCCCTCTTTGCAATTGCCATGGACTGTTCTGTTCTTTTAGGCCAAAAGGTATAAACAAATCTACTCCGTCTTTCACATTAGTGTCCTTCAAATGCTAGAAGACAGCTATCATTATTCCCCTAAGTCTTCACTTCAGCCACGAGGAAAAAGAGATTAAAGCAGGTATGTTGGTAAATGTTTAATAAACAGCTCCATCAAAAAAATGTAAGCACAAAATACTTTTAAGTTTCATCTACATATTTTTTTTAACATTTCTACATCACTTTCTTTAGACAATCAACACCAACAACATGCCAATAAATGGAACCTTGATTTTTAGTATTTGTTGATTTCTGAGGTTTAAACATTCACACCAAAAATTCTATAATCAGCTTTCTGGAGACTCTATGAGCTGGCTCCAGCACACCACAATAAAATATGCCCTCTAGTTAGAAAATTTTCCCTCAATGAATATAAAGTGCTTTATATCCAGAATTTTTTTTAAAGTGCCATCTAGAACAGACCAGTTAACAGAGGCAAAGGGAACAGTTTGTCAAGGTCATAGGGCATGTCAATGATAGATCTAAATTAGAAAGCATATTTCCAGCTCCAAAATTATTCCTCTTTTATCCACTCACCAACTAAGAAGAATGCATCATGAAGAACCTTTAGCTGCTAACTTATGCTTTATTATATTCTACCTTAAATCCCTCTAGCGCACAAGCTGAAAGGACAATCTTGACCAGGAGTGGGGAACCTGTGACCTTGAGGCCACATGTAGCCTTCTAGGTCCTTAAGGGCAGCCCTTTGTCTGAATCTAAACTTCACAGAACAAATCAAATTTGGAGGGAGGGAGGAAGAGGGAGAGGGAAAGGGGGAGAGAGAGAGAGAGAGAGAGAGAGAAAGAGAGAGAGAGAGAGGGAGAGAAAGAAAGGAAGGAAGGAAGGAAGACAAAGAAAGAGAAAAAGAAAGAAAGGGAGGAACGAAGGAAGGAAGAAAGAAAGGAAGAAAAGAAAGAAAGAAAGAAAAAAGAAAGAAAGGAGGGAAGGAAGAAAGAAAGAAAGAAAGAAAGAAAGAAAGAAAGAAAGAAAGAAAGAAAGAAAGAAAGAAAGAATCAAATTTGTTTTGTGAAGTTTGGATTCAGTTAAAGGCCGCTCTTGAGGACCTAGAGGGCCACATGTGTCCTTGAGGCCACAGGTGACCACCCTCCCCACCCCCCATCTTGACTGTAAGACTTCCTAGCTGTGTGACCCTGGCCAAAGCATTTAACCTCCCTCAGACTCAGATTCTTCATCTGTAAAACAAATAACATATCATAAGGTTGTGACGATCAAATGAAATAGCAAATATAAAGTACTTTGCATACTTATAATTTAGTCATTTTCAGTCATGTCAGACTCTTCATAACCCCTTTTTGGGGTTTTCTTGACAAAGGTACTAGAGTGGTTTGCCATTTGTCTCCATCTTGCTTTACAAAGAAGGAAACTGAGGCAAACAGGATTAAGTAACTTGCCCAGGGTCACACAGCTAGTAAGTATCTGAAGCTGGGTTTGGACTCTGATCTTCTTAACTCCAGGCCCAGCACTCTATTCACTGTACCCCCTAGTTGCATATTTTAAAATTCTATATTTAGTGCTAGCTATTATTACTGTTATTATTTCAAAGGGGTTGTGAAATTAGAACCTTTAATATTTTGACAACTATTTAAATATAATTGATTTTTTTCAGCAATTATAGGTATTTTATTTTAGGCATCGAGAAACATTCTGAGAAGAGGTCTATAGTTTTCACCAGATTGCCAAAGGGGTCTGTGGCACTCAAAAAGGTTATTAACTCTTGCTTTAGAAGTTGGAGAGAGCTTAAATTCATTTGCTGCCCAAGATATGATTTTAAAAAATTTAGAGGAAGGCCACTAGTATGGAAGATCACCCATCCATCCATATGGACATGGAAAGGAATCACACAGTGTGGGAAGAGGAAAAGGGAACAAGCATTTATATAGCATCTACCATGTGCCAGACACTATGCTATACAACTTATAAATATTATTTCATTTGATCCCAACAGCCCTATGAGATAGGTATAATTAATATCCCTATTTTATAGTTGAGGAAACTGAGGCAAACAGAGGTTGATTGACGTACTTACCCAGGGGTGCACAGCTACAAAATATCTGAGGCTAGATTTGAAATCAGATCTTCCTAACTTCAGGTTCTGCCCTATATAGATTGTGATTTATACCTTTGGAAGGAGTACCCACATTAATGAGATTATTGGACCATAGATTTAGAGATGAAAGGAAACACAGAAGCCCTCTAGTCCACCAACTTAATTTTATAAATGATGAGACTGAATCTAAGGGAGGGCAAGGGATTTATTCAAGGTCACATGGGTAAAATATCAGAGGTAGGGTTTTGTTTCCAAACTCTAGGGTAAATCCTTTTTCTAGAACAACAACACTGAAATTATATTTCTCACAGTGTCCTTATGGGCCTTAACTTACTGTGTAAACATAGACTGTAGTTGCTATTAATGTTGTTGTTGTTGTTTTGATGGCTCCACAAAATTCCACTCTGATTACTCAGAATTACATGGTGGTGACCCGGGATCTTGAAAACTGTGAGGGGAGCAATGTTGGAATGGCTTCCATTACTACACTGACAACAAACTGAGTCAGTTTTTTGAAAACCAGCCAGAGCTTATCACTCATAGGTTTGCCACTTGGTGATGCCTTCCTTTGTTATGACAACCCATGAGAAAAAGAAAACTATAGACCCACCCCTTAATCCTGGGTCGCCCCCTTGTACTTGGACAGTGGTGGGGGAAATAAGGGGTGGAGTAAGCTAAGAATAACAGATTTTAGACAATCTGTAAGCTTTAACTTGGCTATCAGTATTCTAAATGTGGGTAGATGTTACAAAGAAAAAAAATAAGTAAATATACTGCTAGGAGAATAGAATCATAACAATCTTGACATTCTCATGACAAATAAAACCAGAAAAGAGGAATTTGCTGCTAAATGGAAAAATGGCTCCTGGGTTATCCTTAGAGAGGTCAATAAAGGGATTGTTGTAGTTACTTTCATTGGTTGCCTAAAGGCAAGAAGAAATATTATTTAATGGGGCATTTGGTCATCTCATGTTGCAGTGCTCATAATAAGTATTTGTAAAAAAGACCACTGTGAAAATCATTACTGCTTATGTACCAACTTTGGTTATGATGTACGAAAGGGTTAGGAAATTATATTAAGAATAAACTAATAATCAATCGTCCAGCATTTATTAGGCACCCATTATATGCTATCTATTCATTGTGCTAGGCACTGAGGATACAAATATGATGAATGAAATAATCTCAACTGGCAAGGAGCTTACAATAAGAATTCAGTAAGACTCTCAAAATTTAATCAACATATACCTCACCACTTGGTGACTTTGAGAGATCACAAGAAATATTTCAGAAAATATAGATTGAGAAGAAGAAATGCGAGAGAGATCAAAGATTTGTAGGCTATATAGAAGTCTCATACCTATATGTGTATATATATATATATATGTATATATATATATATACATACACACACATATATATATATTTCAAGAAAAAATAGTAGGTGCTCAACACAGAGAACAATGAATATGCCACAATAAATGAAGATGATTACATTTTAACAGGCAGGAAATTATTTTTTCTAATATGGGGATCATTCTTGAATCAGTAGTCTGGATGTAGTCAGACCATTGACTTGTTAGCTGAAAGAAAAATGAGAAAGAATATGGCATGTAGTTGAAAAACAACTTAACAATGACTTAATGAAAAGGGTAATTAATATATGGGAGAAGAAATATGGATCCAGACTACAATAATTTCATATTGAAGTTTAACTGTCCTAACAAGGAGGCCAATAGAGCCTAAAAAAACACCCTCACTGACAAGCACTTGACTCACCAAGGAGAGAGAGAAATGGGGATAAATTCTTGTTTTGTTTTTCAGTCATGTTCTACTTTTCATAACCCTATTTGAGTTTTCCTTGGCAAAGATACTGGAGCAGTTTGCCATCTTCTTCTCCAATTCATTTTACAGATGAGGAAACTGAGGTAAACAGAGTTAAGTGACTTTCATGGAGTCACAAAGCTAGTTAGTGTCTGAGGCCAGATTTGAATTCAAGAAGATGAGTCTTTCTTATAGCCACCTAGAAGCAGATATAAACTATATGACAGGACAAAGGATATTAAGTTGGATCGAGAATGAAATGGGAGGAGAGTGGACTTGATTCCATTCACAAAATTGCAGTTTCTTTAATTAAATCATTCTTCTTCCAGAAAAAAAACAAAGTCCACTTAAAAAATACCTATATTCAGCTGGTGTTATTGCAGAACTGCAAATTTTGGAACACTATAGTCTCTGAAGATTTAAAAATGACTATCACATAGAGAGAAATGGAGAGGTGTTTGATGGCTATGAACAGGTGGCAACAAGCAGCAAGTAAGAGACTTTGCCAACTTTGGTAAAAGATGGCACGCAGAAAATATATATGCACAAAGGAAGTCAGGCTGAGAGGGATAACAAGGTGGATAGCCTAATCACTTCATTGATATCCTCTCAGTTCAGAAGCTATAGAATAAGGTTGCCAGCATGTTGGTTGAGCTCCTCTTAGCAAACCTATGGGAGAACATGACAGAAAGTTCCACAGGATCAGCGGGCATGGATCACTTTGATCTGTGTCGTTGGAGAGAACTCACAAACCAATAAGCTCACAGATTTACTTGAGTATTTGTATATCTATGTATAACCTATACCTATAGATAGCTATGATTTCTTTTTTTTTTGAGGCAGTTATTACCACAAGTGGTCTCCTGAGAAACTTCTTATCTTTGTCTTTCCTGTTTTTCTCCAGCTAATCCATTTGAATAATAGAATTCTAGACCTGCTATCTAGCTTCCTCATCTATCATAAGGAAACTGAGGCCAAGTTTGTTTAAATGACTTGCCTAAAGTTGTAGACAATGTTCATGGCACAGATAGGGCTAGAACCTTGAATTTCTGAAATGTCATCAAATTTTAAACCTGGAAGGACCTTTAGAGATCATCAAATCTAACACTTTCAGTTCATAGAGGAAGAAATTGACACTTATTGAGCTAAAAATAATTGACAAAATCACACAAGTTAGTGGCCAAAATAGAATATGTCCTGCAGATTCTGACCTCCTTTCTTCACTATATCATATTGAAGGAGGGTTAATCTAAGCATGACTCCTAAATATCCTCCCCTTCCCTCTTTGACCACCCCAACTTTTCCTCCCTAAGACTCATAGATCTCAGTATGATAGGGACTTCAGAGACCACCTAATCCAATTCCTTCATTTTATAGATAAGAAAATGGAGGCCCTGGGAGGCTGAGGAAGGGACAAAACTGGCTTTGGGATTTGTTATGATTTTTTTTAAGATTAGAAGCAGAAAAGTCTGAAATATCTATAAAAATTTTCAAGTTATAGGTTTATCTTTCAAGAATATCAGATTCTTTCCTCCAGAATATTGAGAAAAATAATTTGGAGAACACTACATACAAAGACCAAAAGAGAGAGCCAGACTTGCTGTGATACTTTTCCAACTCAATCTTTACCACCCTGAAACAAATAACTCCCCCAGCATCCAGCCCTTGGCCCCTTGTACTGACTATGGACTCAATGTAACTTCCCCCTGCCCACCCTCCACCACTAATGAGTGGTCTGTTTGGACTACTTTCCTGGTACAAAGATATCTCTTCAGCAATCTGGGAGTGTTAATGTGCTAATGCAGGTAAATTGTAATTAATTTCACTCTAATTGATGCGTGGGACTAACTGGGCCCCTCATTTTCCTCCCTTCATTCCTTTATAAATATATGATTTGACAGGTTAATTTGAAAGCAAAAGTTAGATTCTTTACAGCCATCTAAGCAGAAGCCCCAGAACGCAATTTGCTGTCTAGTTGTGTGAAGCATAATAAAAGGGTTGAAGTCAGGTTATCCTTTTTTTTTAATCATCATTTCACTAATTTAATCTTTTTCCCCTTCATAAGGTAATAAAATATTCATTTCACAGCCCGAAAAACTTGGCAGCGATTGGCAAGGGAGCAACATCCACAGAGTGGTACGGAGTACGATAGGGTGACCTTCTCTTCCCGCGGTGGCCAGGACCTCAGAGAGAGAGAAAACACCAGGAGAGAGAACACTTCTTTCTTCTCTGACTCAGAGCTGAGTCAAACCTTCCACATCTGCTCCCAGGGTACTCTGCTAGGGAAGAGAGGAGGGCATATCTTCTCAGCAACCCTGAGGGTTAAGTCCCACAAGCAGACCTTTCAGGCCATTACTTGGGGAGAGAAGGGAAGGCTGAACCCCATTCTTTATGGGCATCCCTTGAAACTCCAGCATTAGCTTCATGGAAAGTTCCTGGCTGGCAGTTGGCAGGGTCAGAGCCAACTCAAGAGCATTTCTCCTCAGAGGTTATCACCATAGCACTGAGAAAAGTGGATGATCTAGACAGAGAAGCTGACAAGACTAAAGAACAGACTCAGTAGCTTCTTAGTTCTTAGACGTGACATCTCTGGAAAGACAGGCAGGTGTGAGGCCCACTCTTCAATAAGTGAATTTAACTTGGGCATTTGACAGGAGCCCTAATTGTTCTGTGTTATGTCCAGTGTCCGGGAATAAGGAGGCATCAGTCCCAATAAACTCTGCTCCAGTCAGACCATAACTGGAGAAGTGTGTTCAGTTTGGGGCATCCCATTTAGGTAGGGCATTAATAAGCTAGAGGGCACCCAGAAAAAGATAATAAGAATAATGAGAAGGGCCGTGATCAATTGTATAAGACATGCTTACCTTGAAGAGAAGACTGAAAGGAGAATGATAAATTATTGGATCATAGACTTCCAATTAGAAGGGACCTTGAAGGTTGAGTACAACTCCATCACTTTACAGGCGAGGAAAATGAGGCACATAGAAATTAAGACTTGGCCATGTTCACCTAGTGAGCAAGTGACTAAGTCAATATTTGAACTGAGGTTCCTAACTCTGTATTCGATGTCCTATTGCTATTTCCCATGAATTTGAAGGACTTCTTTATATCTTATCTGCTTGGCCCCAGGAGGCAGAGCTAAGAATGATGGGCAGAAGTTTCAAGAAAGGCAAATTTCAGCTTGCCATGAGAGAAAACAATGATAACAACCACAACAAACAACATCCTAATACTTTGTTTTTGTTCAGTCATTTCTGTCGTGTCCAACTATTCCTGACCCCATTTGGGATTTTCTTGGGAAAGATATTGGAGTGGTTTGCCATTTCCTTCTCCAGGTCATTTTACAGATGAGGAAACTGAGGCAAACAGGGTTAAGTGACTTGTCCAGGGTCACACAGCTAGTAAGTACTTGAAACCAGATTTGAACTCAGGAAGATGAGACTTCCTGACTCCAGGCCCAACCCTCTATCCACTGTGTCACCCAGCTGCCCTACCCTATTACTTAGGGGTATCCAGAAGTTGAATGAGTTGCCTTAGGAGGAAGGCACCTCTTGATCTCTCTTGAGATCGTCAAACTAAGGCAAGGTGACCACTTGTCAGGTAGGTTATCAAGGGTTTTCTTTTCTAGTACGAGTTGAATGAGTTGGCTCTGGACATCCCTTGACAATTTGAGATTCTGTGGCATCACTCAGCAAGTATGCGACCACTTCCCAAACTTAGACTGCCTCCAAATCGGCAAAAGGCTTGAAGCTTATCTTCATAATTGAAGTAACCTATCCACTCCCTATTTTGCAGTGAAAACAATCCCAAGTCACTTGTCCACTTCTATAGTGTGTCAAAGAGCTGGTGCCTCTTTGAAAAGTGAGAACAAGAAGGAGAAATAAATTGGGCTCATGGCTAAGGTCCATCCCAGTAGAGAAGAAGGAGATTCTAGCTCCTTATGAAATTAGGTTGCCAGAACATTTCATCTACCTAGCAAGTGATTATCCTCAGACTTCATCTGGATATGGAAAGCAGCTTTCCATTTAACTGAAATTGCATTCATTTAAGCCACAGAAGCACACCTCCTCAGGCTGATGCTTTATTTTTCCTTGGTAAAGAGCAATGGAAGTGACTTAGTCTTTGGCTTAGGGATCCTGGAGGAGGATAAGAAAGGCTTGGGAGGCAGGGGGTTGATTAGGACCCAATCTTCACCAAAGTCTCCCTGCTGAGCTAATGATGGGGAGCATCTCATCCCAAGAGCTCTGGTTGAGGTCTGATGCTAAACACAAGCCACTTCAGAGTCACCATCTGGGGAGGTTTGATAGAAAATGTGCTAAGCAGAACAAGACCAGCAAGGAAACAGGAGTCCCAGTGATTCTCAGCTTCACACAAATGCAGGCCTGCTACTGATTTTCAAATGGAAGGTAAATGCTAAAAGTAGTAGGTGATTGGACCACACTTTTTTTTGGGGGGGGGGAGGTGGTGTTTGGTTTACTGAATGCCTATAAATCACATGATATTTGGACACTTGTGGATGAATTTGCAAAGATGCAAGTTTCATTACTTTGAACCTCCGTTCTCTGGTGTTGGTCTAGGAAAATTCAAGTTCTAGCTGTGACATTTGTAAGCCACGTGACTATAGACAAGTCACGTAATCTCTCTGAGTCTGTTTCACCATTTATAAAATCAGAATAATAATAATTATACTATCCAAATCACAAGATTACTCAGTGTGACCTATTATGACTACCTCCTCTGCTTGTTACTATTTCTTGGGACAAAATCCAATTTTGATTCCTCTTGTTCATAGATTTTATTCTTTGTTTCAAGGGATGGGTCACTGAGTTGGGGGATGTAGTCCAAAACAAAAATGATATAAAAGCAAAATAAACCAATACAGTTAAAATAATTAAAAGAAAAATAATCATAGAAGAAATGAGAGCTATTATTAGAAAGAAGAGTAAGTCGGTCACTTAGGTGTTTTTTTAAAAATAAGATCAGGACAATTGAATCAGCTTTTTTTTTTTTAAACTCAGTCCTGAAATGTGAAGCAGTCTATATGTGGGTGTGGGGGTAATTTGTACTGACCATAAATTTGTCCACAAATAAGTAAGATTACAAATTAAACATTTTAAAAAACGTTTTCCCCTTTTTCCAGGACAAGGACATTGGCCATGAGGAAGAGAAAAGTCTTGTCCTGTTATATGAGTGCAGTTTGAGCTAGGGGTCTGGGAGGCTGGATTCTCCTTAGGACATTATCTATTTCTGCACTAGCCTCATTCCTTCCTTCTTTAGTTTTTCAATCTACAAAACATGTAAAAATTATTATAATCCCTTGCTTGGCTATTTGCAAAGCAATATAACATCTCCTGAACAAAAGCCCATAGTATTAGAAATGGATGACTGTGAATTGCTGTTTTTCTTTGGATGAATGGGTATTTAAATCTTGAGGGCTAGAAAATCCACCATTTCCAATTCACTGTAAAAAAGTCCTCCATGAAGTCTTTCAGTTTTTTTTCTTGCACTGGTTGAATTAGATGCTTAAATAACTTGGCTCAGAAACTAAAAAACTTAATATGGTATCAGAGAGCAGCCTAATAAAAAAGGAAATCTCTAACCCTCTTAGCATCCCTCCCAGCTCATCCATTTTCCCCTTTACCCTTTACCCCTTTACCCCCAGAATTCTTCTATGCTCAAAAACCCTTAGGGGGAAAAATGTATCCTCCATAGCTACTAGAGCATCTGATGCTGAGACCCATCTACATTTGCAGATTTACATTCTGCTTATCAGGTCAGCCAATGGCAAAATCTTCAGAAGGAGCCGGCAATTTCTTCCTCATACTGAAACTAACGAGCAAAATAGGTCTGGCTGAAGGACAAAAAAGAGTCGGAGCGCATGGCGCACTGCAGCTCCACGGGGAGGCTGTCGTAATTATGAAAAACCATCACAAGGCCCTACAAATTAAAAACCATAGAGAAAACTTCTGGTCTGTCAAGTTGGAAAGAAAGCATACAGCATGTCATAAGGCCTGGAAAAGTGACAGCAGAGATCTCATTGGGAATCCTGTCTGGGGCCTTGCTCCCTCCTGTCAGCTTTCCAAGTGAGAAACAGTTCGAATGTCAATGTCTAAGCAGAGGACGAATGTTTTACATCTACTTTGGGTTATGTTTTTTATTGCCAGTTGTGACTATAATATTGACCATGATTACCAGGTTAATCACCAGAGTGCTGAGCTGATGACGTTTAAGTGAGGAGAACAGTGCAAATCATTCTAGGTACTCAGTCTTTCCTGCTTTTTCTCTTCTTCCTATCACTCCTTACCCCAAACTTTATATTTCTCCACTTTTTTCTTCTCTTCTTTTTTTTTTTTTTTCTGTTAGCTATGTTCCTTTGGCTGCTGCTAAGCAAATCTTTTCAACCAGCTCACGCAGGGATTGAAAGAAGCTCATTTCAGAGCCAGTAATCAACTCCCCCTTTGGACCAAACTGCAAACTAAAATTGTACCAATCTGTCTAAACAACCTGAGGAAAATGGGGTCCAAATTGCCCTATTTTGGTGTGTCCACCTCACTCGCTAATTTAATTTTATGTTCAGAAAACTCGAAACCAGGTACTGCCTCCTCCCGGAATCAATCCAGGTAGATATAAAAGCACATCTCCCCAGACCAATCATCTGGCTGGCCCCATGGGGTAGCATGGATACCACATGGCCATTCTCCTGGGATCTTCATTTAGATATCCGGTGAGGGCCAGCAGGAAGTACAGATACACATGAAATTGCCAAATAATGGGGGAAATGTAAGACAAAAATTTCAGCTTCATCTTAAATGTTTTTCTGGAATCTGACTTTGGAGGAAATCTAAGGTGAAGGCACATATTTACAATCGGTATCAACTTCTCATTAGCCCAGAGGCTGCATTTATAGGTTCATTAGCATTTAACACAGTGCCTAGCACATAGTAAGCACTTAATAAATGTTTGTAGATGTGACTTGACACAACAAAGAGACCTGTTTTCTGGATTTCTTGGTTTTATTAGCAATGCCTCAGTTTTGCTCTGAAGGCTGGGATAAGTCCTCTGGGCCTCAGTTTCTCTGACCTTGAAATGGAGTCAATTCATCCAGTCCAGGTGTGCCATATGGGCTAATTATGTTCTAGAATATAAACGAGGTCCTTGGATGAAAAAAACAACCTTGTCAGCAGGATGATAATTATAATGACATTCCCAAACATTTGAGGCTTAACTGGGTAAATATACAACAGCACAAAGGAAGGTACCTCACAAGGAGTAGGAGGAGGAAGAAATTCCTATAGGGCCCAGTAAAAGCTCAGCCTTATCAAGAAAGAGGAGCTATCATGGGACTAGGAAGAATTGTAAATGCTGTCACCACTACATTCCCCTTCGTTGCTTTGCACCAGGCAATGTGATGACACGAAATGGATTAGGCTCTCAGGTGTCAAGTCTCATCATCATGGATTTGTTAATAAGAATAGTAGTCTTACTTCACAGTTCCAGAGAGAGTGCAGTCACCCTGTCCTCTCCTCCCTTCTCTGCACACCATTTGGGTAGTCTCTTCTCCTTTAGTATCTAATTTCTCTCATCTCCAAATCTCAAGACTCCTTAACTACTAAACTACCTCCCTCCTCTTCCTGTATTTGGCAAAACAGCAAAGATGTATGGTAGGGTAGTACAAAAGATAGTGGGGCTATGAGTCCCCAAATCTGGGCTCTAGTCTCCCACTGCTACTAACTAGCATTGTGGTATTGGACAAGTTGTTTTATTTTTCCAGTTCTCATTTTCTTTCTTTTGAAAAATGTAGGAGGTGGAGCAGATGGTCCCCAAGGTCTCTTCCAGCTAACATTTGAAGATTATTTGGTTTATTCTAGGTACTCCTAGACAAAATGAAAGAGTGATGTAGTGATGACCCACCCTTTCTGATATTCAATGACTGCACCAATTCCTCAGACTATAGGAGTTTTTAAAGAGACCAAAGTGAATACACTCTTTCCATTTTGCCTTTGTAAGGTATGTAGAGATAAGACTATCTTCCCTGCACTCTACCAAGTATACAAAGCTGTGAATGTCTTCCTTGTTCAATTTAGCAATGGACCCTTAAAGAAAAGAGGTGACTTAAAAGCTCCAGGTTCCAAAGGAATCTAAGATCCTTAAAACTTGAGGAGTAGCTATTGTGCTTGTCCACCCTAGCGAGGGACCAGAGCATGGGGATACTTTGGGTTCTTCCATCCCATCTTCTAATCTCAAGCATGAAGAAGGGCCATAGACACGGACAACACTATCCTAAAGGTGATATTCATCCCATGGAACCCAAGATGTAATTGTTAGCTGTAAGCAATAGAATTGTCATTTGCTAAGGCCCAGATGCCACTATGGCACTCTTTTGATGTCTGGTGGGTTTCAATAAAGGAGATGAAAAGAGGACACAAATCATGGGCACAAAACAAGAGATGCAAATCACAAATGGATAGCAGCAGAGGTTTGATTTAGGGAAACACTGGTTTTTGAAAAAGGGGATGACAGAGAGAATATACATGCAATGTGCATTCTCACTGTATGCTTGCTTTTGTTTATTTACTTCCGTAGTTGAAATTATGCTCATCAGAGAGCTTCTGGGAGTATTTAACACAAAATTTAAAATCATAAATTATCTTCCACTTTGGAATAAGTAAAATGGAGCCTGCCTGCCTGACAATATAAAAAAGAACAGAAATATAGCAGAAGTCATCAACAATTCAAATGAACAAGCATTTATTAAATGCATACAGTGTGTCAGACATTGTGCTAGATGCTGAGGATACAAAGAAAAAATTCAGTCTCTGCCCTCAAGGAACTTACATTGTGGAATATTAATGGGTTCACTTTTTCCTCAGTTCCTTGGAGAGAGAAAAGGGCAATCAGTCTGTTCAAGCAGGGGGTTCTTAACCTTGTTTATATCCTGGACCTCCTTCGCAATCTAGTGAAACCTATGGGCCCCTACTAAGGGTGATGCTTTTAAATCCACAACATAAAATATGTAGGATTACAAAGGAAACCAATTATATTGAAATATAATTATCAACATATATGTATATATATATATATATATGTGTATATATATATATATATATATATATATATATATTTAGGAAAATACAAATTGACATTCCCCAGATTAAGAACATTAGGGGAATATCAGCCCCAAGAAGACACTGCACATCTAGACATTACTTACCCCCCCCCAAAAAAAATATACAAAGCAGATTGAAAAATGGGAGGCCCAACCACATGACTGTAGCATGACCAGTCACTAAGCATTCCCGGTTGGGACCCAGCCATAGCATCAGGAAGAACAAATAACCTATATAAAGAAGACGCTAAGCTCCTCAAGAGCCCTGGAGAGGACTGAAAGGTTTTATGAATCACTTGGAAGACTACAAAGCCAATATAGCATATGGAGTGCTTAGGCATGACACGGCTCATTCCGCCAAGCAAGCTGACTGCTCTATTCTGCATGACCTGGGGGCTTGCCAGGAAAATGATCCCTGGACCATGTGCCCAGGGTCTAAAGGAAATCAGGCAATGGGCCTAATGTGAATCAGGCATTGATCCTAATAGAAACGTTATATCTTTTGCCTATCTTATCCTCTTGCCTTTCTGTTGGGACTAACAGGGTGATAAAGGAATGGAATTCAAGGCAAGACTAGACCCTCAGTGTGTTTGGGGAGGAAAGCTATTGGTTATTATTGCTGCTTTTTGTTCTCCAAGCCCAGGCATTCCATGAACATTCTTTTTTCTTCTCCGAGTTCAGAGCACTTTTCTAAACTCCTAGTTTGGCATTTAATTCCATCATTGAGTTGAAACTGCACAATTAAAAATGTATTGAACACCTCACATTAGAGGCTTAAGAGTGGGAAGGAACCCTAGACATTATCTGGTCTAACCTGCTTATTTGACAGATGAGGGAAACAAGGCTCGGAGAAATTAGGTGAGTGACTCACCCAAAGTCCTACAGGTATCAGTTGCCTAGGATTCAAAGCTGGGGCCTCTGAATCAAATCCAATGTTTTTGTTTCGTTTTGTTTTGTTTACTATCACACATGCATACGTAAAAGTAAAGTGGAAAAACACAAGATGTGATATGATGAGTGTTTGGAGGGGTTTGGGGTAGGACAGTAAATAATCCACAGACATTTATTAAGAAAATGAGTATTTTGGCTAGAGCTGAACATTTATTTTAAAAAAGTGTGGTAGAAGAAACTGGAAAGGTATGTAGAAGATAGGTTGTAAAGGGTCTTGACTGACTGACTATAGAATTTGAATTATCCTATATCTCATGTATTTCTCGATCTTTTTATCTCTCCAATTCTACTATAAACTTACTGAAGGAAGGTGCCAAGTCTTGTATTTCTTTGTATCACTACAGTAGGTAGTGCATTAAAAAAAGGTGTGGCTGAGTTTGTGCCTTTCTTTTTTATATTACAGTAATTTCTAGCCATAACCCTTTCTATCCATATTCCATAACAATAATACTTTCCTTTGCAATAAAAACCAGTACCAACAACAATAACGGTTAAGCAAAAGCAATCGACCTCCTCTGGCATCACATGCAACATTTCGTACTCATAGTAATCCACCTCTCCAATAAAAGCAAGGAGGTCAAATGTTCTGATTGAGAACCAAATTTTCTGATTATTGTTGAGGGAGCAGAGGGAAAAAAAGAAGAACATGGAAGATGGTAAATTATCCATTGCGGAGCTGACGAGTAGGACTGAAATGGAAGACTTTGGAGATCCATCCAACTCAGCAGCCCCACCGTGGATACCTCACCATCTTTCCTGATTTGTTGCTGTTGTTACGACCCTTAGTCAGTTTGATATTAATCAGAAAAATCTGATCCTAATGCCCAGGGCCAGGTCTCCAGGGGGTTCTGGAGCCAGATTTACTGGCTTGTATGAGGCCACTGTTAAACTTTCTGTAGTAGCATTTATACCTCAGAAATCAGTAAACACTACGAATCAGGGCTTGATTTATTGTTCTTTTGATTTTCTAGACTTAAGAAGGTATTAAAAACATGCATTAAACTTAAAAGTCTATGGGTATATATTTCTTTTTTCTGGAGAGTTCTGTTGTTAAACAGTTACCAGCATGGCTCCTATAGTACTCTATAAACATTGCTTGATCTCAACAGGAGTGCAATAGATGGCTCAGGGAATGAAGTCATCTATAGGAGTATCATAATGATGATGGTGATGATACTAGGCATTTATATAGTGCTTTAAGGTTTCCAAAATTCTTTATGTACATTATCTCATTTGAGCCTCACAACATCCCAGTTGACCTGTCTCCTTCTGTTGGGAGAAGGGAGGTATGGTGAATGTGAAATGCTGCCAGACAAAGTCCATTTATTGATTGATTTTGCTTAACTATTTCATTATTTGTTTTTGCTTCTGTTAGAAGTGAAAGCTCTTTGTATGTAAGGGAGAAAGAGAATGGTTATAGGTGGAAATGCTATGATGTAAAACAGAATGCATCAATAAAACTTTTTTTTTTTAACTCACTTTGTATTGTGGTAATAAAATACATTTTTTTTTAAAAAGGGAAGACAAATTTTAAAAAATGAAATAAACCAGAGTGTCTGTTGCTATGTCTTATATGTAATGAAATTCAATAAATATTTGTTGATTGTTTGATTAAACCAGGGCTATTATTAAAAGGTCATAGTAGACTTGTACTCTTTATTGGCATCCTGCACTGACACAATTACTGGTGTTGATGTGTTATATTATTAAACAGAGCAAGACATACAATTCCTGCCAGAACCTTTGAGTGTTCCCCTTTCTTATAATATCCTTTCTTATTTTCCCCTATTATAAGTCAGTTACTTTTCAGCAGAGCCCAGATACCAGTGAGATACAAGAAGGATGCTATGTCTAGGTTTGAAGGAAGAGTTACAGAGGCAAGCATGAGCTGTCTCCTGATGGCATTACAGTCTCTGTAAGCTGGCTCCATACTCTCAGTACTGGATGGGAAACAGGGATGGTGAGAGCAGGGCCCCATCAGGAGGTACCCTCAGGGCTGATGAGTTTGGCACCTTACTGCGCCCTCCACTTAGTGAAGAATTGTGGTATGAAGTTTAATTTATATCCAGATAAAATGGAACATTCGAGTTACAGCAACTCGGGCCCATGTTTGTTAAGAAAAGGCCTGCATCTCAATCCATCTTTTCTTGGCGACTGGACCTAGCAAGGTTATCCTCATTAATCACCTCCAGCAGTCCAAAGAGAGAAGCTGTGGGATCTGGGGATTACTCCTGCTGTTGCTCAGCTATTTGGAAACTCATCTGCTACTTGCTCCACCAAACCAAATGTGTTGGCAAATAAATGGCATGTCAATAGCCATCAGGCTGTGCCTAAACAGGGCTGGGGGAGGGGTCGGGAGGAGATATTAGGAAAAATTCTTCTATAATTATAGTATAAGGAAGAGAGCCAAAGGAAGAACTTGGTTGGGGGAGAGAAGCAGTTGGAACATTTGGGTAAAACCTACTGATTTGGGGATGTGTTTCTGACTGTCATAAATTTAGTCATTTGATATCACCGCCTCTGTTTCCTCAGAGCAAAACAGTGAAGAGTATACATATACTGATCACACAGTCTCGAAGTGAGAAAGGACTTCAGATTGGTCAAGTACTAGAGAGAGATCATGGAGAAGCTTATCAAGCATTGGGCAGAGCATTAGGAGAGTTCTGTATTTGCATCTTGTCTCTAAGACTTATTAGATTGGAACCATGGGCAAGTCATGTGATCATCCTGAACCTCCGTTTCATCATTTGTAAAATAAGGATAGTACCTATAGTACCAAAATCACTTTGCCACGAGAATCTACTGTGATGATGTATACAAAGAATTTTTTAAACCATAAAGCACTGTGTAAATGTCAGCTAATATTATTGCCTAGGCCAAGCTGTATCTGAACAGTAATCCCCTCTGTTATGCCCCTAGCAAGCGGTCATTCATGGTTGAATGAATGAAACCTGAAGATCTCCAGTGAAACAAATCTTGATACCTTCTGAGGAAGCTTGTTGCACTTTAGGACAGCTCAAAATGTTAAGAAGCTTTTACTAATATGAATTAATTTACATCTATTTCTATATTTCTTTTTCACGTATGCTCGATGGCAGATAGGTGTTATGCTAGATAGAGAACTGGGCTTAAAGACAAGAAGATTCCTGAATTCAAATTATTTCTCAGATACTAATGGCATGTCCCTGGGCGAGTCACTTAAGCTCTCTTAGTCTCATTTCTTCATCTGTAAGATGGAGATAATGATAGCCTCCTACTTCATAGGGCTGTTTTGAAGATCAACTGAGATAACAATGTAAAGATCATTGTAAACCTTAGAGCCTATATAATTGTTATTTAAACCCAATATAAAGGCTAGCTATTATTATTATTGCTATTATTATTAATTCTGAAAAAATGACAAATCATGTACTGTTAGAGCTGGAAGGGATTTTAAAGGTCATTTAGTCCAAGCACCTTATTTTGTAAGTAAGGAAACTGAGACCTAGAAAAGTGAGGTGACTTGTCAAAGGTCACATATCTAAAAACAGCCTGTCTTGTCTTTTCTTCTGAAAAAAAAATGAACTATTAGTGTCCTGAAAAAGCCTACATATTTGAATCCTTTTTTATTTCTCCATAGCACATAGCAATGAAGTTAACACAAATGGGTTACTCAGTATCTGATATGGAAGGAATGAATAGTTTGTTAAAATAATTTCACCTCTTGATTGGGTACCTCTGGGCTGGCTATCTCTTATGCCCAAAAGGCACTTACTTTCTTCTCATTTTTGCCTCTCAGAATTCTTAGTTTCCTTCAAGATTTAGCTCAAGTAGTACCTTCTACATGAGAAAAAAAAAATCACCATGTGTCTTTTTTTTTGTATATACCTATGTACGTACATGTTGAATTACCCAAGAGAATGTAAGTTCCTTGAGGGTAAGGACTATATCACATTTGTTTTTGTATCTCCAGTGACTAACACAAGGTCTTGGGTACAATAAGTGCTTCGTCAATGTTTACTGATTGGCAGGCACAAAATAAGATTAGCATCAGAAAAGGGCTCAGTGGTTTAAGTTTATAAACTTAATGTTATATTTATAAACTTAAATTCTAATAAAATCCCTCTCTCTGAAGTTATTAATAACGATCACTTGCTTTCAAAATGTAATGGCCTTTTCTCCATCCTTATTCTTCTTGAACTCTCTGTACCATTCGACACTGTCAATCACCCTCTTCTCATTGCTATTCTTTTTTCTCTAGCCTTTCATGTCAATGCTCTCTTCTGGTTCTTCTTCCTTTTGGGTTGCCCCTTTGCAATCTACTTTGCTAGATCTTCATCCAAGTCATGCCTGTTAACCACGGATATTCCCCCAAGGCTCTATCCTAGGCACTCTTCTCTTCTCCTTCTATACTCTTAGACTCGGGGATCTTATGAGCTCCCAAGGATTCAGTTATCATCTCTCTGAAGATGATTCTCAGATTTATTTATCCAGTCCTAACCTCTCTCCTGACTTCCATTCTCACACTACCAACTGCCTATCTCAAACTGGATGTCCCATAGCGTCTTCAAATTCAACTTGTCCAATACTAAACTCACTTTCTTTTCCCCAAAGTCCTCCCTCTTGCTAACTTCCTTATTATTATTTAATAATATTATTATAGTTACTCTTAACTTCCTTATTACTAGTCTTATTATTATTACTTCCTTATTCCTATTATAATTGTTACTATCCATGATCCTTTCAATCGCCCATACTTTAAACTCAGGTATCATTCTTCACTCTGCACTCCCTCTCACTCCCCATATCCAATCTGCGGCCAGGTCTTGTCAATTCTTTCTGCACAGCATCTCTCTTATACACTTTTCCTTTTTCCTATCCATCTTGCTGCAGGCTCTCATCACCTTCTGTCTGGGCTATTGCAGTGGCCGGCCTTCTGGTCGATCCCTCTGCTTCAAGTTTCTTTACATTCCAATTCGTCTTTCCTAAGCTATCAAAGACAGCCTCCTAAAATGCATGTCACATCCCTCCATTCAATAAACTCTAATAGCTCCCTATTACCTCTATGATCAAATATAAAATCCTCTGCTTGTCTTTGAAAGACCTTCATAATCTACTCTTCTCTTGAATTTCTGGTCTTCTTATACTTTTCTCTCATAGTCTAAGATCAAGGGACACTGGTCTCCTTATTCTTCTTCACACAGGACATTCTGTTCATTTTTTGTGGCTGTCCCCCATGGCTGGAACTCCCCCTCTCCTTATCTCTACCTCCAAGCTTCCCAGGAAACCTTCAAGTATCCACTAAAATTCCACCTTTGCAAGAAGCCTTCCCTAGTCCCACTTAATGCTAATGCTTTCTTCCCTGAGATCATGTCCAATTTATTCTGTATATTTCTTGTTTGTTCATAGTTGTACCCCTGTTGGAATGTGAGGTCTATGAGGATAAGGACTATTTTTGTCCTCGATATCCTTAGCCCTTTGCACGATGCACATAGTAAGTGCTTCATAAAAGCTTGTTGACTGACTGACTGACTTAAAATTGCTAGAAGCTGGAAAATCACTGACCCAGAGGGCATGTCCAAAGAGAAGGCTGTGCTGAGCTCAGAAGTGGACATTTTCCTCTCCCTTAGTTCGATGATGAAGCAAAACAGTCCATAATGATCAGGACTGAAGTCGCAAGCCCATGAAAGTTTATGAAGCAGGGACAAATCGGGAATAAATAGTTTGTTTGAAGGCTACCAACCATTGCAAAAGCTCTTAAATGAATTTCTCCTTGCCAGTTTCAATATACAGTGTCCACTGAGTTTGTGAAAATGACTTGTTTCTAAATGCCTGCGCAGCGCCCTCTAGTGGTCCTAATTCTCTACTGACAACTTCAACAGGGTTTTTTTTTAACCAAATGTTTAATAGTTTCAAAGCTTTTTGACCAACCCATCTGTTTTTTTTTAATCTTTAGACATACAGAGGAAAAAAATATGTCCTATCACTTTTAACTCCATCACTATAAGAAACTGAGAGACAATAGCTGTCATTCAAATGAGTAGGCACCATTAGCCTTTCGGAATTGCATTTTACTTTTACTACAACTCTATTTCAGCCAGGCTTTCATTAAAAATTTATTGTATTGCTTTCTATTTAATGTTTCTGTGTGATATGGGTGAATTCTCTTCCATTAATGAGCTGAATAAGGTCGCTCCTCCCATTCCATAAACAAGGGGTCGATTTCTTATCTACAACATTTATACTTATTGTGGTAACTACCACAATGAGTTAATAAAGAGAGCTATGTGTTTAAATAAATCCTCTAATGTACAAGAGCTGACTCATACCTTCTCTCTTTGCTCATTTTTGTTCGATATCACCTCCATTTCAGGATGATAATAATCCATACTCCCTTTATCAGCATCACAAAATTTCAGAGTCGGAAGGAACCCCCATGACCACCTAGCAATTCCAACATATACAGTCACCAAAAAAGAATCCCCTTTACAAAATACCCAATAAGTGACCGTACAGCCTCTGACTGAAGAAAGGAAGGAAACAAGCATTAATTAAATATCTACTATGTACCAGTAACTATGTTAAGTGCTTTATAAACAAATATTATCTCATTTGGTCCTTGCAACAACTTTGGGAGGGACATGCTATTATGATCCCCATTTTATAATTGGTAAAATTGAAGTTGGTAGGGGTTGAATGACTCTCTCATGATCAATCACACAGCTAGTTAGTCTTTGAGCACATGTTTGAACTCTAGCCTTCTTGACTCAGGCCTGGTGCTCTAAAACTTTGTGCCAGCCAGTTGCCTCTAAGGTGCTTAGAGACCTCCAGTGAAGAGAGTTCCATCCTCTCCGAAGGCCAACCATTTCCTATTCTATAGCTGTAATTGCTAGGAAGTTTCTCCTAACAACAAGATGAAATGAGCCTCTTTGCAAGTTTTCCTCATTGTTCCTGCTCTTTCCCTCTGGAGCCAGTTCAAATCCCTCTTACATGTGACAGCTTGTCAAAAATTTGAGGACAGGTATTGTGTCTCTTCTTTTCTCTTGCTAAACATCTCTATTTATTTCAGCTGATTCCCACTGTGGCATAAACCTCATGGCCATTTAATCTCCTCGATGGCTTCCTTTGGATTTTTTGTAGTTTGTATGTCATTTCTAAACTGAGGTGCCTAGAACTAAACACAGTACTCCTCATTGCTCTTTATATATCCTTATTCCATTTAGACATTAGCTTTTTTAAAAAAGTTATCTTATCCCACCATCGATTCATACTGAGCTTTCAAAGTGCTAAACCTCTCAAATCTTTTTTTCAAACAAGTTGCTGACTAAGCATATTTCTCTTTGCAGTTGGGATGGCAGTGAGGATCCTGTGGGCACAGAAACTAGCCTATGTGCCAAAGACTATTGAGTCCCTGTGCCAGCTCTCATCTAACTTGGAAATCAATAAACTAGGATCTTAAGATTAACTGGTAGCTCACAATTAACCATGTTGGATTCCTGAACTAAGGAAGGAAAATCCAGAATCAACTAAGATAACATCTTGCCTGGCACATAGTAGATACTTAATAAATGCTTGTTTTCTTCTTCTTCTCTCTCCTCCAGGCTAGAGTTCCTTTAATAAGTGATAGATTCTGGTATACTATATCTATCACTAATATTTTTTTTTCCTTAGGGAGCTGCCTGATCTGGTGATCTGGTGACTAAAAGGCAATTTTCTTATACTGCAGCAGTGGTATCTGAAGACCCATGACAGCAAATTTTGAAGAGGTTTATGATCTCATGCTCACATTACCTATTTTACCTCTCATGGAAAGGTAAACAAGATAAAGAAGACTCTATCTGAACATTTTTATCCATTGAAGATGCCAAACAACTCCCCAACACAAATTATGCAAGTCCCTTTAGATTCACAATGGGTACGAATAAGAGGATTTTTGTTCAGCCCTTCTCTCCACAGCTAAATAAAGATTGAGTTTGGCCACATTCAGTGTCTATTGCCCAGCATAATCCATAGACTGGGAACTTGAAGCTGAATTGGAGCCCTTTGGAAGCTTGAGTCCATTTACTCTTGACAAAACTGTTGCTAGGGGAAAACAAGTCTTTCAAATGCTTATTAGAAAGGCTCATAAGGCTTTTTGGATGTCTAATGTCTCTTAAACAGCATTTTAATGATTTAATGGTAAATGAACCGGAAACCCATGGATTTAATTTCCCTTGAAATACATATACATTTAAAAATTAAGGGGAAAAGCATTCAGAGAGAAACACATTGGTGATTTGGTCACAGCCAGAATATTTAAAGACTTATTCAAGATAAAGTCCAGCAAACCTCTCAGTCAGCCCCATTGGCTCAGCCCTACTGTCACAGCTCTCAATACCACCTAGTAAATGCTTTCACATGAGTTTAATTTCATTCCCAAACTTTCAGAAACCCAAAAGGTTAGCCAGTCATTAAGAATTCCTGAGACCTTTCTACCCACAGGTTATTTCTCTGAACTTCATTTTTGTTTGTTGCAAGCTGGGATATTGTTCTCACCGCTGGAATCCCACACTTTCCAATGTCTCAAGATGGATGCACAGACCCAACCCAGGATAGTTACACTGAAGGATTCTCCAACAGGGGGAAAACATTTGATTTGGTAAATTTAAAAATGACAACCACCTCTATCTGAATGTCAAATACAAGGCAGAGTAGTCACTTATGCTTGGAGTATTATTCATCTTTCTTGTTTTATGTTAACCGAGAAAACTGCCAGGACAGCTAGATGACAGCTAGATAGGGTGCAGGGCCTGGAGTCAGAAAGACCTGAGTTCAAATTCAGCTTCAGACACATACTAGCTGTGTGACCCTGGGCAAGTCCCTTAACCCTGCTTGCCTCAGTTTCCTCATCTGTAAAATGAACTGGAGAAGAAAATGTTAAACCATTCTAGTATCTTTGCCAAAAAAACAACAACAAAAACCCAAATGAGATCACAGAGTTGGACACGATTGAAACAAATAAACAACAGAAAGTTGACTTGTCTCTCAACCAATAAATGCATTAGCAAGCGTTTATTAAGTGTTTCCTGTTTGCCAGTGACCTGATGAATGACTGAATAATGAATGAAACAACCCCAATTCTTGAGGAGCTTACATAGTAAACCACTCAAGGATGGTAGCTTCCTGATGTGTAAAATAAGAACATTAGATGATCTTTCATGTCCTTTTTCCATTCTAAGTTTATTTTCTTAATGATCTCCACCACCACCACACCGTTCCCCACAGGAACAGGGACAATAGCATCTATTTATTTCTTTTATTTCCTTGCTTAGTGCTTATTGTTGATATATCTTCCTATCTCCCCACTTCCGTCTAAATTCTCGCTATCCTTCAAGGTCCAATTCCAATCCCATCTACTCTAAGCAACCATTCCTGACTCCCCTGACTCCCATTGGTCTCCCCCTTCTGAACTTTGACAAAGATAGACTTTGGCAATGTCTAGGGAAAAAAATCTATTTACATTCTGTACCACATATCTTGACACTTCAATTGACACTCTCTTGTCCTGTTCTCTAATTATTTCATATGTCCTCGTCTTGTTTCCCTAGCTTGATTCTAATTTCCTGTAAAGTAGGAACAGCATCTCACTCCTTAGACATTCCTATAGGCACCTAGCACAGTGCAAAGCACATAGCAGGCATTCAATAAGTATGTGATTGATTGACTGTCTCCTTAATATCACCCCCTTCCTACTCTATACCACATGCACATAGAAAACCGACCCTGATAGGCTCCAGAAGACAAAACATTTGGATACGAAATCCTTGGTAATTCAGATGTGAAGCAGATTAAACTCATTTGCAATTATCAGATCTGTCCCCTTTTGGGGGACCATTAAAGCTGCTTAACAGTTTGGTTCAATAAGTATTGGCATTGTTTTGGATCACTGCACTTGTATCATTTGCATGTTATCTGAATTCAAAGTGCATTATTAACAGTGAATGTGATGGCATTTTGTTCCCCAGGGCTTCTTTATACAGGCTTTCTTTCACTGCTGGGAAACGATTCTTGAGGGAAAGGTGGATGATCAACATGTATGCAAGAGGTTCACAGGGCTGTCCAGAGTAAGACTGGGGAAAAGGCTCTAAAATACATCCGTACAGATTGTGGTGTGACAACAAAATAGAACATTACTGTGCCATAGAGGGGAAAAACAAACATGAGAAACACAGAGAAATATAGGATCCTATCTCTAGAGGTAAAAATGAATGAATTAATCCTTTATTAAGTGCTTATCATGTGCAAAGCACTGAGCCAAGCATTGGGATATAGCAAAACAGGGTAGTCCTTGTTCTCAAGTTCACTTTCTAATGGAGGAGACAACATATATGGAAGGTTTCAGATGCAAGTCAAATGGGAAAATCCCATCATCCTTAGGGTACAGTAGACAAGCATATGTTAATGCTTCTTCTTTAATGTCATTTCCATTTATATAATGGTCTCATTTTCTAATTAGGACATTTAAGAGGGCTAAGATATTTGGTGGTAACAACTTTCTTTTCTGGGTCTTCATTAGCTGTGGCTTGTAGAATCGGCAGGAGCAGGTGTCAAGCTGCATCTCTGTAATGGTGCTTCCCAGAATGATGTCAGGGGGCACTGGGCTTGAAGCCTTGCCGTTCCAAAGGCTCTTGCATTCAGGATCCTAGGATAAATACATCACGATCTGAAGGGAGGTGGTGGTCAAGGTGGCAGTGATGGTCTGACCTGCCTGGCACATGCTGCCTCCTATCTCTCTCTCAGGTTACCTTGCTTGCCCTGTATGTGAGAAATGGCTGGCAGCTGGGGATAGCCAGCCCCTTCACCACTGTGGTTTTACCCCCAAATTATGGCTATAAAGGCTGGACCAGAAGTAGATCTAGTGGTCTGGAAGGTGCTAGAAGGAATCTCTTGGGCCATCTAGGTTAATTCCCTTATTTTAAAGATGAAGAAGATAAGGCCTAGAGAAGTTAAGTGACTCACCCAAGGTCATATAGGTAGTAACTGGTAGATTTATAATTTGAACTCAGATACATTCTAAGATGTGGAGGGGAAGGACCAAGTGAACAATGAAGAAAAGAAAGAAAGTGTAGAAAATACTAAAATATCCTCAAACTCAGACTAATTACAATGACTAATTTTAAATGGGGGAGGGGGGGAGGGAGGAAACAAATTCCTCTTTTCTCAGTCAGTAGAGAGGTAGGAGACTATAGGAGTGGAATATTGCATATAATGGTTGGGTTTTGCTCATTAAAAATAGATATAATGAAGGATTCAGTGGGTGAAAGGTAGGTATATTGGGAAATATTTCTGATGCAAAAAGTCTATTATTTGGGGATTTTTTTTAAATAAAAAGAGTGTATGCTAAAGGAGTAGAGAACTAAGAAGAGAAGCATATATATCAACATCAGCTTTAGTAGCTGATCCTTTAGATATCTTGCTCAGCATGTACTTTTTGGATCATAGAATTTCAGTTCAGCCTAAGAAGGTCCCTTTCCTGTCATTCTCTAAATAAGATAACTGAATCCCAGAGAGGTGCCGGAACACAGTGAATTAGTGATGGAGCCAGGACACAGAATCAGGTTTTCTGACTGCCAAATCTATGGGCTTTCAATCAGACCAGACTATCTTTTTTTTAATAACATGAAAAACAATGATGCATATTCTACTATAGGATGTAGTAACTAATTAATCTCCTTTCCTCCCTATCCAGGCTGGCTTGCAAGTGAAGATGAAGCAAAGGAAGTTGGACCACCGTCTCTCAGCAAGCGGGCAGCAAAGTGGGGCAGGCAAAAATCTAGAACTTAGACCACCAGTGAGTCTCTCAAGGTTCAGACCATTTCCCCTCTCCCTCAAGAAAAGTGCAGAAAGAGCATGTTCCATCGCTGAATATGGCCCAGATATCCATAGGGATGTTGTGAGGCTCAAATGAGGTAAGGGATGAAAAGTAGTTTTCAAACTTCAAAACACAATATCAATGCTATTATTATTATCATTTTTATTATTATCTTTAATTATTTAATAGTCACCAGGCCTCCAAGCTGGTAATAATTTCATTCTCTGAGTCTTCTGCTTCATTCCTGCTGAGCTCATGTAATTTTTTTAAAGCAGTATAGGGATATAATGGTAAAGGTTTAACAACCAGGCTACTCCCCCCCCCCCAAAAAAAAATATACAGGCAGGACTCAGAGATATTGTGGTTTGGTTCCAGACTACTGTAGTAAAGTGAATATTGCAATAAGGGATTCATATGACTTTTTTTGGTTTCCCAGCGCATATAAAAGTTATGTCTATATAATACTATCTATTAAGTGTGCAATAGCATCATGTCTAAAAAACATACATACCTTAATTAAAAATATTTTATTGCTAAAAATGCTAAGCATCATTTGAGCCTTTAGTGAGTTATAATCTTTTTGCTGGTGGAGGGTCTTGCCTTGATGCTGATGGCTGCTGACTGATCAGGGTGGTGGTTGCTGAAATTTAAAGTTTGCCTCATTGGTTGACTCTTTCATAAAACGTTCTTCTGTAGCATAAGGAGCAGTTTGATAGCATCTTACCCACAGTAGAACTTTCAAAATTGGAATCAATCCTCTCAAACCCTGCCGAGGCTTTATCAACTAAGTTTATGTGACATTCTTCAATTTTTTGTGTCTCAGGAAATACAGAGGCCTGAAGAGATGGAATGAGACAAGACAGCAGGTAGAGTGGAGCAAGTCGGAACACACACAACGTTGATCCATTAAGTTTGCGGTCTTATATGGGTACGATTCGTGGTGCCCCAAAACAATTATAGTAGTAACATCAAAGATCATTGATCATCATAACAGATATAATAAGAATAAAAAGTTTGAAATATTGCCAGAATTACCAAAATGTGACACAGAGACAGGATGTGAGCACATGCTGTGGGAAAAAATGGCACCAACAGCCTTGTTTGAAGCAGAGTTGCCACAAAACTTCAATTTGTTTAAAAAATATGTCTGCAAAGCTTAATAAAGCCAAGCTCAATAAAATGAGGTATGTCTGTACTTTAAAATTCATTCTGCATTGTTAACACGTTCTTAAATCAAAACAATCAACAAAACAAAAATATAAGCTCTGATTTGTAGCTATTGAGATGTTTTAAGGTATAAATCCTCGATGAAAATTTAACAATGGGCTATTAAAGCTGATTTTAGCATACCCCTGGGTACCTGGCATCCCTGAGGGGGTATTTCACCTAGTCTTCTTGGTTTTATCCCCACATCCCCCCCATCAAAAAGCCATTCAAATAAAAAGTTATTAATAGTAACCATCCATAGGAGGAAGAGAGATATGGTTTTGCTGTGCAGACTGTTCAGAAAGCAAAGCACATAAGTAAAAATGCAAAGAATTTCCAAAAAAGGAGGGGGGAAATGGTCCTCACAACCCTGCCCATCAGCTCAGCAATTTTTTCCCCACAGGATTGTACATTTGCAGTGGTGGTGAGAATGTACCTGAGATATATGGTTCTCCCTTAGCACTGGCATCTTCTCCTGGGAGTTGAGATGTTGACCCAATGGTCTCTTAAGAACAGTTGACAACGTCAATAACAATCTTCATGGTTGGTACTTATACTTTATCTGACACTTTAAGAGTCTGACGAGAGGTAAGTTTCCTGATAATTTCAAGAGTTTAAAAGGAATAAAATAAAATAATATAAGATACAAGGAAAATCCCTACTCACAAGCTCTGATAATTTTTGCCAGTCATATAATGAGAACATATTGGTCTATTTCATGTCCTATTACTTTTCTCACAATGTCTAATTGGAGTTCATAGGAGAGACTGTATGAAACTTGGGGTTCTTAACCTGAGGTTTGTGAATATATTACGATGTTTGTGAATATATGTATGTATACACACATATACATAGATATATATTATACCTATGCATGTATACATTTATATCTATATCTATATATATCTATATATATAAATGCATACATACATCTATCTATCTACCTATCTATCTCACAATGTCTGGCACATAGTAGTCACTTAATAAATGTTTATTAATTTATATATATATAGATATATTTATGTATATGTGTGTATATATGTGTATGTGTTTTCTTTTGCCTCTTTTTAAACTCTCCAGTGCTTAGCACAATGCCTGGCACATAATAGACACTTAATAAATCCTTATTGATTAATTAATATATGTGTGTACTCATTTTCTTTGTATAATATATGTATATATACATGTATACATGTATGTGTATGTGTGTGTATATATATATATGTATATATAAATATATATACACACATTGAAAAACATTATTCTGAGAAGATGTCCATAGGTTTTACCAAGTTGTCAAAGGGCTCTACAGCCAAAAAAAAAAATGGCCATGAACCCGAAGTCTAAGGGAAGGAATTTCTTCATGTTACTAGATGATAAAGGAGAAAAGCGGTGAACCAGATTGAGTAAGGCTACAAGGTAACTCAGCGGTCTTTATCTGTTCTTAAGACCCTAAGTAAGGGAAGGAGCTTCTGAAGGAAAGTAGATGATCCGGAACAAGTTGCTATTATGGGGCTGAACAGGGATGCCTTGCTCTAGGGACTAGAGAAAAGGGAAATGCAAGAGTCTGAGGTAGTGTGGTAGATAGAGCACTGGGCTTGGAATCCAGAAGACTCACATTCCTGAGTTCAAATTTGGCCTCAGACACTTTCTAGCTGTATGACCCTGGGCAAGTCATTTAACTCTGTTAAGCTGGAGAAGGAAATGGCAAACCACTCCAATATCTTTGCCCAAAACAAAACAAAACAAACAAAAAAAATGGGGTCATGAAGATTTGCCCATGACCGAAATAACGGAACAGTAACAACAATCTCATATAGAAAGAACAAGTTGTGTCCGGTCTCAGGGTGAGTCTTTTTTATGTAAATAGTATTTTAGTTTTTCCAATTACATGTAAAGATCGTTTTCAACATTGATTTTTAAGAGATTTTGAGTTCCAAACATTTCTTCCTCCCTTCCTCCCTCCCCAAGATGTCAAGCAATCTGATATATGTTATACACATGCAATCATGTTAAACATATTTCTACATTAGTCATGTTGTGAAAGAAGAAAACAAACAAAAGAAAAAGAAACCTCAAAAAAACAAAAACAAAGAAAGTGAAAATAGTCTGTTTTGATCTGCATTCAACTCCATCAGTTCTTTCTCTGGATGTGGATAGCATTTTCCATCATAAGTCTATAAGAGTGAGTCTTAACCACTATGCAGCTTTCCTGTCTTCTATCAAGAATGGGAAAGGGGAGCAAGTGAAGGAAGAAAAGAGAAGAGAGAAAGAAAGAGAAAGAAACAGAGAAAGAGAGATAGAAACAGACAGAGAAGCAGAGACAGAGAGAGACCTAGAGCAGGAGAGCAGGGCATAAGACAGGACACAATTTCTATGATGACTGAGATGGTCAAACACTTTGGTTTGTTTGAAGAGTGAATTTTCCCAACCTTCAGTCAAGGAGTCACTTGGAGACTTTTCAATATCTTCCTGACCTTGGAACATGATTTTTCTTTGAACTTGTTCCCTTTGCTTCCTTACCATCTAAGTCTGTGGAGGATTTTGCCCATTTGTTCATGAGTAGGGGAGAAGCTAAGAATGATTTCAGTGCTTGTCCCCTCCTACAAATTTTCCTAATTAAATACTTTGCTGTTTGATTGAAGATTCTTGCCTGGTCTGTCAGAAGAGAATGAAACGTATGAGTTCCTACATTGAGTTGCCGTTCCCAATGTCAGTTTCCACATTGAATCCCCACATTGAATAATATTTCAAAATTGACTGGGTTACTCATTACATTGAAATGGTTTGTAATGAAGACCTAGTAAGAGACACTAAACCTAACTCAATTCAGAGAGCTTTATTATCAGAAATCTTTTTTGAGACAGCAATTCAAGAAGACTCTCTACTAAGATGTGGAGAAGTTATATTTAACATCCTCTGCCTATTCCTTTGTATTGACTGTGTCCAGTGCCTGGATACATATCATCGTCACCTTTGCCGTTTAAAATTGTCAGTTTTCCTGAACACTACCTTATTCTTGAAGCCTTTTCTCATCCCTTCCTCTCTTCTCAGCTGTTATGCCCAACTCATTCCAAATCACCTTGTATTTATGTATAATATATATTATATACACACACACATATGTGTGTGCCTGTTTGTTATCTTTTGCAACAGGCCATAGCTGCATGATGACAAGAACTGTTTCATTTTTTAATGCCCAGTGTCCAGCCCACTTATTGCCACATGATAGGTGCATATCAAGTGCTTGTTGATGGATTGATTGATGGATTAATTGAATCAGCAGAGGGAGTACTTACACCAACAGAATTATAGATATTTGAAAGTACAGAAGAAAGAAGACCAAACCAAAAGTAGAGTAGTGAAAAATCAAAGGGAATCAATGGCCATGACCACTCAGATGAATCAAATACCTCTCAGGTTCCTTGCATAGCACTGGACCCTGTCACGCCAGCCCTTCTGAAGTGTAGCAATGTCATAAAAGAGCACAGGGTAAGAAGATGAAAAGGAGTTTAGGCAACTATGAACCTAAGTTACTTTATCTTGGTTTTAAGCAATCAGAGAACTGCTGCAGTTTTGTGGATAAGCAAACTACATAACTACATAACAATCCCTATCTGTAGGAAAAACAAACAAACAAGCAAAATACTATGTATCATGTTTGAGAAAAAAGTATGTGTATATATTATACATATATACATACATACATACATATATACATATATAATATGTATATTATACATACATACACACTATAGTTAATTGCCTATGCCATGTATTATCTATATCTTGTTTTAATTGTCTGGATAATATATTATCTATATCTTTTTAAAACCAGATGCTTAACTGAGTTTCTTTTTTCTGTACTTCCATGTATTCTTGTAACTTTTTAGTGCTGCCATTCAGAACAGAGTGAGCATTTTCTTTAAATTTATTGCTTTGCTGTAAAAAAAAAAGCCATATAAAAAAAGAGTCTGTATTCATATATATCATGTCTGTACACCTCTCTGACATTGCAAGTTAAAAAAAAATCGTGGATTAACAACTATCTTGAAGTTCTTTCAAGTACCATACAAATGTTAACCCAGTTGTATAACTTAATAAGACTATTTGGCCAGGGGTCAGTGGAGTCAAATCTTACCAGGTTGGCATCAGTATAGCTGAAGTCTTTCTCCTGAACTGAGGCCAAATTGTCTGTAAGATTCTTCTGTAACCACAATGGGCCAGCTCTTTCGATTTCCATTATAATGGAGGGATACTTTGTGATCATCTGAAACTCACACTTTAAGTCCTTCTTCAGCTATTTTTACTCTATACTTACTCATACTTGGAAAATGATTTCTTGTTTGGACCTGTACAACCCTATTAGCTCTCTCCTCCATTACCTCATCAAATCTATTTCATGATGCACCTTAAACCCAAATTTCCAGGAGACTTTCATCCTGACACTCTTAATAACTTTTTAGCTACCAGAGTCAAAAATTCCTTCTTATGACCCATTTCACATAGGTTGAAGTCACCATTTTCTTCAGGTGCCTCTCAACTAAAGCTTTCAACTGTCCTGAGCTGCCAGAATTAAGCTGTCACGTTCAGTATTTTCAGCTTTTCAAATCTGATGTTTCATTCCACCAGTGGATGCCAAGAGGATGAGGGAAATACTGTAGTGGGGAGTGAAAAATCAATATCCCACAGGAAGCCACAAGATCTGCCTCTGTTTGTTCTCATATCTCTGATGTCAATTTTGTCTAGGGAAAGTTGCAGCCATCCTAGGCTTTATTTTCTAGTTTATTTTCTAATTTTATTTTCTAATGCAGGTTCCTCCTGGAATTCTGAACTCCTGGGAGACAAGGACATGGCCTCTAAAACGCTCCTTGAGGTTGAAATCCCAGGAGGAACTCAAAGAGCGGGAGTGGAAATAGAAAAGGACATGGTAAAGAAGGGAATAATAATTATATTTTTTCTGAGATATAAAGATATTTCTTGTTGTAAGAAAATGTGAAGGAGGCAAAGAGGTAGGAGAGTAGACCCTGACAGCCAACACTACCTACAAATTAACTATATTTTCCCCAGGAAAAGTCATCAAATTTGCTTGAATTTTGATATTTTCCTTCTGGAAAATGGAGGGATTTGCTTGCCTCATTAGGTGTATCAATAGAGTTGCCCAGGTCTAAGGAAGAAATGAGGACATGAATATTTTTGAAGAGGGCTTGAAATGGCTAATCCATTGCTCAATGTTGTTTGTCCTTCTTTCTCAAAGATAACCATGACATCAGGAAGGTGATGCCATGACTTATAAATGAATTGGATTTAAGTGAAGGAGGGCTGTTCAAAGTCACCAGTCTCGCTTTCTCCTTGGGAACCATCTGGGTCCAGTGGCATGACGTAGATCAGGACAACTGGAGAGGGCCCCAGATGCAGTGGAGATTTTGGCCTTTTTAAGCTAAGGTCTTTCTCAGGTCTCAGTTTGACCAAGGCAATGCCCATTCAGTGATTAAGACTGGTAAGAAATGAGGTAAAGAATGGCCTCTTCTACATAGTCCAAGGGGAAAAAAATCAATCTGAGAGGGGAAGACCCTTGGGTTTCTCCTTTGCTTAATATCTTCCACTTAGACTATCACAATGGCTTCCTAAATGGTCTCCTGGTCTCAAGTCTCCCCTCTTCAATTCAAATTCCACAAAGCTGCCAAAGTGATATTGTTAAAGCACAGGTCTGGCATTGTCACTTTCCTACTCACAACGCTCTTACGGCTCTCTATTGATTCTAGGATAAAGAGAAAATTCTTCTATTTCATACTTTATGTTTTTTTTCAGTGTGATTCCAGTCTACTTTTCCAGAATTATTCCTCACTCATTTCAGCTAAATTGTACTATTCATTCTTCCTCACACATAAAACTCCATCTTCCATCTCTACGTATTTGTACAAGGTGTCTCCCATGCTTGGAATTCACTTTTTCCTCTTTTTCACCTCTTAGATATCCTGGATTCCTTCAAAGATCAGCTCAGATATCATCTACTACATTAAGCCTTTCAAAATCCACCCTCCCCTCTCAGTTTTTCAAGCCTCCCAACTCTGAAATTGTTTTTGTTTATTTTTTAAATCTATATACATGTGTTACTTCTTTAGAGAAGATGCAATCTCTTTGAGGTGAAAGGCTGTTTCATTCCTGTCTCTATATGTCAGAGCCTAGCACAGTACCTGACACATAATGGGGTTGCTTAATGCACAGTTTTTGATTGATTGGGACAATTGGTAAGAAGTTATTTCATGAAATATTCCTAGTACTCCAGTTTTGAAAGTGCCTTCAGAGACAGCATATAAGTCACTCAAGAAAAAAAGCCACATCATTACTTAATCAAACCTCATTTGGGATAAAGAATGGTATTACTCTGCTTATTCACTCACCTTATTCATCAGATTTGGCTACCAATGGATTTCCACTTTTTCTAAGAATCAAATCTACCCTCAAAGAATAAAGGTAATTCAGTCCTTCCTTCACAACAGAGAAGAGGGGTACATCAAAGACAGAGTATTGTATCCATTGTTAGACAAAATTTCTACAGCAGATGTTTTTCTTCATTGTTTTTGTCACAAAAAAAGGGTTTGATGATTGGTAGGGGAGGTGGAAAATGACTTTGATAGAAAGACAAAAGACATTCATAAAGTGAATTTTAAAAAATAAAAATACTAAAGGGTTGTTTACTTCCCCTGAATAACTTACATTTTAAACACTCAATACTCAGAGACCACTTTTGTTATTTGAATATCTGATAAGGGCATCTGTCTACCTAGTATGATTTGAAGTTCCTCCACCATGTTCATTTAGAGTCAGTTTCCCCCTGGTTTCCCCCTGGTTGGTTGTTGGTTAGATTTTTAAAAAAATTATTTAATAGGGAGAGCAGGTACTATTGTTCATCTCTGTCTCTATATTTAAATGTTATATATATATATATATATGAATAAAAATGACTATATCTGAAGTCAATAAATACCACCAAAATTTCTGGAGGAGAAAACAAGAAGAAACATGATTAAATAGAAGGATCCATTGGCTGGGTGTTGCAGCCAACCTGTTAGCTCCTAATTTTAGCTCCCCTACTACATAAGCTATGTCAAAATGGATAGAACATTGGGACAAAAGTCAGGAAGACCTAAATTCAAGCCCTTCCTCAGCCCTACTAGCTGTGTGATCCTGAGCAAATCACTTAATCTCATTAGGATCGGTTTCCTCATCTGAAGAATGATGATGACAAGAACACCTACTTCCCAGAGTTGTTGCAAAGATAAAATATTTATAAAGCACCTTGTAAATCTTAAGCTCCATATAAGTACTAATATTCATCATCGTCATCACCACCATGATCATCATCGGCATGTTGTTTCATCTTTCAGAGCTTTATTTTCTTTGTGATTTCATTAGTAAGGAGAACTTTCTGGGAGAAGAAATAGCCTCCGTCAATATAGGTCTGCATGCTCTCTCAAACTTACAGTCTTAGAAAGTTGCCTAAAAACATCAGAGTTTAATTGAGAAGCAAGATTTGAACCCAGGTCTTCCTGGCTTTGAGGCTGCCTCTCAAATATATAATAATTATTATGACAATGATAATATTTTACCATATAATGATATTATATCTATTATTATTAGAGCTAACATTTGATTAACACATTAGGGAGTGTGAAGAATTTTACAAATATTATTTCCTTTGAGCCTCAGAACTCTGTGAAGCAAGCGCTCCTATTATCCCCATGTTATGGATGAGGAAAATGAAGCAGATGGGTAAAATGGTTTACCCAGATCACAACTAGTAAGTGCTAAGTGGAATTGGAAATCAGGTCAGCCCTCTTTCCACTACCCCACTTAGTTCTTTCTAAGGCCCTTTCTAGCTTTAATATTCTATACTTCTATAAAAATTTTCCATCATCAAAGATATTCAAAAGAGTGTTCCAGAGGCTATGAAGGAGGAGGAGGATTCCACAGTGTCTTGATCAATGACATCACTGGACTACGTGACCATTTGGGAGGGCATGGATATAGCATTTCTGGCATGTTAGCTACCAAGAAAAGAGTACATTTCATATTCTCTACCCATATTAGTTCTGTTGTTACTTTTGTATCCCCAGTGCTTGCCACATAGTGAACATACAAATGGCATATGCTTGTTGTCTTCTACTGATCCAACACGAACCACATATCACATATGAGCAGAAAAGATACCACCCCCCAAATTTCTACTTATGCAAAAAAGATGCAGTCTGGAGAGAAATTGCTTCCCCAGATAAGAAGGCATCTGTAATCAAAGAGCACCAATCAACCCAGGCACCTCTGATATAAGCAACAGAATGGTTGTGGAAGGACGAAAGGAGGTATGGATGCCAGTTTACCAATAATACCAAGAGACAACAGTTACTGGCTCCTGCTCTGCCAGTGTTTATGGCTTTATGAAAATAGACAAGTCAGCAAGATGGGGTTTCTTTCCCTTTTCCCATCCCAACCCCCAAGGAAGGAGGACAAGGCTTAAAGATGCAAGAGCTGAGTTTATGAGGCAGATAATGAAGTTGATAGATGGACATGAAATCCAAGGAGTAGAATGAAGATTGGAGCAGGGACAGGCAGCATTAAAGAAGTCCTCGCCCCTCCATCCATCCTATAGGGATCCCTAGTCAGCCAATGTGCTGAGACTTTACCCATAAATCAGGGGGAACAGATGAGCGTGGAGAAACAGCCCAGCAGCCGCTGCGCTGCAGTCATAAATCAGGAACTAATTCAATCTTGTGAGATGCCTCGTTTGATTAATTTATGTCAGCATTTTCTATGCTGTCAAGCTCAGCCCCTTGTCTCTTTCTTCCCTTACTTCTCCCCCACTTTCCCTGGCCCATGGAGTGTTTCACTTCTGAAAGGGTAGCAGAAAGGGAATTGGGGAGTAGAAGAAGTAAGAAGGTTGGACACTGTTAACTAAAGTCAATTTTCCCCATGCTTAGGGAGTCAAAAGAGCTGTGGATGATTATCATAAGTCCAGCTTCCCAGACAGGGAGAAATGGTGCCAGTTACTGGTTTCCAGCTATGTCTTCAACTCCCTATACCCCCAACTTGATGTTCAGAGGAACCATCCAAGCCCATCACCTTTCTCTGATCCCAATAAATCTGAGCTGGTTTATGAGGTAAGGAGAAATAACACAATACTAAGTGGTTAAAAGGGAATCTTATTATTATTTGGGTTGGACCAGATCACCTCTGAAGTCCTTTTCCAGTCTGAAATTTTGCAGATTGGAGGACTTTTATGAGAAGTTCAAGGTGTTGTTTCTTAAGGAACAGAGGGAACAAGGAACTAAAGCATTTGAAACTTTTCCCTTCAGTACATGAGGAGCTGGCTGCACAGTTTGACTGCTTACCAAAGTCTTTGCCATGGAGGGTGGATGGGTGTGGAGGAAGAGTGCTAAATAGCCAAATTATAGGCTTTGGTATTTTACAAATATCTTTTTAATCCGGAAGAAAGAAATCTGGATAGTGTTAAGATAAGCAATAGCTGGAGGTAGTAGGTGGTGTTGTAGATAAAGTAGGATAAAGCACCAGGCTGGGAGTCAGGAAGACCTAAGTTCAAATTCAGCCTGAAACACTTACTAGCTGTTTAACCCTGGGCAAGTCACTTAACCCTACTCACTTCAGTTTCTTCATCTGTAAAAGGAGCTGAAGAAGGAAATGGCAAACCATTCCAGTATCTTTGCCAAGAAAACCACAAATGGAGTCACCAAGAGTTAGACATGCCTGAAAATGACTGAATAACAACAAAGGCTTGGGTTGAATTCATTCGGGCAGAAGCTGGCATGTTGGTATTTTGGGGTCCCAAGCACCCTTAAACCTCAACCCTACAAGTCCTACAAATAGCATATCCCCATCTGACAGATGTGGAAATGGAAGCCCAAATGGGTTAAGTGGACATCTCAAGATCACGCAGATAGTGTCAGAAACAGAACCTGAACCCTCTCCTGACTCTACATCCAACAATCTCTCCACCATTTCCATTGCTTCTAGACAACCTCTGAAGTCCCTTCCAGTTCCAAGATTCTTTGATTCTATGTTCTGTGATGAGCACTAAAAGTAGGACCCAAATACTATATCGGGAGCTTTGGGTTATCTAACCGGACTTAGGGAAAGTGTCCAGAAGAAAAGGGCTCTGTTTAATTAGAGCAAGACCAGAGCTTAGCTCAAACCTCATAGATCAAGAGTTGAGAAGGATGAATCTAAGGGGAGGTGCTTTGGAATGAGTTTTTACTCTTTCTTGGAGTTGATGATGATACAGTTCTTTCAAACTTTTATGAATCAGCTCATCGTTATTTACTGAAAATGTTCATCACGTACTAATCTTGCTAAATATTTACAAGTTTAACCAGAGTAAAAGAGAATTTCTATTGTGGGCTACAATTTAAGATGTTCAGTTGTTTCCTTCTCCAGCTCATTTTACAGATAAGGAAACCGAGGCAAACAGGATAAAGTGACTTGCCAAGGGTCACACAATATCTGAAGCCACATTTTAATTTAGTTCTTCCTGGCTCCAGGCCCAGCACTCTTTAACTAGGCAACTGTCTTTTGCATGAGTTGAATTAGGAAAATGGAAATGGAAAGGCTAGGAGAGAGGCTGGTGACAACAGAAGAAAACACCAGGATACAGTGAAACGAATCCCTTTGGGAAGGTAGAATTAAAGGGTAAGTCTTCCTAGAAATCCTTAACTAGTTGTGACCTATATGACACATATGACATATGAAAGGTTCAGAAATATTCTTGAGAGACATAAGACTAGTGTAGGGTGGGTATTCAGTGAAAGACAGACAAATGGCTGTGGCCCTTAGAAGGTATATTACAAAATGTGGAGCACATATGTCAATTATTCAAGGAACTCTCTCCACAGGCTTGAGGGAAATGATTAATTTTCAATTATATTAATAAACTATTATTAAATTAGGATCAAAGCTTTTTGTTTTGTTTTGTCTTTTCCTTTTACTTTCTCATTCAGGGACCAGCTTCTCAGTCTCTGAAGGACATTGCTGATGTATGAGATTGCCCAAATCCTCAGTGTGTGCTCAGAGATCTTGAGCAGGACCCCATCCAACTAAAAGACTTTATTTCAGTTTAGAGTGCAAATAGAACCTAATCTAGGTGAATTCTTACCCTTTGAAAATAGCCCATGATATTACACTTTTCCATTGGATTTTAGGGCAACCTAGCTTATGAAGGATAAAACCAACCAGAGATGAATTCCTTTGTCCAGATTGACGGAAGTGACTGAGTGTCATGATCAAACCAAATTTTCAGCAGGAAGACTAAAGATTTTTAGCTTACTTCCTCATTAATATGTTCACTCCCTCATTAATTGTTCACCAATCAGGGTTGATTTTCACCTGTCAGTGGCAACTACTTTTCCAAAGGTTTTTAAGCAGTCAGTGATCTCCATGGTTTTGTCATTAGTTACTAAAACTCACCACTGATTACCAATTTGTTGATTATCAGCTAACCTAATTAATAAATTGATTACTAATTACCCAGAAACTCTATCTCTCAGGCTTTTCATTTGTCTCAAGCTCTAGGAAAAGATACATTTGGGGTTTCAAAACAAGTTCAAGTTGTCATGAAGAGATTCAACTAAAAAGCCAAGGTAATGTTGTGTTTTTCTGTGTTACAATTAAAGGACTGGTAAGCTATCTTCCCTGGCAGTAGAGCCAGAGGAGCTACAGTTGACTGAGGCTGGAATTTGTTGCTCTTGGGGTAGGGAATAAGGGTGGCTGGAAAGTGTGTGCAGAGCCTGTATGGAATGAGGGATCTGAAGTCATCAAGTAGAAATGTTCATTCACGACTGAGCAAATTGTTTGAATGTCCTCAGGCTTAACTCAGTCCCTCAGAAAACTGAGTAGAAAACTGCAAGAGGGGATTTGAATAAATATATAGAATGCAACCAAAATCCTCCTATAACCTGAAAACTAGAAATTGTCCCAGAGCAAAGTATCCCATGGAGAGAAATTTCTAAACCAAATTGCCAGGTGAGAAAACAAAAGAGAACATGAGACCCAGTCCAACATTACTAGATCACCCAAAAACTAGATTCTTATCCAGAGTATGAGTTGGCAGATGGATTTATTGAGTTTTCAACATAAATGGGCACTACCACCAGCTACCATCCCTCCCACCCACACCCACACCCATACCCACCCCACCCCTTGTCCTTCTGCTCTAGAATATGTGTAATCTCATTATGGATCTGCCACCAAACTAACCCAAATGGCTTTAAAGACATTAAAAGACTGAGTTAAACCTTCAAAGTCACTTACTACAGATTCACTACAGAATGACTACAAAGTCACTACTACTACTACATTTGTTTCATTTACTTAGTGAGGAAGAAAAAAGAAAAAGAAAGGTGACACATAGGGCAATTTGGCCACATTAAGGTTCTTATTTCTCTTGACCCACACAAAATAATGAAAAGCCTGTAGGAGGCTAGTCCAGAAGTACATTGCAGCTTCCAGAAAGCATTGGGGATACATATATTTTAGGTAAATGAACATTTCTCAAGGAGCACTTTAATAAATAATCAAAATGTAAAGGGAGAGGGGTCTCTATAACTACTCAAATTACTATAATTACAGAGGGCCAAGAGAACTTGAATTAATTAATCAAAAGTGCAAACCAGATTTGAGAAAGTCCTTAATCAATCTGACATAAAGTGATTTGATCATTGGACAAAGACAGATGATGCCACATTGGGAATATCTTACGATTGGCAAAAAAAAAAAAAAAATCAGAAACAGACACATTCAGGCCTATGTATAAGACAGCAAGACAGTTTGGAAGTATTCAGTCCAGCAGCAGGTAGAGGAGGTCCAGGAAAGCTTATGAGAGAGATTTACTTGGGGGAGAGTAGAATCTCTCTTTTTCTCCTTCCTGTTCCACCCAAAAATGACTTCGGGTTTGGAGATACAGAGGTAATCAGAAACATTAGTGACTGATGGTGAAGGAAGCAAGCACCATCTACTGATAGATACTTGTTAAAAGAATTACCAGAGGATAATGGAAGTTTTAGGAAATTAAACTCCTCATTCCAGAGAGAAGTAAAAATCTTTTTTTTTCTTTTTTTTTTACTAATTTTTTTTTTTAATTTTTAGTTTACAACACACGGTTCTACATAATTTTGAGATCCAGATTTTCTCCCCTCCCTCCCCAAGACGGCATGGAATCTCATATAACTATCATGTATAACTTCGCATTGAATTAATTTATACACTAGTCAAGTTGTGGAGAAGAATTATGACCAATGGAGTGAATCATGAGAAAGAAGAGACAGAACCAAAAAAAAAAAAAACAAACCCAAAACAAAAACAAAAGAGAAGAAAAGAGGCGAGCATGAAGTGCGCCTCAATCTGCATTCAAACATCACTGTTCTTTCTCTGGATGAAGACGGCATTCTCCATCGTGAGTCCCCTGGAGTTGTCCTTGCACCTTACGTTGCTGAGAAGAGCGAAGTATGTCAGGGTTGGTCCTCACAGAATCCATATATCTGTGGTTGTGTACAATGTTCTCCTGGCTCTGCTCTGCTCACTCAGCATTATATCGTGTAGGTTTTTCCAGATTGTTACGAAGTCCGTATCATCCCCATTTCTTATGGCACAATAGTATTCCATTACCTTCATATACCACAGCTTGTTCAGCCATTCCCCAATTGATGGGCATCCCTTTGATTTCCAGTTCTTGGCTACCACAAAAAGAGCCGCTATAAATATCCTTGTACATATGGGTCCTTTTCCTGCTTGTGTGATTTCTTTGGGATACAACCCTAGAAGTGGTATTGCTGGGTCAAAGGGTATGAACATTTTTATAGCCCTTTGGGCATAGCTCCAAATTGCTCTCCAAAATGGCTGGATCAGCTCACAATTCCACTAGCAATGTAACAATGTTCCAATTTTCCCACATCCTCTCCAGCATTTGTCATCCTCCTGTTTTGTTATTTTAGCCAATCTGACAGGAGAGATGTGGTATCTGAGAGTTGTTTTGATTTGCATTTCTCTAATCAGTAGTGATCCAGAGCATTTTTTCATATGCCTATAGATAGCTTTAATTTCTTCCTCTGAAAACTGCCTGTTCATATCCTTTGACCATTTCTCAATTGGGGAATGGCTTGTATTCCTATATATTTGGCTCAGTTCCCCGTATATTTTAGAAATGAGGCCTTTATCAGAGAAACTAGTTGCAAAGATTTTCTCCCAATTTTCTGTTTCCCTCCTAATTCTTGTTGCATTGGCTTTTTTTGTACAAAAACCTTTCAATTTAACATAATCAAAATTATCCATTTTGCATTTTGTAATGCTCTCTATCTCTTGTTGGGGAGAAGTACAATCTTTAAATCCCACAGAGAGCTATAACTAAGAGGGACTTTATGAGGAAGATACAAAGGAAGAAAAGGACTTCCAGTAATTGGGAGTGGTAAGATATCTCTTTGCCATGTGTGTTCTCTGCATTATCATCTCACTAACATTTTACCTTAAGTTTAAACTCACTCCACTCAAGGACCTCCATGCACAGGAGGAGAGTTCACTTCTGATTTAGAAGATAGTGGGGTGAATTGGTCATTTGTCCCATGCTTTTCAGTAAATCCCTTTACTAAAAGTTAATTGAGGCTACTGTCTGATAATCAATAGGTAACACACTGGTAGGGATTTGTAAGGAACAGTACTAGAAACCAGCCTCTCAAAGTTACTTCTAGAATCCTAATGGGAGATAGAGTTAGTTATTCTTGGGGCCCTCAGTCTGCAAGTACAAGTGGGAGTTAAGGAAATGATCCTGGTGGGGATGCTACAAAATCATGCGATACTTTGGAAGCAGGCCTGTTGGACTGAAATCTAGCTCTGATCCTGATTTGTTGTATCCTTGTTTCTCAGGTGCCTTATCTGTGAAAGGGGAATCACAATCTTGACTGATTCCATGTAATGATTACAAGGAAAAACAGCCAAAATGATGAGTCCATTTGCAATTTGGGCGGATGAATCTTGAGAAAGAGGACTAGCTTATAATAGCATAGAGCTTAGAATAGGTTCAGCAAGACAAAGCCTAAAATGAGCTGAAGCTTCCAAAAGTGTCTAAGGACAACAGAAAAAAAAAGTATATTATGTTTTCATCTTTACTAGGGGTAAAGAGTATAATATTAATTAAAAAAAACAGAGAAAGTGGAACTATACAATTTTGCTTCCTTCAAAACTCAGCTCAGGTACCACCTCCTATGGGAAAACCTTTCTTGTTTCTTGTTTCTCATAGTTGTCAGTGAACTCTTTCTTTCCTTCCCTTTCCCTCTCTTTCCTCTCCTCTCCTCTCCTCTGCTCTCCCTTCCTTTCTCTTCCTTTCGTTTTCCAACTCACTCCAACTGTGACCTCACCCCAGGTCAAATATAAGCCCCAAGAAGGCAAGAACTATGTTTTTGTGTCCCAAAGAGTCTGGCTTAGTATCTTGCATATGGCAGGCAATTGATGAATGCTTATTGAACTGAACTGAATAGAAATGGGAGTAGAGGCAGTAAACACTGATTATATATAAGTTCACTATGAAGAATACATGCCAAATTAAATGTATTTCCAAGAAATCCAAGAAATTCAGCCCCTACAACATACCACAAGGTACATTAGGACATTCTTATGGATAAAATTGAGAAAGCTATACAGAATGAATACAGTTAGGATGATTCAAAATTGTTTGAACAACCATACCCAAAGATTGTTGATGAATGGATCAATACCCACCTGGCAGTTAGTATGTCATGGTTTGTGGGAGCATTTTGTTCTTAGTCCTCTTCTAGTTAACATTTAAAAAATTAATAATAACTATGAAAATACACTAACATACTATTGGTGGAGTTATAGATGTCACAACAGTCTAACTGTTCCAGAAAAATATGTAATATTATGTAAGAAAAGTCACGAAACTGTTCATGCTTTTTGACTAGTGATTCTGCTATTAGGGATATAGATCAAAGACAGAAGGAACAGCTCAGTGTATACCAATATATTCATTCACTTTTATTTCTGCAGTAGCAAAAACCTAGTAGCCAAGTAGATGCTTATCCATTGGAGAATGGCTGAAAAATTGGGGTATATGAATGTAATGGAATTCTATTATGCCATGGGATTCAATAAATATGACAAATTGATTGAAACATGAAAGGCTCATACGACCTGATGCAAAGTGATAGAAGCTGAAACAATAGATCAATACACACAGTAACTACAGTATCATCAATGAAAACAACATTAGAATGTAGCAAAACTCAGATTTGTCGCAATGACCAGTTTTGGTTCCAGAGAACATTGATAAAGTAAACTTCCCTCCTCTCTTTGGGTATGGGGTATCGGTTTGGAATATTATAAATGTTGCCCAATGCTGTCAATTAGAGTTGTTTCATCATTTGGTTTTGCTTAACTGTTTTTCTTTGCTATAAGGATGAGCTCAGTATATGTGGGGGGAGATAGATTGGGACATGACAATAGCATACAAAACCAAAGACACCTATACTGTTTTTTCAAATATATTTGTTTATTGATGGCAATCTTATGCCATTTATGAATGACACAGAGCTTGCATTCCATTTCATTCCAGTAACTATAAATAACTTGAGGATAGTGACTAATTATTGTTTCAGCTTCTATCCTTAAAGTCTATTCCTATGTGCATCATTAGTGCTTGTTGGATTGGATTATGTCAAAATCAGAATCTGAAAATATCTCAATAGTCCAAATATACAAAGATGAAATATAAGTGTAAAATATAAAATAGTATACATAGGACAGAACAAATTCATAAATACAGGAGTAATTAGATGTGCCACTTTATGTGAAGTCAACTTGGGAGCTTCTGTTGACAGCAAGTTCAACATTACTCAACAGAAAGCATTAATAAAGAAGAAATAGTAATCACCAAGAACTAGTCTACATAGACTCACTGTAAGGCCAAGCTAGACTAAATCTTATTTCTTTTTTTTTCTGACATGATTACTAAATTAGTATACTAGGTCAACACTATATATATAGTATACTCAAGACATTTTCATATAAACAGGGACATCTCACTTCCCGTACTGGTGAGCCTCTTATTCTAACCTTGTAATCAAAATGAAGGGTGCTGGTCCAGCTGAAGGTTTTATACTTGTATTGATTTTTAACAATTTGAATGATTAGTCTCAAAATATAATTATTAATGGGTCAATATTGACATAGAAATAGGATGTAGTGGGAGTGTCCCAAGGATAATATTGTTAGCGTAGATCTGCACTTTAAAAAGAATCATTTCCATGAAATAATAGATGTCAAACTTATTAAATTTACAGATAACACAAAACTGGGGTGAATAGCTTACCATTATGTGGCAGAATCATGATCCTAAAAGATTTTGATAGGCAAGAATGATGGACTGACATTTTTAAGATTATATTTAAATTTGGATGAATGTAAATGATTTCACTGGGGTTTAAAAAAATCTATTCCATACCACATGACCAAGGAGGCACAGCTAGACAAGAGTTAAGGCAAAAGAAACATGGACATTATATTATAGAAAGCTAGATCTAAGTCTACAGTGACTGGGGTGAGGCATAGCTAGACAAGAGTTAAGGTAAAAGAAACAGAAGCTTTATTATAGAAATCTCAATATAAGTTTACAGTCACTAGGTGGAGGGTGAGTGAGGGTGGTGTGGGAAGAAATTTTAACTCAATCTTAGGTTGCACTGAAAGGCATAGTGTCCAAAAATATAGAGGTGATGATACTGAGACATTCTACCCTAATTAGATCATACCTTGGACATTGTGTTCAATATGAACACCAAATTTTAGGAATTGATAAACTGGAACATGGACAAAGGAGGGAAACTAAAATGGTGAATAGACTGGTAACTATGCTAAACATCAATCAATGAAAGGACTTGCAACTGAGAAGAGAAGAGTTGGGTGGCAAGGGTAGGGGGAATGCCATGAAGCTATCTCTAAGTATTTGAAAGATTGTCATGTCAAGAGGAAAAAGACATGTTTTGTTTGTCCCCAAAGTATAGAATGAGGAGCAAGAGGCAGATGTTGCAGAGAGGCAGCCTCAATGTAAGGAAGAAAAAGAAAAAAACTTCTTAATGATTTGAGCTGTCCAAAAGTGGAATGAACTGATCCAGAAGGAAGTAGATTCCCTTTTACCAGAGGAATTCAAGTGGAGGCTGTATGACCACTTTTTAACAGCTTTTTACAGAAAGGATTCTTGTTCATGGATGAGTTGGATTATGACCCCTGAGGTCCTTTTTAACTTGGAGTTTCTGTGATTCTAGAAACATTTTATCATGACTGTCAAAACAGTTAATGCAGTCTTGAGTTGCATTAGTAAAGTACAGAATCCACCAAAAAAAAAGCAATTGTCTTTGCCTTGGTCACATGTAGGCAAACCACATCTGTATTATCAAATTCAGTACTCAGTGTCACATTTTAATCCAGATATGAGAAATCAAGTTTCTCTCTAGAAGACAACTAGGAGAGTGAAAACATTCTAGATTACGTGATATGAGGGACAGCATACTAGGCACTGAAATAGAACTCTTCCTGCACAAACACCAAGAATGAGGCACTGGTAATATAAACATGGGCACATAATCTCTGTGGACTCATACAGATACAAACATGGGTATATACAGCTATGTAGACATATACACAGGGGCTTTCCCCCCAAAAATCTGTTGTAAGATTTTTAATTATTTTCCCACTTTGGAAGTGTGGAAAGTCAGTCACCAAGCATTTATTCAATGTTTATTATGTGCCAGGCATTGATCTAAGTGGTGAGGATACAAAGAAAGGCAAAAATATGCTGGAGAAGCTGACTTTCTAATGGTAGGGATGACATACAAACTAGGTACTTACAAGTTATGGACAGAGTAACTAGGTGGTAATCGCAGAGGGAAGGCACCAGTAATGAAAGGGGCTGGCCAAGGCTTCTTGGAAAAGGTGATTTGGGGAGTGAGTCTTGAAGGAATGTGGACCGTGCCAAGTATCTCCATAAATTGCCATGGAGGTGTTTCTCTAAGCAGTCATTTCATTTCGGTCTCCTTTGCATCCTTCAGGCTAAAGTGCTTAGCAACATAGTAAGAGCTATAGAAATGTTATTGTTGGTGTTGCTATTATATTACTAGCTGCTCTCAATCTATTGTTTATCTGAATGAAGCCCCCTTGTAGAGAAAAAACTCCCCAAGGGACACCACAACTTAGTGTGTATGTGTGTATGTGTATTCATGTGGATGTGTATATATACATGTATGTATGTGTGCGCATGTGTATTCATGAACACTTAGTAAGTAAAGTGTTTAGAGAATACAGAGGGGCATAAAAGAAAAAAAACATGTGAGATTTAAATAATGGAGAGGATGGGGGTGGGGGAAGGGGAGAACTTTGCTGAGTGTATTACGAGGAAGGGAAACGGTTTCAATAATAATGATGATAATAGACACTCCAGGAGTTGGCTGGCATTTCTAGGAGATTGGCAGCTGCCAATGAATTGAGACTTGTGGAGCAGAAAAAAGGCTTGGCTCTGTGGATGCCCAAGGGTACCACATGGGTCTTTCTTGGAGAGGGTGGCTGCCCAGTTCTGCACCAAGGCAGAGGAAAAGGTCCCCTGAGGCACAGAAGGAAAGAACCTCAGAATTTAGGGAGGCAATCATGGATTAAGTCCATCTCTGTCATAAACTTCATTGTCATTTCTGTTAGTGGGGGCCTTTAAGAGCAAATGACACATCTACTCTAAATGCCCCTTCTCTCTGCCAGAAAAAAAAGAATGAAAAACAGTGAGAAAGAAGGAGCAGGGAAATGACAAGAAGCTTGAGACCTTGGCTTTCCCTAGTATCCCAGGCTTAGTTTGGTTTACTGAAGTTGATCGCATAATCACCTCACCCTCATTGGCCCCTCTTCCACTTCTGTTTTAGTGAAGAGAGATAAGGACGGAGCAGGCAGCCAGTGCAGAGGTCATTACAACCTAAGGTCCCTCCATAGGCAGGAAGATGATGAGAGTGTACTCAGGCCTGCCTTCATTGAAGGCCCAGCTAATGAGTGTCTAATATGCTCCCCAGCTCCTGGCAGGAGTGAGAAACAAGCAATTCTTGTCCTGGGGAGGTAAGCATGTGGACTGAGAGTTTTATTAAAAATGTATTGCAATCAATGAATTGCTCTTGCATCTCTCCAGAGAGCCGGCTCCCTCCCATGCTTGGAGTCACTTCAATTAAAAGGAGAGCAAGTATCGGCAAGCTCTATGCACCCAGCAGGCAGGAGGGTTGGGACACAAAGCCCCATCTGTTCGGTGTGATAGCATCAGAGTCTCTGTACCCCTCTGCTCTGTCACCCTTCAGCCTCCCCAGTCTGGGCCCCTTGAGACAGAAGAAGGGAGAGGTAAAGGGGAATGGTAACAGCATTTGGCAGGTGCTCAATATCTCTCTGATAGCAAGAAAATGCTACCAAAAGGAAGGACAGTCTAGGAGAGAGAAAACTGGGCCAAGAGTCAGGAGACCTTGAGCCAAGCCTGGCTGGCGAGATGACCATGTGCATTTCATAGCTTTATGTTTCAGAGTTAACACCTATAAAATGGGGCTAATCATCCCTGCTCTACTTTCCCCAAGGGATATTGTGAAAATGCAGTAGGTTGCAAAACTAACCTTAATTTATGCAGAGCTTAAAGTTTTCCTAAGGGCTTCCCTACTGGAAACTATGACTAAGGATAAAGGCATAATTTAGAGGGCATGAAAGGATGGGGGAGAAATAGGATTTTAAAAGTCTTCTTCCTCATATAAACATCAGATTTGAAATGTTGACTTTTCCTTGCCACCTTAAATCATGGTTTCATTACTGAGATCCAGAGTGATGTTCCCTTCCCTGAAAACAAAAACAACAAAAATCAAAACCTTACCTTGAAGTAGGTATTAGTTTCCAAACACTTACCCTTAAGCACGAGACCCACTTTCTGAAGAGATGGAGGGAAATCAAGCCTTGAATTTGGCATAGCAATATGCCCAGAGTCAGGTTACCATTAGATAAAGCTCTGCTCCTGCACCCAGCAGGGGATTTATATGTATTGGATATGTTTCATGCTATCTCTACTGGCAACTTTCTCAAAGACTAGTGTTCAAAAGGCCATACGATCTCTTCCTGGCAAAAAGAGGTGGAAGAGAGCTCTAGGTCCTTATAGTCGCTCCTTAATTGGCATTCTTCTCTGTCTGTTCTGCTCTCCCTTCCAGCCACCTTCCCTATCTGTATGACAAGGGCTGGAATGGAACTGGCAGAAAGAAAAGAGAGATTATCAGGTATCCCAGTGGAGAAGGCCTTCTATATATCATTGTGAAACTCCTCCTCAGAAAGGTGTGAGTTCTTAGGAGGTAGCTAGTTGGCTTAGTGGATAGAGTACTGGGACTAGAGTGAGGAAGACCAGAGTTCAAAGCCAACCTTAGACATTTAGGAGCTGTGTGGTCTTAAACAAATCATTTAATCTCTACCTCAGTTTCCTCAACTATAAAATGGGGAGAATAATAGCACCTATTTCACAGGGTTGTTGCGAAGATGAAATGAGATAATTTGCTTAGCACAGTTTCTGGCACATAGTAGGCATGATAGAAACTTTTATTTCCTCTTCCTGGCCTACCATTACCTATATTCTACTTTCAGTTTGCTTAATTTTTTGATATGTTTTCTTCAGACACAACCAACACTTTCCAACAAACATGAACAGAGCTCCTTACAAAGCACATTTGCTGATATAATTCAGGCATAATCAATGGAACCCATTCCTCAAAGCATGCCTGCTGCCTACCCATGTAGAAGGGGCTGGAGGAACCTGCCTTGGAAAGGCATGACATGACATAATACGGGAGCCTTGTTCTTCAATCCAGAGAGCCCACAGGAATTCTGACTGTTTCTGGTCTGCTTCCCATGTGAAGAAGAGAAGACTTTTCCCCTGGCTGCTGAGCCAGGATTGAGAATGAATTCAAAAGCCAGCATGTTTTCTCCTTTATTGCCTGACTGCATTCAAGTAAACGAGGCATACTGTATACCTCCAGAGAGGGAGAAATATCAAACTCTCCCAACGTAAGGCCAACATGGGGCTCATGCATATGGACTTTGATTCCTTGCCTTTCTACTCTCCTGCTTGTAGGAAGAGTACTGGAAATAGCTATGACCTTGTGAGCTTCAAAAGGTCAGAATGGTAAGCTGCCAGAGGCCCAGGAGCTGAGGTCAATGCCAGGTTCTGTGGCCAGTTGAGACAGTCAAGAGTGAATTCCTGTACACTTAAATCGATGGCAGCCAAGAGGGAACTACAGAGGATCACCTATCAGTTATGTCAACTTTGGAAGTTGATAGGAGGAATGTTCATATGGTCTGCATTAATTTTGAGCTCATTCTCCATGGGGAATCAAGGAAGCATATGGAAGTATGTTTGGATCCACAGTGTTTAGGGGAAATGTTCGTACTAGGTGATGCAATGCATAGAGAGCCAGTCCTGGAGTGAGGAAGACATGAGTTCAAATCCAGCCTCAAACCTTACTAGCTGTGTGACTCTGGGCAAGTCACTTAACCCTGTTTGCCTCAGTTTCCTCATCTGTAAAATGAGCTGGAAAAGGAAATGGCAAATAACTTTAGTATCTTTGTCAAGAAAACCCCAAATGGGGTCACAAAGATTTGGTCATGACCAAAATGAATAAACGACCACAACAATCTCTTTATATCTTCTTGGTAAATATCTCTTTGTACAAATTGATTTATATTAATTGGTTAAATGATACCAGGGTGCTAGTCACTAGTGATTGATATTGAGGAGAGCCTACCAGATTGAAGGCTTAAGTTTATAACAATAGAAAAATACTCCCTCACCATTCAGAGGTACTTGTAGGACCTGGAAAAGTAATATAGGGAACCTTGCTCTGTGAGAGTGAGTCTACAGACTCATTACACTAAAAAAGTTTATCAAGTGTCAATAGAAAGGGGTAATGATATTATGTTGCTGCATTTCTGTACTGTCTTTATTAATATTGCTGTAGTCACTACATATATTGCAGATTTTTTTCCCCTTTTGAGGGGGTTTGCTGCTGCTGCTTTTCTTTCCTCTGTTTCTATCACTTCCTACAAATCTCTGAAGCCTTCAAACCCATCATTCCTTTTGGTAGTAATACTACTTCATTGGTGAGTCAGTGTGGCATAATGGAGTGAGTCAAACTCAAAATCAGAAACACCAAGGTTTAAGTCCTATCTCTGTCACATGTTGCTTTGTTATCCTGGCTTTCAATGCTCTAGGTAACTCTCTAAGGCTGTAAGTTGCAAAGAAAGTGCTGACCTGCACTGGCAAGGCATTTCCTCACCTGGAAGTTCCATACACCAATGAAATCACGGGTGAAGTTCCTATCTCTACTATTTATTTAAATATTATATATGTATATATGTAAACACACATATTTGTTTTTGCTGTTCTTCAGCCATTTTTTTAATTCTTCGGGCCTATATTTTGTTTGCAGGTTTTTGTTGTTATAAATGCTGCTACACGTTGTTGTTATTCAGTCATTTTCCAATCATGTCTGACTCTTTGTGACCCCATTTGGGGTTTTCTTAGCAAAAATACTGGAGTAGTTTGCCATTTCCCTCTCCAGCTCATTTTACAAATGAGGAAACTGAGGCAAAGAGAGTTTAGTGACTTGCCCAGGGTCACACAACTAGTAAGTGTTTGAAGCTGGACTTGAACTCAGGTCTTCCTGACTCCAGGCCCAGTTCTCTATCCACTGTGCCCAGCACATAATACATGACCCCAAAAGGTTTTTTGTGTGTATGCCTATGTGTGTATGTGTGGGTTGCAATGTTAGTGCAGTTTTAAGCCTTCATAGATTAAACTAAGACTTTGGGAACATCCTATATCTGTCTTTATTTGTTGCCAATGACCTTCTTGAGGCATAATCCTCAAAGAATGAGACAACTATAAACTTTTCTTACACAATTAGAAATTATTTTGAAGAACAGTGAACCAATTGATGTGACTAACTTTTTGTGGTCCCTCTAGTGCTGGATCATCACATCTTTTAGCATCTTTGTTAGCTTGATGGGCTCTAATTTGATATCTAGGAATTCTTTTAATTTGAATTTCTCTGAGGTTTAGTGATTTTGGACATCTTACAGGCAGTTGCAACATATGGTAGTAGAGAGAGATGGCCTTAAAGCCCAGATGACCTGAGTTCCAGTCCTCCCTCTGACACAATTGGTTGTGCCATCCTGGGAAAGTCACATACCTGCTCTAGGCAAGTCCCTGACTCCAAGTTACAAAGAAGGCGCTGACCCACCTTGACAGGGAATTGCCTTACCTGGTAGTTCCCTGTATCAATGAAATCCCAGGTCCAGGTCTGGCCACTCTCCCTGCTGCTGGCTATGAACACTTTGTATATCTTCTTTGGAAAACTGTCTTATGCCTTACCCACTTCTCTACTGGGGAATAGCTCTTAATATTATGCATTTATGTCAACTCCCCATAGATTGTGAATTTCAGATTATTGCTAGAGATATTTAACACATATATTTTCCTAATTTGTATATTTTCTTCTCATAGCAGTAGCTTTCATTTTATTAAGGCAAAAGCCATTTAATTTTGGATGAAAAAGCTTACATATTTTGCATTTTATGATCTGCTCTCTCCTATGTCTAATAACACATTTTTTCCCTCCTCACCATAATAATGAAAGATAGAGCCTTCAGTTCTCCTCTAATTCTTATGATATGAATTTTATGTTTAGCTTTTCCATCCATTTGGAATTTATTAGGGTCTAAGGTATAAAATGATGATCCAATCCTATTTTCATCCTACCAGTCTACTTTCTAGTTTTTCCAGTAGTTTTTGATCTAATAATTTATCCCTTTCCTTGTAGTTTTTATTCTTGGTTTTACTGAACATTTGTTTCTATATTTTAGTTATCTAGTTTATTTCACTGATCTATTTTTACCATTTAAAAAAAATTCAGACTCAAGCATCATTCCCCAATCTGTCTAATTTTATTATCACATCCTTTGATATTCATGACCTTTAATTTTTCCAAATTAATTTTAACTAATTCTATAAAATATTCCCTTTAGTAATTTGATTGGTAGAACATTAAATATATAAAAGAATTTGGGTAGTAACATTTTTTAATAGAGTAGTACAACCTAATCATGAGCTTTCTGTGTCTCTCTGGTTATTTAGATGGCTAAAGAATTACTAAGAGAACTTGAGGAATCTCACAGGACAGGCAGACATGGACAGATTATAATCTATATCAGAGGATGGAATTTGCAGATTGATTAAATCAGAAATCCATTTGAGTATTTGTGTATTTTGCACATGTAACAATGTTTTGCGAGTATAGTATTTATATAAATCCTGCATGTGTTTTGGTAGATTAATTCCCATATATTCAATTCATTTCTTTATAATTATAAATGGAATTTCTTCTTCTATTATTCTCCCTGAGTTTTGCTAGTAATATGCAGAGAAGCTGATGCTTTTCAAAGAATGATTTTGTTTTCTTCTACTTTGTTAAACTTATTAATTTTCTTGATTAATTTTTCATTTGATTTTCTAAGTAAAGCATCATGTTGTCTGCAAATAGAGATAGATTTACACTCAGTTTGCATATACTTGTTCTCTTAATTTCTTTTTCTTGTCTTATAGATTTCACTACAAATTCTAGAAATTTAATAGTGAAGTTGAGTATCCTTGCTTTATTCCTGTTCTTGCAGGGTAAATTTTCAGCATTTCTTAATTATAAGTAATATAAACTCTTGGTTTTACAAAGATAATTTTGACCATATTTTAAAAGGTACTTTTCTCTTTAAGTATATGTGTGTGTGTTTGAAATCATACCTAAGTGTTGGATTTTGTCAAAGGCTATTTTCCACCCTTAGTGATATAATTCTGTGATTTTTGTACTGTAATCAATACGAATATGACTATGATTTCAATTTGGTCATAGTTAGAAAGTAAACTCCTTGAGAAAGGTCCTTGCTTTATTTTTCTAGTACTTAGTACAAAATAAACACTTAATAAAATGTTTCATTCATTCAAAATTCCAATTAAATTAGCATCAAAACTCTATCATAACTCATTTTCCAATATTCTGTTCCGATCCTTAATTTCTGTTAAATTTAAATGTGAAAGAAACAACATGCCATCTCTAATTATTGTCATCCTATCTAGGCCTTGTCATTCAGTTACATTTGCCTTTTAGTACTGAAATCTCATGGCATGTAGTGCACATATATTTAATATTGAAATTATTTCATTACAGAGGCAGTGTGAGCTCAGAGAGATCTGGCCTCAGAGTCAGGAAAACCTGGTTTCAAGCCCTTCCTTTGACACACACTAGGCTTTTATTGGGCTGCATACCTGTTATCCAGGGAGCACCTAGCTTGTTTTGGAAAGGCTTGCTCATAGCAAGTTGGCCATCAGATGGTGGAATCTATTTTGCCACAGCATCTCTTAAAGATTGCCTCCTATTGAGAACATGAAAGTGACATACACAATAATGTGACTGGTTTCAGGGAAATGATGCTAGGTGATATTGTATTTACATGGGCAGTTAATTCCAAGTGAATAACTTTCTGCATGTTATAAACAGCTAATAACCTTAACAACTTTACAACAAGGTGTTGAAACTTTAAGGTGGGGGAGGGTTATAATGTATTTATAATTTTTAATAACATGACAAAAGTTAAACTGGTGTGAGGTAGCCAGTTGGCACAGTGCAAAGAGTACTAATTCTAGAGTCAGGAATAATTGTAAAGACACTAAATGGTTGTTGTCCTTCATTCTCAGAGAGGACCAAAATGACATCACTATGTTAGAGTCAAGTTACAGTCTGTCTGACTGTGGCGGATCCGACCAATATGAATCAGAATGCTCTACCACAGGTCAGGCACAAATAGTCCACGTGAATTTTGGGGTGAATTCTCTAAATTTGTGCATCTCACATTTCTTTTGAGCTACTTTAATTCTGTTTTGTTCATAGAGCACAGCACCTTCACTGATGAGGGCATGCCATGCTAGGTGGTCCTCTGCCAGTGTCTCCCAGGTCAAACAATCAATTCCAAAGTTCTTAAGACAATCCTTGAGAGTGTCCTTGTATCACTTTTTCTGACCATGTGAGTGCTTGTCCTGTGTGAGTACTCCATAAAATAGTCTTTTTGGCAAGCTTACATTTGGCATTCAAACATGGCTGGCCCATCAGCTTTGTAGTGTAAAATCAATATTATATTTGATTGCCTAGTTCTGCATAGGAGGACTAAGATTCTTTTCCTCTCCTTCCTCCCTCCCTCCCTTCCTTCCTTATCTCCTTCCTTCCTTCCTTATCTCCTTCCTTCCTTCCTTCCTTCCTTCCTTCCTTCCTTCCTTCCTTCCTTCCTTCCTTCCTTCTTTCCTTCTTTTCTTCCTTCCTTCCTTCCTTCCTTCCTTCCTTCCTTCCTTCCTTCCTTCCTTCCTTCCTTCCTCCCTTCCTTTTGCTTCTTTATTAGCAGGGTAGAAACTCTACCACTAATCCAGAACTAGAAGTAAAAGGATAATAGTGAAGACCCAGATTCAGCAGCTCAAATGTTTTGGAATTGGTTGTAAGGTCTATTCCAGACCAATCCATTCCAATCCAACAAGAGATTATCCCTTGCACAGGCACATGCATTATTGGTCCATCACTTTTGTACACATTAAAAATCACCATGGCAAATCTATAAACACAAGCCCAATAAATTAACTGTGTAGTTAAAGTAATTAAGGCAGGGAGCTTTCCTTTAATTCAATAGGCCAGTGACTATCTACTAAAGACTGGCCAGTTACTCAAAGCATATATGTTGATTATAGAGTTATTAAATCTCAACTGTATATTCTTTAGTTATAGCCAATGAGCTTATGCAGAATCAATGGGAAACCTTCTTCTAGCCAAGGAAATTATTGTCCCTTTGACACAAACAGAAGGCTATCCTAACAGATATTTTTCAGATTAGGTTTAAATGTCTCAAGTCATGTGGTTTCTATAACTTCTCTGAGGACCCTAAATCAGAGTGAGATCAGTAGCTCTCTCCATAAAGGAATTTTCCATTTCAGCCATATCCCGTTTTCTTTCTTTCTTTCTTTTTCTTCTTCTTCTTTTGACTATATCACTTCTGGCTACAGAGAAATTCATTAATTCATAGAACCTGCAGCTCCCTGCAATGCTGACATAGAATTCTCAAGTTTTGCACTCCGCAGAGTCCTGGGCACATGGAAGCCAATGTTAAGGAAATGCACTAGAACTAATAATGAACTACACAGCCTGTGAAGGGAAGGTGTCAATCTAATCAGTGGATTAGCTTGAAAATGCTTTAAGAAAGGCAAGAACTGACACCCATAATCAGAGTTCATTCTCCAATTACATTAGGATAATCACTGTCCAAGCACATTGGTGTTTGTATAAGATTATTTGATTTCCCACACTAAAAGGTCTTTTATTACCAACCATCAACACCATAATAGCAGCCCTAAATGTGAAGAAAAGCCATTTAAATTAATACAGCTTTCTGACTTTATTTCACTATGTCAGCAGGGACCCTCTGTGAGCCATGGTGCCCTCCAGCCAATCATGGAGAGGGTAAAAAACACACAACAATGGAGATCACAATAGGAAAGACAAAAATGGCCTTCAATAGAAAAAAAATAGTGTAGAGAAATTAGAGATCCATTGTGCATGCAGGGAATAACATGGAGGGTGAAAGCTACTGTGAAAATTCAATGGTTACAAGGAGATAAAGGGGGGATGAAATACTATACTTCATTTGTATCTTCTTTAGCACTGAATACAGGTTTTCTTTCAGAATGAAACAACTTTGTCTTGAGTTAATACAGAGCTTTTTCATCAGAGCAACTCAGATCACTTTATGCACATCAGATTATTGCATTATTCCTATGAGGAATGTATGGGAAAAGGTCATTTTAACTCCCATTTTACAGAAGTGGAAATTGAGAAAGGAGTGTGGAAGAGGTAAATTGTGCCTTACTAGACATTGGTGAAGCTAGTACAAAAAAGTCAGCATGATAATGTGAGGAAGTTAATTTTTTTGAGACACAACAGAACTTAGGTACCCAAATTAAAGTTCAAATTCATCACATGTTTATAGAGTATACATCTGTAAGGTAGGTGTTGGGTAAACAAAGACAAATTAAATATGGTGCCTATACTCAAGGATGTTATAATGTCATCAAGTGGACAGAGTGAGCACAAACCAGAATACAAATACCAATACAAAGAAAAGGCACAAGGTTCTTTGTGACCTTCAAGTAGGGAGACATTATTTTTGCCTATGGGGATCTTTCATACATCTGAACAGCCCCGAAGGAAAGGAAAGATTTCAACTTATTTAGATGAAAAATGGAATGAGATATGGTGAGGGAAAGAGGCAAGAAATTGTAGGATAAATTTGGGTAATGGTGTTGTTTAGTTGTTTCAGTTGTGTCTGACTCTTTGTGACCCTATTTGAGGTTTTATTGGCAAAGATATTAAAGCAGTTTACCATTCCTTCTGCAGCTAATTTTATAGATGAGGAAACTGAGGCAAACAGGCTAAGTGACTTACCTACGGTCACACAGCTAGTTTCTGAGGCCAGATATGAACTCTGGAAGATGAGTTTTCCTGACTCCAGACCTGGCACTCTATCCACAGCGACGGCAAGTAAAATTGAAAATTGACCCAAATTATAAAGGGCACTAAATGCTTAGCAAAGAAGTTTGAATTTAGAGACTGCAGTATCACTGAATATTGTCCTTCACAGTAGTCTTTGGGGGCTATATACTTACCCCGAAGTGGTTATTGTTGCTCAAAACATTTCTAGAGTGTTGTGGTTGGTTTTTTTTTCTGAAGTTGTCATTAGTTTATAAAGACACGAGAAAATCAGTCTCATTATATTATAATTATACCTCATTTTGAACTAAAAATGGTGTTGCCCAGCTTGACCACCCGCCTTAGTCACCAGATTTGGCTCAAAATGATTTTTGGCCACTTCCAAAAACCAGCTGGACACCACAGCCTCCTGTCAACATGCTGGGTAATGTGAAATCTCATAACCATCTGCAGTAGTCAATGGAAAACTTGCTCCAAAATCATATTATCCCAGCTGAAGCCCCAATGCCCATGGTGTTTGCTAAAGGACAGGCCCAACCTATGGAAGGCATTATCCATTTCACCTCAGATATGTTTCTTCCCTCTCCCATGACATGAGATACAACATAGGAGATATGGCACCATTCTCAGACAAGTAGACCAGAATGAAAAAAGAAAAGTCTTTGTTGGGCAATGTCATTATTATCATGAAACCTTTCACTGGTGAATATGTGTGTGTAGCCCTGGGCTGAGCTTCAAGAAAAAAAAAACTTCATGGGCACAGTTACTTCCCTCTAAGAGAAAGGGTTTCAAGGAAGACAGCTTGGCACTGTAGACAGTATTGACTCTGAAGTCAGAAGGGCTGCATTCAAATCCTACCTCAGATTCTTACTAGCTTGGACAAGTCACTTAACTTCCCTGTGCCTCAGTTTTATCACCTGCCAATGGAGAAGAGTTAAATGATATAGCTTCCCTTCAACTCTAAATCTATTATCCTATGAACTCATATTACCAAAATGAATGAATGAATTAACTAACAAATAAATAAATAAAAGGTATAGAGGTAGTATTTATTTTTTCTGCTTGTAACACTATCTATCTCTGGTTTTTATTCCTGGTTTTTCCTGTGAAAGTCCACTACTTGGAATGGAATCATTTCATAATTACATAGAAACTGTCAGAGTCCAAGTGAATGGGACATTTAATTTCCCAGAGAGACTGGGGAAAGGGTCTAAACTCTGCTTGCCAAGTAGGAACTCCATGGCAACGTTTGATGCCTCAAGGCTAATTCAAGAAAAAGGGAGAAAAAAAGAGAAAACACCATTTTTCTCCCATAGAAGATTTAAAAACAAATTAGTTTGGGATTAGTCTTGTGTGGGAAGATAATAAGAACAGGTCATGGATACAGGAGACAGAAAACAAGGTTCTTGCTTGCTTTAAAAAAGTGCACTTGTATGAAAACATTAATAAATAAACCTGAGTGGGGGAGCAAGGCAGAATATTCAGGATAAGAAATCCACATGATTTTTCCTTTCACCATTGATCACTCTAATGAAAACTGAGGTAGCTAGGTGACAAAATGAATTGAAAGCTGGACATAAAGTCCAGATCAGAATTCAAACCCAGACTTAGATATTTACTAGATATGTGACCTTGGGCAAGTCTCTTAATTTCTTAATCTCAGTTTCCTCATCTTTAAAATGGGAAGAGTAATAATAATTATAGCATTTACCTCTCAGGGTCAGTTGTAAGGATAAAATGAGCTAATATTTATGAACCATAATGATGGCTAGTATTAAGTCACACTTCCCAAATTCATGTGAGGAAATGCCAGAGAAATGGGAGGAAGCATGCTGTATTTGGACTGAAATTGTCTGCTTACATTAATACTTCCCAACTCAATGTCATCTAGGGCCCCTCCAGGCCACAGGTTCCCCACCTCTAGGCTAAACTGATAAACCATCCAAATTCTCTACCACACAGCATACCACCCTCTGAGGATTTCACTGTCTTAAGAGATATGGGCCAAGAACATGGGAATAGTAAGCTTAATATAATAGTATTTTACTGTTTATTTGTTTAAACTTATACAATTTAAGAAGCACAAAGTTTTTGTAATAAAAATTTTCTAGATATATAAAAAATAAATATCTGTGCTCTTCAGTGATTGGACAACACTGTTCAAAATAGCTTGGGAATTTGCAATTCTAGATAAAGTGAGTGGAAGTTCAAGGACATATGAAATTATCTTTTCACTTGTCTACCCCCCATCCATCATGGTTTTTGGTCCTAGGTACTGTGAGAAAAAGCTGCTTCCTCTCAGGATTAAAATTCTAGACTGATCTGGGTAAAAGAAAACCATTCTGATTTTTCTTCAGTGATCACTGAGTTACGGCTGTTAGAATACAGATTTACATCATTTCCCTGTCTTCAGACCAGAGTAGGGCCATAATAGGCACTTGGCTTGTTTTCAAAGACTGCCAAGGAAGGTAATTTATGGTGCCACACAAATATCATTTATTGTCCTAACAGCCAGTTCTATACGAAGATTCACTGCACTCCTTCTTTCAGCTTTTCATCAAAGAAAGTTTCCCCATTTTGAAAGACAACACACTCCTAACTTGTTGAAGAAAAAAAAACAGACGCCATTCACTGGGTAGAACCTCCAACTTTTTCATGATAGACTCCCAAGTGAGTCAGTTGTCTAAGTAAGTGGGGCAAAGCCCTAGTCACTTCAGACCTGTCCCTGGGGCCTGTTTGCAGCTAGGGTAATTGAACATTGCTATAATAAAACAGAGAGAACAAGGAGTGATAGCTGCCTTGTATTGAACAGACTGCACGCAGATGCTTCATACTTCTTCCCTAGGGGACCTGGCTTTGTCTGTACCAGATTATAAACTTCTCTTCCAAAGGGCTTTATCACTCCCACATATTTCCCATTGGTCACGGACAGGGAGGATCAATAAAGATATAATCCGACAGACAGAAGCAAAAACAAAAGTTCCTAATGAATTCTAAACCAGAAAGCACAAGTCCAAATAGACATCTGACCAGCTGGGAATTTACTCAAAGCCATCATCAATTCAACATACCTAAAATTTCCCTATGGAGTCTAGATAGGAACAGGCTGCATATGGGCTTAAACCCATCTCATAAGACAGCATATACCAAACACAATTACTGTATACACAGGGTTGCTGTGAATGACAGAAGGAGTAGGGAATGAAAAGGAATCAATGTTTATCAAAAAGGGCATGGAAGCACCTTGGAGTTATCATTTCCTATGGATCGCTGATGTTTGCTTATATAAAATGGCAGATGAGATGAGGTTAAGAAAGAGATATAATGCAATGCTACACTATAGCAGAAATGCCACCGGGGAAGAAATGAAATCTACTAATGCTGACCAAAGATATCAAGCATATGTTTCAACTCTTTTATCTTTTATATTCTTGTAAGATGTGTTTGTCTTAAACACTGTGAACAGGGAAAGAACTATCCCTGGAACTGCATGGGAGGAACAGACCAGGTTGCATTATATTTGGGATACTGTGATTTTAGAGATCTATCTACAGTTATATCACACCATCTTTTAAGCATGGGCATTCTCCTGGTGAAGCAATATGGCTGTGATTATGGGCTATATTAGCAAGGATATGTATGACTAGAAAAGGAGATTGGTTGATCATACAATAAAGATGAGAAGGAACAAATGGACAGTTTAAATGGATCACTGGTACCTCCAACGTATTAAGGGAAGGTGGGCAAGGGTTCTGGTGCTTTGGGTAGGACCTTATCAAGGATTCGGGGAAAAATATGAATAAAGATCATACAAGATAACAAAAAATTTATGGAATTTCATTCTGAATTAGTGCAAGAACCAAAGAATAATGCATTTGGATTTGGAAGGGCATCAGGGATCATCTAATCTATACCATATTGGTTAAATCACAGGCCTACTGAGTACAAAATTACCAAGATTGCAAAGAGCATGCCCACATGTATCACAAATTATGGCCTACATACATAATTTGACCTTTTTGCAGAAAATATTTCATAGCATGGGCCAATTAGTCTTGCCAAATGTGGGAAAATATGAAACGCCATTCAAACTCAATTAGAACGTCAACATTCTTTGAAAGAAGCCTATTATACATTATCCATAAAATATGAGACTATATCTACTGGGGTAAGCATGGTATATGAAGCAATGAAAAACAGTGCTTAGCACAGAAAGGAATATAAATTCCTCTGAATGTTACATTTGAATCCCAGGTCATAAAGCTATCCAGGGTCAGTGTTAAGACTAAAACTTAGGTTTCCTTATTCCAGGTTCAATTAATTCATCTGTGGGGATAGGATATTTAACCAGCTTTGAATCCTGCTAACCATTACTATCACCAAGCTCACATTTTCTTATTTTGTTCACAAGGCTATCAGAATATTAGATATTTCCTCAAATGCCTTGATGTACTATGCCTACAGCATTTCCCTGAATTTTAGTCTACAAACTTCGAGAAGAAAAGAAATGAGATTAGTTTCTAGTGAGTCTGTGATGCCCCAGGCTTGGAAAGATGGGTTACTTTTGGAACCAAAATTGGCTTCTAGTCATCACAGCTTCTCTTTCTACATGCTCACAAACTATCCGTTTTGTAATTCAACCCAGAATTTATTTGTAATTGTTGTTACCTGTGTGTGGCTTGTAGAATCCAGCTTCTTTCCGGTTTTAAAAATCAGGACAAAATTCACCTACCTCCAAACTGTGATTACTGAAAATCTTTGTTGTTGTTCAGTCATTTCAGTCATGTCCAACTCCCTGTGACCCCATTTGCAGTTTTTTTTTTTGGCAAAGATACTGGAGTTGGCCATTTCTTTCACCAACTCATTTTACAGATGAGGAAATTGAGTTAAACAGGGTTCAGTGACTTGCCCAGGGTCACACAGCCAGTAGGTATCTGAGGCCAGGTTTCTTCCTTTCTCCAGGTCCAGCACTTTATGTACTGTGTCACTTAGCTGTCCCACTGAAAAAGCTATGTTGGCTCAAAAATCTTTGTTGTAAGTTCTTCTGGACAATGAAATTTAAATTATCCAAGGGAGAGACTTCCAAATAATCTTTGGTTCTAGATTCAGAGTGAGCTCATTTCCTACCTCTGATATTTCAAGTGTGACCTTGCACAATTTACTTCATTTCTGCAAAAATGAGGGATCTGAACTATATGGTCTCAGAGATTGCTCTTCAGCTCTAAATCTATGATCTCATGATTTAAATTCATTTATAGATGCTTAATATCCTTTTTTCTTTCTTCACTTAGCATTGGTTTGAATTTCTTTTAATCTATGATGTTCTACATTTCCTTTCTAAAGATATCTATCCACTATAGACAGTACATTCATAATAAAGGTAGAAGTGCAGAAATTAAGAATTTTACTTTGTGAACTGTTTACTTTATAGTCATCTTCCCCAAGTAATGTATTGGCCCCTTTATTTGTTCTTTTTATTGTCCTTGTGTTATTTTGAACATCTCTGTTCATTCTCAACTTTATCTTTCGTGACACTATTTTTTTTAAGTATGTCTTATACTTTTGCCTTTTCTGTGGTTATATGTCCATTATTTTGGGCATATCCTTTAAAAAATCTGAATGCGTCTGAGAGCTCCCTGTAGAACTAAAGCAATTTCTTTAGATGGCTTCCCTTTTTGTTTCTCACCAAGATCATTCACAATAAGTACTTTCAAAATATTGCTTCTAAACTTCTCCCATCTTTCTTGAGCAGCCTTATCCACGATTTGGGGGCAAAGACTTATGCCTAAAATTATCTCAAGTTTTCTAGATCTCATTTCCTAAAATCTAGGGCAACAGTTCCCAGCATGAGAGAGAAAGACCACTGATGAGCTACAGAATTATTGATACAGAGTTAGGGGTTCCTGTTAAGCTGTCATCATTGATATAGAGTCAGAGGAGGGTCGTTATATCCTTACAGACACTTAGAATTCTCATTTTGAAGTTTATTTAGCTCTAACAAAATATGATTCAGTACAATTAATAAGTAAAACTACTTTCCATAGATCACATAATACTTTTTTGCACTTATGTGTCTATCTTACAAGTTATGAAAATGTTGTAGTTAATAGAATATGTACTTATTCAAAAGCGTTATATAATTCGCAGCAGATTTTTTTTTGTCAGTATGGCTTTTTTTCAGTCAACAGATATTAATAGTATTTCTACTACTATCAAGTGTGTGGGTCAGACTGCAACATTTTCTGATGTAAAAATAGCTACTTCATCCTCAAAAACATTGGGAACCCCCGATATAGAACACATATTTGACCTTGTCTTATTGTTCTTTTCCTATTCATCACAGCATACAACATGGTCACTTTCTTCTAAGGTTCCTGTTGATTATTTTCCATGAGGTTACTAACCAGTTCTTTGTTGGTCCAAATTAAGTACAACACTGCCATGTTCAATTCTGTTTCTTCTAACTTCTGGGGGTTGAAATTGTCAACAAAGCCAAGCTAATTTTTTTTAAGATGCTCCATCTGCAATGAAAGCTCTAGGACATAACCTGGAAGATGAAATTTACCATCTTTACTATTTTGGTCTCCGTAAATTTTGTTTGTCTTTTTTAGAAAACCATCATCCATATCCTTCACCTAGCTGGGGATCAATAGCATATTCTTACAATTACATACCATTTTGGTTCTTCTATCCTTTCCCTTCATCCAAATGCTTTATATCATGTATTGGCAAAAAGAGGGATCAAAGAAGGGAGATCACTGTTCTGTGAGGATGGAATGATGTGAACCAATAATAGAGAGAAAACAGAGCTACTCAATTGTTCCTTAATTTTTACCAAAACAAAAAAACACTATTTGGCGTTTGATAACACTATAAATAGAGCTGCAGTAAGAGAGCACCTAATGGCCCTTGATGAGTTCAAGTATCAAGTCAACTCTGTCTCCCTATACTGAAAGAGCTGCTGACTATGATTATTGACTCACCCTCAGAGATTTCTGAAAGATCACAAATGATAATTAAAAGCTATAGGATTGGATTAAAACAGATGTTGTCTTAATGTATAAAAATAAAGACAAGTGAACGGAATTCATAAACTATATGCCAGTGAACTTTACCAATTCCTAGCAAAATTCTGGAACTTAATATCAAAGAGATTCTTAAAAAAACAGCTACAAAGCACTAAAAACCAAGCAATAATTGAGAGTCCGATTAGAGAAATTCTCCATCTTTACTTAAATTTTAGGAAAATATATGTGGACTTGACCATAGCACAGTGAGATAGATTTAGATCTGGTTCAATGATTGAACCAAAAATGCCAAAAAGCAGTCATTAATTTTTCAATGTCAATTTCATTGAAAGTTTCCCCTGAAATATCCCATAGATCTGTCCTTGAATTGTTCCTTTTTTTAAATCAATAACCTCAGTAAAGGTATAAGGAAATAAGAGAAAAAGAGAACAAGCATTCACATAGAACCTTCCCTCTATGTGCCAGGAACTGTGCTAAGTACATTTTACAAATATTATCTGTTATTATCCCCATTTCACATTTGAGGAAACTGAAGCAAACAGATATTAAGTGAATTGCTCAGGGTCACATAGCTAATAAGGCTATATTTGAACTCAAGTCTTCCTGATTCCAGGCCTAGAACTTTATCCACTGTGTTACCAGCTGCCTGCATAAATAACATATCAAATTTGGAGATAATGCTAAGTTAAGAAGGATATCTAAATCTTTAGATGAAAGACATCTAACACTTAGTGCTGTATGCAGCCCACATCACTCCCAGGTGTAGTATGAACCAGATTAAAGTGTAATAGGGAAATATTTATTAAAAGAAATTTAAAAATATACTAAAACATAGATAATCTCACATCCTTTTGTATGGATTAGTGATCCCTGTTTCTATCTGAGTTTGATGCACTGCTTTTAGATGATAGCAAAGATCCAAAAAGCTATCAATAGCCCTTAAAGTCAGGTTAAAATTAATTAGGTAAGACTTAATGTTGATAGACGTATTTTTTAAAAAATCGAGTTCACTTGGCTTGGCTGGAGAGCAGCTCATCTGAAAAAGACTTAGAAGTTTTAATGGACTGAAAGCTTAACATGAGTTAACTGTGTGATGTGGAAGCCAAGAAGGTTAACTTGATTGTACTTGACATTAGGACAGTCATAGTGAGACATAGTGATGAAGATTATAGTGGTGCTAGTTCTGCTTGGACAGTCCTTATGTGGTCCTGGTTATAGAGCTTCTGTAGGATGTGTTCAATTCTGGGAAGTACACATTAGGAAGGACTGACTCCACAATGTTGGAAAGCATCCAGAGGAAAGTAACCAAAATGGTGAAGGATCTCAAGATTTTAGCATATTATGATCAGTTGAAGTAGATAGGGGTGATTAGCTTGGAGAAGAGAAAGCTTATAGAGGTCATTACAGCTCTTTTAAAGTATTTAAAGAGCCATCTCATGGAAGAATGATTAGACTTATTTCTACTTGGCAAAGTTAGACACAGAAGGTTGTGTCTAGAAAGAGGGAAACTTCAACACGATTTAAGGAAAATCTTGCTAGTAATGGGAGCTGTCCAAAAGTGGAAGCAGTTAAGTATTCCCTCATTACATGTCTTTAGGCAAATTGGCAGCTAGGTGGCACAGTGGGTAGAGTGCTGGATGGATACTTACTAGTTGTGTGACCCTGGGCAAGTCAAATGATTTCTCTCATTCTTGGTTTCTTCATTTGTAAAATGGGGATAATAATAGCACCTACTCCCAGGGCCATTGTGAGGATCAAATGATATATTTGTAGAACACTTTGCAGACCTTAAATTACTATAGAAGGGGCAGCTAGGTGGCACAGTGAGTAGAGCACTGGCCCTGAGTTCAAATCCAGCCTGAGAGACTTGACACACTTAACAGCTGTGTGACTTTGGGCAAGTCCCTTAACCCCGATTGCCCTGCCTTCCCCCCTCAAAAAAGTACTATAGAAATGCAAATTATATATTAGCTGTTGTTCTATCACTGGAAATGTTGGGGAGGGAATTCTTATGCAAATATGAGTTGCACTAACTGGTCCCCTGAGATGATATAGAGACATTTAGTTGCATGTTTTACCATTTAGGTGTCTACCCCATTCCTCTCTGAAAGGGTTCCAATACTTCACTCCAATAGCATTTCAGTATGTACAAGACATTAGGTCCTCAAGGGTTCTGCCAGATGAGGAGGTCCTCGGAAATAGAAAGGCTTTTATAGTACAACACTGCCCCACCCCCAACAAATTTTTGAAGCTATCTTGATGTATAGAACTTCTCTTACCTTCCCCCCCCAACTTCTTAATCATATTTCTTGTGAATAATGTCTACACTTTCACTGCTATCTCCCAGTCACAAATGACAGAAATGAAACCACTCTGACCTATCCAGGTTAATATTGCAAATTCACCTTATTTATGACTCAGTCCCTGTCCATCAGAGGAAGAGCTGTGCTGGAGCCATTTCAAATGAGCTCAGAAGAGCCAATGATTAAATTTTCACTGTGAGCATTTCTACCTTGGAAATCAACAGACTACAAATCAGGGCTTGATTTTTGTTCTGTTAATTGTCTAGACTTCAGAAGTGATGGAGAAAATGTTAATAATGCAGATTGAACTTAAAAGTGCATCATGAAAAAAAAATCATTTGTTTTTTTGGAGAGCCATTTGTTACACATTTACCAATATTAGAGAGAAAGAGTCATACAGAAGAAGGATGCTGAGCATGGAGTCAGAGGATCTGGGTTTGCATCCCAACTCTGTACTTACTTTTTTATGTAATCTTGGGTAAGACATTTAATTTCTCTAGGCCTCATTTTCCTCAACTACAAAATGGGAGTATTGAACTATGTGACTATTGAAGTCTCTTCATCCTCTAAATCAGGGGTGGGGAACCTGTGTTCTCAAGGCCACATGTGGCCCTCTAAATCCTCAAGTGCAGCCCTTTGACTGAATCCAAACTTCACAGAACAAATCCCTTTAACAAAGGGATTTGTTCTGTAAAACTTGGACTCAGTCAAAAAGCCACATACAAGGACCTAGTAGGCCACATGTGGCCTTGAGGCTACAGGTTCCCCATCCCTACTATAAATCTATAATCCTATGAGACCAAAGTATTGTTACTATCCCTCTTCCCTGTTGTTTTCTTAAAGCCCCCTTGTCCTATTTTCCTTTTTACACAATATTTGTGATCCTCTTCAGTACCCAGCTTCACAGTTGTATCAGGGTATTTTTTTTCCAGTACCATTCAATTGTCATTTTAAAGCCTTATTGCTCAGTTCAGAAAATCTTTCGTCAAATCTACGATTAAAAAGTGACAATGTGATCTAGGGGAAAGATAACTGAACTAGTAGTCAAAATATCTGGATTCTAATCTTGGTTCTACTACTATTATATATATATAATATTACTGTATTAAGTACTGTACCTCCCTGGGCCTCAACTTCTGTATCTGTAAAATGAGAAGATTGGTCAAGGTTTTCTCTTAGGTTCCTTCAATCTCTAACATTCTATTCTTCCTCTAAATGTAGCCAGGTTCATGTAACTCTTGTGTAGATAGGACCAACTCCTAGGAAATGAATATTTTTTTTATGAATATCCCATTTCCTATATGACTTGATTGTAGATACAGCTCACACTGTATACCAGTCAGTGTTCATATTTCTACCTGATTAACCATATGCCTATCACAGGTGTAATTTGTGTATGATTACTGAATTAAAAAAAACAAATTCAATATCTTCATTATGTACAACATAATATAGGGGAGACAATCAGGGAATCAGAAAGCTCCAGATTCAAATCCAGACTCTGATAGATACTGGCTGTGTGACCATGGGCAAAATCACTTAATCTGAATGCACAAAACAACTCTCTGAAGGTGTAAGTTACCAAAAAGTTACTGATCTACATAGATGGAAGGAATTTCCACATTGCTGAAGTCACAAATCCAACTCCTAATTTTTTTTCTGTGTGTATGCAAGTAATGTACTACTTCCCTCCAAAGTTTATGAACTCTGAAACTACCTTATCTTATTATAATCTTTTACCATCCATCCTTCCCTAAGACTTACAACCCTTAATCCTCTTGGTCATCCTTACCATGAACTCCATTCCCTCCTATGCTTAGTTCTTTCCCAGACTCTCACCCTGGGAGTGGCTGCTATCTCCTCTTTTCTAGTTCCTACCACTTATCCTCTATACTTGAGTCCGTTGTCCTTTTGTGACAAACTCAAACTGGGATTACTCTTAACATCTCCCTCCTTCATTCTTATTTAAGTGCTTCTGAAGAGAGCTGGAGAAAATCACGAAACTATGCTATGTGAGTCCATGCTAACTTATGTGGCATAATTTCAATTGTGGGCCCTCATTGCAGCAAGACAATCCTCTTACACTTGCATAATCTATTCACTATCCCAAACAACACAGTGCTTATTCTAATGTTTTTCAACCTTCCTCAAATCTCTGATAGCACCATTTCCCTTCCCACCCCACCATTCTGCTGAATACTTCCCATACTTCATCTAACAAAATTGAGGCCATTCACCAAAAGCTACCTCGTCTTCCTTCCTCAATCTCACATCTCTCAGACATCTACTACCTTTATCCCTTCCATCATCTTTATCTCAAATGAATACGTAGTCTTTTTCTTACCAAGGCCAACTCATCAAATACACCCTAGATATTATCTCTTTCTGTCTTCTCCAGCAGATTACTCCCAGTATCATCTTCCCTCTCTAATTCTGAATTTTCCTTATCTACTGGATCCTTCCCTGTTGCCTACAAATATGCCTATACCTCCATCCCAAAAAATGAACTCAAAATACACCTTACTTTAACTGCCCATTCCTTTAGCTATTATTCTATAGCTCTACTTTCCTTTTCAGTTAAATTTGAGAAAATCATCCACACGAGATGTCTCCATTTCCTTTTCTGTGACTACAAAGCAACATGTCCCAAACAGGATTTATTATCTCTCTCCTCAAACTATTTTCTCTCCCAAACTTCCTTATCATCTTCCCAGTCACCAACCTCACAATCTCATCCCACCTGTTTGATCTATTGTCAAGTTTTGTTGTTTCTTCCTGCATGATGTTTATTTTATACATTTCTTTCTTTCTACTTAAATAGCCATCAATCTAGAACAGGCACTCAGCAACACTTATCTGGGTTATTGGAATAGCCCTGGTCTTCCTGCTCAAGTCTCTCTAAACTCCAATCCATTCTCTACTTAAATGTCAAAGTCATTTTCCTAAAGCAGAAATTTGACCATGTTCCATCCAGTGGCTCTCTATTACCTATAGCAAAAGTGTTACTTCTGCAGCACAACAAAACTCTGAAGTGCAACATGAACCAGACTAAAATGTAAGTAGGAATTGTTTAAATAGATGTTGTTTATCCAGTAGTCTTGGAAATGCTTAACAAAATAAACAAAAATGCGAGACAGTATAGGAAATGATAATTTTTGTTTTTCTAAGTCAACATGAGATAGGGTTGTATTTCTATTTGAGGTTGATATCACTGACCTGACAATATCAAATATAAAATGTGCTTTTTGGCATTTAAGACCCTCTACAATTTGCCCACTTCCTACTTTTCCAGCCATCTTATGCTTTACTCCCTCTCTGGTACAATTGAGCTACACTAGTCTGCTGCCAGTGGCTGTGGTTCCAAAATGGCCAGAGATGGCTGAATGCCACAAAGAGTGAAAAGAAAAACACAAAACACAGGCCAGGTAGAAGAGTAAAGAACAGCTCCATTTATTTAACTGAGTGACAGGGCTTATATACCTTTTAGGCAAGCAGAATCAACAAATCCATGTGTAAGGCATTTGCATAATGCATGACTTCTTCCTGCTTTTGTTCCCCTTTTGCCATAAACAATATTGTGTTAATAGCCCACAGGTGGTATTTAGCACATGTGTGCCATAGGGGTTTTGGAGAGAGCATGTGTGTACTGAGGAGGCTTGAAGAGCCTTCATCCTGAGAAGCACATGCATGCCAAGGCGGGGATGGAGAGCCCATGTGCCAAGTTATCAGTCCAAGGGCAAGAACAGGCCTCTGGCCTGTATCTTATCCCAGAATGGACTTTTTCAGAGCTGGCCCTCTACACTAGTCTACTTCCTTGAATATGGTACTCAATCATCCAAACCTTTGTGTCAGCTGACTCCCCTGTTCTCCCTTGGATGTCTTAGATGTATTTAGATAGATAAGAGGTATGTATAATAGGTAGATATATGCTTTCTTCTCCATTAGAATGTAGACTCCTTGAAAGCCGGAGCTTGTTTGTCTTGTCTTTGTGTCCCTAGAGCTTAGCACAGTGTCTCTAGAACACCCTAAGCACTTAATAAATAATTGTGTTGACCTCTGCTTCCCAGCTTCCCTGTTTGTTTTTTTAAGACTCAGCTAAAATCTCATCTTTTTCAAAAGGCCTTTTCCATTCCCCCTCATTGCTAGTGCCTTCCCTTTGAATTTACCTTCTATCTACACTATATAAATCTTGAATATACATAGTAATCTGGATGTCTTCTCTCTCATTAGAATGAAAGCTTCTTGAGGAAAGGATCAGTGTTTTTGCCTTTCTTTGGATCCCAAATTCTTAGTGCTTTGCCTGGCATAGGATAAGCAATTAACATATGTGTATTGACTGATTAACTGAAGTCAGAGTCTTTTGTTTTTCATCAAATGATTCCAATACGTCAAAGTTAATCATGTCCTTTGCTTTGGCCACCAACTCTTTGGTACTCTGCTTTTTTCATTAGTCCTAGAACCAAAGAGCGGGTAGTGGAAATGTGGTCTAGCAAATGTGGAGTGGGTGAGAAGTTCAAAGTCAACAGTTAAGGTTGGGAATAAATGATTTTTTTCCTTTCTGTTTTGTCTAGGTTAGCATGGGATAAGCATTAGTGGGCCGATAATATAACTCTTTGCATACGATTTCACGTGCATTTAAACATTGCTTCTTTCTACAAGGGAGAGAAGCATCCTATTGATCTATTCTTGTATTAATGGTGGCAGGCTGGAGATAGCATCATGATACAGGGTTGGGGGGCTGGTGCTACCAAATTATTTTCACCATATGCAGGAATATAAAGACACCGTGTAGTGTTTCCATGTTTCTTATACTTCTATTTAATACTTGAAATAATTCACTTAATACTTCAAAAGATCTGCGATTTCATTTATATGAATATTCCCTCCAATACAGCTCTCATCCATGCCTGGGTAAATGGGTTCATAAGTTACTATCACCAGAATGTTCAGCAGCTAGTATCTAACCTTTCATCGATGACTTTCTCTCAATTTATCCAGACTAGTCTATGGATGTCAATCTATCACTGTCTTTGAATATTTTCATGGTAAGTAAGATGCATCACAGCTTGAAGATGGGCTTCAGGAGTTGCTCTCCTGGTCATGTTGTGTGAAGTTTACTTTGTTTAGAGAAAAAGCTCTACATGCTGAAGCCTTCAGATATACGTGGTTACTTCCACCCTACAATAAAGCAACTAGTAGGACTTTTAGAGAATCAATATTCAACCTATATAGAGCACAATCTAATTTGATATTTGCCACTTACTACCTATGTGACCCTTGGTCAAATTGTTTAACTTCTCAGGATTTCAGGATCTGCATTTATAAAAATAAGAAGTCAAATTAGATGACCTTGGAGGCCTACCTCTAAATACAGGACCCAGTAATTCCTCTGCTATATACAAACCAAAATGGAGGTGAAAAGAATCCTTGGTTTCGACTTCCAGGGGCAGAGCCAAGATGGAGGCTGAAAAGCAGCAACTTGAGTGAGCTCCCCACCAGGTCCCTCCAAAAAACTATAAAAAATGGCTCTGAAAAAATTCTAGAACTGCAGAACCCACAAAATAGCAGAGGGAAGAAGGGATCTAGTCCAGGACAGCCTGGATGGTCGCTGGATGAGGTCTATCGCGAATGGAGCAGAGGGGAGTGGAGCTCAGCATAGGCGGTGGCAGGACCAACCAGACCAGCAGCAGGCTGGAACAGGCACTAGCGCCCTGAATCAGTGAGCTGTGGCAGTAACCAGGCTTCTTAACCCACAAACACCAAAGACAACAGAGAAGGTTAGTGGGAAAAGCTGCAGGGGACAGAGTTTGCAGTTTGGCCACTGCCCCAGGGGCAGCGGGGGAGGCACAGCTACACACTACAGCTGCAGTTACTTCTGGCCCCAGGTCCACGTGGTGGGAGGAATTAAGTGGTGGATCAGAGCAGGAGTCCAGAGCCTGCTTAAGATTTGTGTCAGGTCCGGGTTGGTGGTTCTTGAGGAAGAGGAGTGCTGGTGTGGCAGAGCTGGCTGTATAGAAATAGCTCTGAAATCAACAGCGCATCCCCTCAAGCTTGGAACAAAGTACTCTTTGCTCTACAAGCAGTCATACCCCGATGAAAAACTCAAGGGTCAAGTAAGTTGGCTGGGAACATGGCCAGGCAGCAAAAACGCACTCAGATTCAGTCTCAGACTTTGGAATCTTTCTTTGGTGACAAAGAAGACCAAAACATACAGCCTAAAGAAGTCAACAAAGTCAAAGAGCCTACACCAAAAGCCTCCCAGAAAAACATGAACTTGTCTTAGGCCATGGAAGAGCTCAAAAAGGATTTGGAAAAGCAAGTTAGAGAAGTAGAGGAAAAATTGAGAAGAGAAATGAGAATGATGTGAGAAAACCATGAAAAACAAGTCAATGACTTGCTAAAGGAGACCCAAAAAAATACTGAAAAAAATAGTAAAGAAAACAACACTTTAAAAAATAGACTAACTCAAATGACAAAAGAGCTCCAAAATGGAGGTGAAAGTGTAATAATAATTTATCCTATGAGATGTCATTTCTTTAATTCTTCTTCCTGTTAGAGTTTTACTGTATGTACAGAACAAGTCCACTACAACTGCACAGGGAAAGTAACTACTGGGGTAGCTAACTCACTTTCCCCTAGGCAGAGGCCTGGAGGGTAGAAGAGTCTCCTCCCATGGAGGAAAGAGTTGGAATTCTCTATTTAGCTAGTTAAAGAAAGAAAAATTATCATATTCTGACAAGCCAAAGGTGATTCAATTCAATCATGGGTGACTTCAGAATGCCAGAAGGTAATTCTCTACTTGGAAGCTAGCCAAAAACATGAGAGTACCCAGCTTATTCCAGAAAAAAAATGCCACGGGATTTTAAATGACCACAAAGACATTATTTTCCAGGAAATGAAAACCACTAATAGGCATTATTTTGGTAATTCAAATACTTTCTTTCATGATAAACACCTGCCCCTTTTGGAAACAGATTTGATGATGATGTTTATCCATTTATGTTTGTATACTGCTGAGCCTACTGACAGCACTCAATAAATAATAAATAGTGATAATAATAATCCTGATCCAAAAGTCTTCAGGAGGAAAAAAGACCCAAAGATTTATTGTTGGCATATCCTGTAAAAATCGATCTGGCTCTTTAAATAGAAAAACTGGCTTGAGGGAAGATAATCCATTGATTTATGATTCAAAGAAAATGTAATTTTGAAAATTACAATAATAACAACAATAATCAATGTCCTATTGGGCCCATAATTAAAAAACACCACTAGAAGACAGAATGATACAACATATGACTTTAGAAAAGAGGACGTACGTTTACAAGAGCATAGTGTTTTTAAATAACTAGCATCAGCAGTAAGATTTGACCCAGATACGTACGTCAGCTGGGCTCTGATGGCTTGGAAAGATGGGTCAACTCACTTAGGAAAGATAAGAAGTTATCATGCCTCTGTACAGCCCTCCAAAGTCAATCCAATCCAAGCCTCCTCCATAAGGTTAGGCTCCATTTCCACCTTGTCATTGATCTGTTTATATAGTGATGATAATAGCACATCCCTGGGGCTCTACTCATCTGTTATGAGAGAGAAAGTATCCCTAGGACAAGATCAGTGCCTTTCAGTTCTAGCTTTCACTTGTCCCTGTTGGACACCATCCTGATTTTGATGGACCATTCTGCTAACTCCATCAATTAGAATTCTATTCCTGTCTTCTCCTGTGTTAACCACCCAGCCCATCCATGTGGCAAACACAAAATCCATGACCAGGCTACTAGGCTTGTCACCCAAATAATTTAGTATTTTCATGAGGCCTATTTTTCACCTTGCTAGATACACATGCGCCCATAAAGGGTGGATGCCCAGTACCGTCATCAATAAATTGTTTTGCATTTCTAGGTTTAACAAACTATAGCAAAAACATCTCTAAAGAAGAACATGATACAAATTTTTGACACTTTTGTGCCTAAGCAGAGTTTGGACAAGGCATTTAAGAGCATCAAAAAGGGTTTGAAAATGGCATCTTTCCCTTCCCTCCTTCCCCCTGTCCATCTCTTGTGTTGCTGGACATGGGAAGCTCTGAGTCTTTGCTATCTATGATGGGACCAATGGTGCCACCCCTTCCCCTATGCAAGTTGCCTCCCTTGCCTAGCTCCCGGCCTAATTCTAGCCCTGCACTCAACTTACCAGAGCCATGCCTGTGGCTTGCAAAAGCCAGCTATTGCCCAGAGAAACTGAAGCCGGGGAGCTGGAACTTTGTTTCTTTTGAAACAAAACTTCCACTTTACCAATGAGTCTGTGATTGCTGTGCTCTGTGTACACCTGTGTCATAGGGAATTGAGAAAAGAACTAGATAGGATCATGGAAAATAAATGTGGGAGGAACAGGGGGGCTTAACTAATTCTTCATAATGACTGCTGGGCTCACTACACCAACCCAGGTGTAGAAAATCCTTCACGCCCCAAACCAATCCTGTTCCTATGCCTTTTCTACCCAGTCACAAGGTGTTATTAGTATATTTCCTAGCCATTCCATGGCTCTAATATAGGCTTAATGCATCCATTCAAGCAGCTGTTCCCTTCGCCTCCTTATCTTCTCTCTACGGGGCGGGGGGGGGGGGGGGGAGCTTTGATGACTAGGCTTCCACCCTCCACCCACCAATCCTTTCTGAGGCTCCTGGAAGATGCTCATGCATATTAATCTTTGTAAAAGTGACAAGGTGAAATCTAAGCGCCTTAGCGAAGGTTATTTTGCAGCTCTATTACCAGGCATGCTCTCCCTTCATGCCAAAGGGGAGAGCTTAGTGATCTAGGCACCAGCACTAAAACCTCTCTATAGCCCAGAATCTGAGTCTCAAGTCAAAAACACTTTGTATTTTAATTGCACTGCTCATCAGAAGATTTATTGGCAATAAACCATTTCTCCTTCCTTTTCATGGAAACCAAAGCATAAACCAAAGTGGGGAGAGGTCACAGTAAGGTAAAGAAAAGGAGGGAGCAGGGGATTGTGTGACCTGGCTCAGGTGCTGGAGCAAAGCCAAGTTCATATAGTCTGGGACGCAAGGTTATTTCCAAATTGATTCCATATCTATAACGGGGTGGAGAGAAGTTGGAAATGGGGGGGGGAGAGGAGAGAGGGCGGAGAAGGGGTGGAGCAGGAATCAGGGACAATTACTGGCTATCCTAAACCCTGAGAGGATGTTTCTACATATATTTATGTCAGGGAGAGATTGCATCATTCTAGTAACTGCAATGAATCTGAGGACACCCTGGAATCAGGCAAAATATCATGTATAACTCAACATGAGAGTTAATGGCTGACCAATAGGAGGGCAACATTACCTTTTCTAACAAAGAAAGAGCACGAGAGTGAGATAGTAGAAAAATATTGCAGGGGATGTCAGAGAAGCCGAGTTCACATCTCACTAGGTTAGTTAGTATTTGTGTAACCATGAAAAAGTCATGTGACCTCTGAGGGCCTCTTTTTTAAGGGTTGGCATGGATAATCTTTCAGGTCTCTAGGTCACAAAGGATATGGTTAAGTTGAACACTGTCACAAGCATGGGACAGGGGGCTGGGGCTCTGGGAGAGGGGGAAACTAAAGAGATGGCAGGATTGTGTTTCTTAAATCCATAAGGATATCACCTGAAATTCAGAATCCAAAGAAAATTACATTTGCCTACCAACTGCTAGCCCGTTGCCCCAGACAAGGCATGCAAGCTAGCCTAAATGGAGCCACAAGTCACCCTGCGAGAGACATAGAGGCGGTATATGCTATATTGGTCAAACCATTGCCACCATTCCAACTACCACTCTCTACATATACTTAGACCCAGTGGAAGCAGTCCAGGATCCTGTGCCCAAGTGCCTCAGAAACAGAAGCACCCTTTCTAGACCACTAGCTTTGCTTCAAATCTAACCCCATAGAGTCATCAGCCAGAGGAGCAACCCCTGAAGAAAAGGGACCACTATCCTCATCAAAATCAAACTGCCATCTCTTGGAGATGTGACCCGTCAAGTGCCTCTGCAGATGCTATGGTGCCTACCTCCTCAGCAACCATTGCTACAGAAGACCCAGAAAATCCTCATTATTAGAATTTTTGATATTGTGAAATGGTTCAACATCCAAAATGGATATGGTTCTTATCAAGGAAAAGAGCACAAAAGAGTCTAGATGGGACCGTGGACAGAACACTGGGCCTTCAATCAGAAAGACCTGTGTCCAGATCTGGCCTTACACACTTCCTAGCTGTGTAATCCTGTGCAAATCACTTCTGTTTTCATCAGTTTCCTTACCTATAAAGTGGGGATAAGAACAGCACCTACCTTCCAGGGTTGCTGTGAAGATAAAATGAGATAATATTTGTAAGGCACTATATAAATGATAGCCATGGAGTACATTAGCTTTGGCCTTGCTGCTGTACCCCAAGGACCACTGGGCCTTTCCATCCTGCTTGCAGCTGAACCCTCTTAAAGATGGGTTGCCCTCCCCTAGTAGAACATGATCTCCTTGAGAGTAGTGCCTGCCTTACTTTTCTATTTGTATCCTCTACATTTAGAACAGTGCTTTGCACACAGTAAAGGTTTAATAAATGTTTTTTTATTCATTCTTTTATTCTTCCCTATCCAAGTACTAAAAATCAAGCTAATAAACAGAGACAAATAAACAGCAGCAAATTTGATCTGAATTTGGGCACTTGGTCCAAAGCCACTTGGTTTCTAAAAGTATGGTCTAATTTTTTTTTTCTACAAAGAATTGTGTCTTGCAGGTGCTACAGAGAAAAAATCAAAGGTTATATACTTGTAAGAGAGGTTGGAGGTCATCTAGACCAACTCTACTTGAAGTATTAATCCTCCTTATGATACGTCTGGCAAGTGGTTATCCAGCATCCCTCTGAGGACCTCCAAATGGATTCAATAGAAACACCCCAGGAATCCTTCACACTAATTTTGAGTTATGTGGAGATGTCACTAGTTTCCGTGTGTCATATGGCCAAAACTGCCCTGTCTAGACTGCCCTCTTGCAGCCATCTGCTGCCAATCTCTCCCCACTCCGATCCAGGCTCCACAAACTTGCCAAACTGTTATTTCTAAAGCGCAGCTCTGACCATGCTACCTCCTGGTACACCGGCTTCAAAGTGGTTCCTAAATATTGTTTCCCATGATTTTTTGGTATTTTATAATTCTTTCAACATCTGGCTCCAATCTTCTTTCACATTATGCCTCTTACGCATTCTGTGTTTCAACCAGATTATCCTACTCATCACCTGGACAGGACACACTATCTCCTGCCTACATGCCTTTGCTCTTGCCTAGGATGCACCTCCCCCTTCCCCTATCAACCTAAAATACAATCCTCCTCTTGATCTCTCCTCATCACAGCCTGTAGTGCCTTCCCCCATCTATGAAATGACTTTGTAGGTATTTTCTATTGACTTCTCTGTGTATATCCTTTCCCCTCCCCCCTCCCCCTACCAAAAAAAAAAGAATGCAAGCTCCTTGAGGGCACTGACTATTTCCTTTTTAAAAATTGTGTCCTCAGTGTCAATCAATCACACAGTAGCTTCTTCGCAAATGGTCTTTGAATGAATGAATAGATGAATACCACTGATATTTAAGAACTTTATTATATATTTAAAAGGAATAGCAAGTTGTACATAATAGATTAGCAGTTTCATGTGCAATCATCGTTTTATTATACTATATTATGGAAATGTTTATTTTATTCCATAAACTAAAAATAAAATAAATAAAAATTAAAAAATGAAGATTGCTGGATGAAATTTAAAGTTATTTGAGGGTTGAAAGGGTTAAGAGTCTAATTTATTTTTCTAGGGTGTACTAAACTTTAGGTCTTCGGTAAAATATCATTAAACCTTAATGTATTTGCTTCCTAAGGGTAGTTACCATGTCATCTCTATGTTCCATACAACAGTAGTGTTAAACCCAAATAGGAATAGGGGACACTAAACCATACACAAATATCCCTGAAGGTCACCTATTAGATAACCACCTGTATATATTTCTTTTTTAAAAAATTAATACATCAACTCATTAAAATCAGATAGGAATTAAATATATTTTAGTCTAGTTCCAGTCAAAATTAGGAGTGCTGTGGGCCACTTATAGCCCCAGGATGTATGTTTGACACCTCTGCAGTATAGTACTTGGTATCTGATGGCCACTAAATAAATGCAACCACATTAGAACAATGCTATTAAGCCTGTACTTGGTAGACTCATTTCCATGTCTCACTGCTTCCAATGGGTGACTAAGATCTGAAAATGCCCAGATAATGAGCAGTTCTCTGTGATTAGATGAGAACAGCTAATTGTAGGGGTGAGTCAGATTTTAGGCCGGTCATGGCCCCATTACCATGCTTTGGAAGCTGACAAATGGGGGGGTTGATGGCAGTGGACTCTGAGTCAATAGCCATACCACTGCAGTGAGTATTGATCCAGCAAAAGCTAGAGATAGTGCAAGTCTGAGTCATCAGCTTCTTTTCCAAGAGCTTGTGACTGATTGACTTTACTGATTCCTTGGTTAAATGGGGCAAACATCGTCTGAGCACAGAGGTTCCCCAAACGGCCATCAGTCTGATAGCACATAAGTATGGGAGGGCACAAATACCAATCCTAGGCAGGTCAGTTCTCAGTGATGGCCTGTGGAGAGGTGGTGCCCTGGACAAGAGTGGATACAGAAATGATTTCCTCTAGGCCCTCTAACTCTGTTAATGTCAGATCATCCTTATATGCCTAACTTGACATCCCATGGAGATTTTATTTTATTTTTTAAATTACTTAACTCTGCAGTGTCATACTCCTCTTCCCACCAGAAGACAGTGCTGCTTTACCATCATGGTGACAAAATAAAAGGAATCATCATTTTTTGAACTCCCTTGAGATATACTGCTTTTCACCTATAGCTGCTTCTAAAATCATTCTGATTTCTTTGTGGTGGAATGATTTGCAAAGTTACGGGTACGTTAAAACGAGTTAAAATTCTATTCAATATTGGTTGTCCAAAGTTTCAGATCTTCAGACGTAAAAAAAATTCTTTTTCCCCCTATATTTTAAAGTAGTAATATTTAAGGGAAACTGAATCACAAGGTTAGTAAATAAGTAAAGAAGTCCGACTGCATGTTAGAGAATACAAACAGGACATTGGGGAGAACAGAAATTTTTTATAAGAAAAACAGAACAGACAAACCTCAATCTGAAATAGATGTGGAGTTAAAGAAACAGGTAAGCTTTATGGTCTTAAGCACCTATTAGATACTCCCTTTATTGTCAATTGGTAGTAGGAATGCAGGAAAGGAAAGAGGGAGGGTCAAAGAGACTCATCAGCGTCAGAAACTAAATAACATCCTAAGGAGACTACGTTTAGAGGAAAGTCTTTTATTTGATCTGAAAGCAAGACTCTGCTAGATGGTTTCTGGGAATTTTAGCAAACTGGAAGCTCAATATGAGTCAACAACATAACAATGGCAGCCAAAAAATAAAGGAATAATCTAATGTGATCTTAGACCACACTCGAAGAAACAATTTCCCAAATGTGAGAGATCATGACTATACACAACGTAGTAATCTTTTCTAGAGTATTATGCTCCATGTTAGGCACAAAATTTTAACTAGCACATTGACAAGCTGGATGGTAGACAGGATAGTGAGAGGCCTCAAGACCAAGTCTCACCAGGATCTGTTGAGGTAACTGGGAATTTTTAACCTAGAAAAGGCTTGAGGTAAGTGGTATTCAAGGACCAGAAAGCATGCCGTGGGAAAGAGGTTTTAAACTTGTCCTACTTTGCAACAGTGGGCAGCTAGGTGGCACAGTCGATATTGCTGGGCCTGAAGTGAGGAAGACTAGTCTTCATGAGTTCAAATCTGGCTACTAGCTGTGTGACCTTGGGCAAGTCACTTAACCCTGTTTGCCTCAGTTTCCTCAACTGTAAAATGAACAGGAGAAGGAAATGGCAAACCACTCCAACATCTTTGCCAAGAAAACCCCAAATAGGATCATGAAGAGTCAGACGCAGCTGAAACAACTGAGCAACAACAACATATCTTACTATGTGCCAGACACCTGTACTAAGTGCTTTTACAAACATTGTCTCATTTAATACTCACAATGCCCCTGAGAGTTAAGTGCTATTATTATCCCCATTTTATAGTGGAAGAACCAGAGGCATATAGAGGTTAAGTGACTTGCCTAGGGCCAAACAGCTAGTCAGCATTTAAAGTCAGATTTTCCTAATTCCGGGTCCAGTGCTCTATTCACAGTTCCACCTACCTGCTCCAGTCTCTAAAGGGGGCTTGGTTTTTTCTTGCTTTCTCAATTGAGGGGAAAAGGGGAAGGCAAGAAGGTAGATTTTTGTGACACTGTGACCCTGTGTGACCCTGAACATGTATAGTCAAACAAAACAAATTCCACGATCCATAAAAAACATCTCAATCTGAATTCTGTCTTCTTTTTTGAAGAATATAATTGGTTTTTTTTAAAAAAAGTGGAGATATACAGGATGAGAAAATTTTTTAAAAATCAAAACATTTCTTAAAACTACAATATAATAAAATAATACGGTTTACCTGTATACCCGTGTCCAGGGACTTGGTCCGTTTCTCCTAGGGTCTATAACCCTCAAATGACTTTGGAGCTGCAAAGTAGATGAGTCCTGGAAGATTTGGCCAAGGTGTTGTTGGTTTTTTTATCTATCTATCTATCTATCTATCTATCTGTTTTTAAGGACACATGGGAAATTTGAAGGTGAAGGTTTAAAGCAGATGATTGGAAGACTGGTATTTATGGAAAGGACTTTTTTCCATGCTTGTGTCCAGTGAAGAAACTTCACATTCTGCTAACAGAAGAGATAGTTGATGAGATCTTTCCCACTGAGCTAAGAAGGCCAATAGAGAGGCGAGGGGCCAGAAATTCCAGCTTCCTGCCTGCTAGAGGGAGAATTCCATCTTCCAGCTGTAGGGGATTATTTGAGTGGTTGACAATTCCCTCCCACCTCTTGCTTCCCTCCCCCACCCCCTCTCCCAGGTTTACCTGAAGAGCTGGAACTTTTCTTTTCCTTTCTGTTCTCTCCTTTTTTTTTCTTTTCCTTTCCTTCCTTTTCTTTTCATAATGAATAGGGAAACAGCAAAAATGAGTTCCCACTCCTTGGAGGTTGAGAAAACTGATATGCTTACCACTACCTATGTTTCATATATGTTGATTGAAAAAATAAAGGCAAGGAAGATTATTAATATGGGTGCGGACACAAGCCAAGAGATTTTATTGGTGGACACATGTGTGGTCCCAACCCGCAATGGTATCAGAATCTAGGTTAGCCTATGAAGCAGTAGAGGCAGTGGGTAAGTCACAATCAGAAGCCCAGAGAACCTTGAAGGAGCAGGAAAAAAGTTTGGCTGATACCAGAAAATGCCTCCCCCACTTTTAACCCCTCTGCCATAGAGAATTTATTGCAATGAGTTCTAAAAGTCTCTGACCTACCTACATCTGATGGCTTACCATCTTAGGGAGGGGGGCAAGGAGGGAGGAAGGGATAGAATTTGGAACTCAAAACTTTTTTTAAATGTTTAAAAAATTATTTTAACACGTAATTGGGGAAAAAAATAAAATGTTACATATAAAACTCCCTGATCCATGGCAATGATCATCCCTCAGTTTCTATTTCTAACCCTCAGAGTAGGTTTGAGTTAATCTTTCATTATTTTGTTACTTTTACTCAAGGTTCTCAAAGTCCTTTACTATTTTTTGTCGTCGTTGTTCAGTCATTTTCAGTCTAGTCCGACTCTGTCACCCCATTGGGGATTTTCTTGGCAAGGATACTGGAGTGGTTTGCCATTTCCTTCTCCTTGCCATTTTACAGATGAGGACATTGAGGCAAGCAGGGTTAAGTGACTTCTCCAGGGTCACACAGCTAGCAAGCATCTGAGGCCAGATTTGAACACGTGAAGATGAGTCTTCCTGGGTCTGGCACTCTATCCATTGGGCCACCTAGCTGCCCTTACTAAATTTAGCTATCAGTAAATAATACGATTAACTCACTATTAGGCACAAAGAGAGAAGAAAGAATACCTGGTTACAATCCAATGGAGAATCAGATAACTTCTAAATAACCTTTCCTCTAACATTGCCAAGGTTTTCTGATTGCCTTCGAATCATTTTAGCCATATCCTCTTCTACCTTATCTCAGGGACCTCCTTGGAAAAAGTGAGACGTGATCTGGTTTTTCAAGGCCAGGAAGGCAGGAGCTCAACAGATGTAGAGTGGGAGGTTGTGCTAAGTCAAAGGGACAGTGTGGGAGAGAGCAAACTGTGCAGATGAGAAGGATCGATGGAAGAGAGCAGAAGAAGGGGTGTCAAGAAATCTTTAAGATCAGGCATTTGTGGACGACAAAAGAACAGAGTCCAGAGTATGGTAGGAGACAGGTGACATGTCAGTCATTTGGTGATGTTATCCTCCTTTGTAGCAATAACTTCAATTTCCTAAAGCTGGACTTGAGACCCAACTCTGCCACTGTTGAGCTGGGTGACTGGACAAGTTGAACTTCTCTAGGACTGTATCTTTGAGTTAAGAGGGTTGAATTAGATGATCTCCAAGGTCCTTTCTAGATCTAACAATCTATCAGATTTTGATGAGAAGTTCGTATGGAATAGTAGAAAGATTCTGACTCTAGAGTGACAGGATCACTTATACTGTGTCATCTTGAACCAGTCGTTTAATCTCCATGGTCCTCACTTTCCTCTCATGCAAAATGACAAGGTTGGACTAAATGGCCTAGAAACTATATTTTAATTCTAGACCTTTGATTCTAATCTGCAAGGTGAGTGAACTGAGACACAGACAATACTACTTTCTAATATGAAACTTTAAATCATAGAATTACAAATTTAGAGCTCAATGGTACCTCAGAAGTTTTCCAATCCAGCCCCTCACTTTACAGGTGAGGAAACTGTGACTAACAGAGGCTAAATGACTTACCCAGGGTCACAAAGCTAGTAAGTGTCTGAGGCAAAATCTGAACTCAGGTTTCTCCTGACTCTAAGCCCAGTGCTCTATTGAATAACCTAGCTGCCAGCAAATCAGGGAGGCATGAAAGCCACAAGTCCTGGCTGACCTGATTGTTCAGCTCTATGAGAGTCTTCCCTACCCTATCACTTGTCTCATTTAAATTCAAGGATGTTACCACCAAGTGCCTGCATCTAAGCTCTAATGAATGCTTCTTGCTCCATTACCAGTAGCTACCATCTTTTAAATGGATCATGGCGAAAAATATGGCTGATGACCAAGCTACTAAACAAAACAGAATGTTAGCATTCTTCACAGCATGGACAAATGTCACAAAATAGGCCCTGAAATTAGTACAAACACACTCTCAAATTAGTTTTTATGGAGGAATGGAGAGAACGAAGGACATCAGTCTTGTGGGCAGAGACGCAATGAAGTCACTTCCCAATGGGTTGGGGAGAACATGTCTTGGGTGCCATATTTAGGGGGGTGGAGAGATCTGGTATCTTTTGACTTTAACTAATTATTTTTGCTAATTAAATGCTAAGCTCAGTTGTTACTTTGCTACTGAGGGTGTATATCTGCTGTCAAATACTCTTTAAATAGAAGATAATCTCCTTCAGATCAAATCCTATTTCATTTTGTCTTTGTATCCTCAGCTTATAATTCATTGCCTGATAAATATTGGACGCTTAGTAAATGTTTGTTGGTTGATTAAATGCCAGTACCCTGGGGCAAAGTTCTACTTATCTCACTATAGATATAGCTCTTGCTGAAATAGGTGTGCTCTCAAGATTCCTACTACCTTCAAACTATATTCCTTTGGTTTTGTTCCCATAGTAAGGAATCTGTCTGATGTTGAAATCATTAGCTCCATTAACAGTGTGTTTCTGTAGCAGATAACTTAGACAAGACTTGGAATTTGTCCTGAAACTCTCTCTACAACAGACAGGTTAAACATGTACAGTTGGTGGTATCACAAGGCATCATGGTCTCTGTTATCTGCAGCGCTATCTAAATATTCCTAATAGGGAGCAGGTTGTCCTGCAGCTCTATCTCCTTATTTTATTGATCACCATATTACAATATTCCATACAGAGACAACAGCTGCATTTTGTGAGTCAGAGAGTCTCTCTCTCTTCCAAGTCTATTTGATTACTATTAACACTGGTTAGTGGTTTAAGATGGGAAATAGGAGCAGACTTGCGTCTAAATTTTACACAACTGGTGGTAGGACTAAATTCCATCATTCTCCTACCCATATCTAACCTAGGGCGAGGCATCACTTAATGCTACTTTTTCAATAGGAAAGTCATAGTTTCCTAAGGTGAGATAAACATAAGGTAGAACAGATTGCATGGTGACCTCAACAGAAGCTGAAAAAAAGAGTCTATTCTGTCATACGTATTTTTTAATTTTTATGGATATATTTTTTTTAAACATTACCTTTATTTCTCAATATATCACTCCCTCTCCCAGGGGGCTACCCCTTAAAATAATGTCTACATTTGAATATATATGTATGTGTTATGTATATTCATATATATGTACATCTGCATACATATATGTCAACTAGCTTGTCATACTAGTCTTGTCAGGTAGCTACAAATATAAATATAAAATATATATATTTAAACAGTCCAGTAAAACTAATCGACATGTCAGCCAAGTTCAATATATTATGTAGAGTTACGCACTTTTAGGAGCCAATCTATGCAAAGAAGGGGAAGGAAAAGGGAATCAGCCAAATAATTGGTAAACATTTAGTAAACACATACTAAGTACCAGGTGTAGTCCTAAGCACTAGGACTGCAAAAAAGAGACAAAAGACAGTCCCTGATCTCAAGGAGCTTACAATCTATTGGGGGAGACAACATGCAAACAAATACTATATATCCAAAGCAAGCTATATACAGAATAAGTAGGAAATAATAACAGAGAAAAGGCATTGGAATTAAGAGGGACTGAGGAAGGCTGCCTAGAGAAGGGAGCCAATAAGTTAGAGCAGAGGAGAAAGAATTTTCCAGCTATGGGAGACAGCCAGAGAGAATGCCCAGAATAGAGAGATGGAGACGCTTGCTTGTGCAACAGCCAGAAGGTCAGTGTCACTGGATGGAAGTGTATGTATTGGGGACAAAAGTGTAATAAAACTGGACTGGGTTATAAGGGATTTTGAAAGTCATACAAAGAAATTTTTACTTGCTCTTGGAAGTAATAAGAAGCCTCTGGAGTTTGAGAGTGGGGCCTTTCTTTCTTTGACCTTGTTGAGTATATTATACCTAGCAGCCTCACCCATTTTTATTTTCTATTAATTCAACAATGGTTCCTTTATAGGGTTATGTCAGAGACCTGTTTGTTCTCTGCCTCAGTTTACTTGCCTATAAAATGCAAGTCGTAAGTATTTTGGTGCAAGTCACTTGAAGAAGTGAAGACTGTTTACAGTCAGCTTGGAAATTTCAGCTTATCCACAGACAGGACTACCTAATTTTAAGTATAAATAGCAGAGAATGATGCCCCAGTCATTACTGCCTGGGTTTCAGGTAGAAGAGGCAAAAACTGAACTAGCTATTTTGATATAGCTTAATTTTTTACTTCAAACCCAAACTGGTCCTTTTGAAATAAAACACCCCAAGCAACCTCTCCAGCTTCTACACTTAGGAAGTTTGTGACTCAGCACCTAACATAGTGCCTAACACATAGGCAGCAATTAATATTTGCTTGTTGATTGATTGATTCAAGTATTAGGAAGAGCTAGGGCCAAGCTGCATACCACAGAACCAGGAGAGTGCAAAAGTGTTATTTATCAAATCACAGAATTAGAGAATTGGAATAGGCCACAATGGCTATCAAGTGTAACCTGTATCATAGATGGACAATGCCATACAATAGAAAAGGTATTAGATTTGGCATCCGAGTGCCAAATATATGATCATATCCACATATCCTCTACAGCATGCTTGACAAATGGTCATTCAGTCTTTGTTTGAAGATAAACAGTGGGGGGACACCTACCGCCATTGAGAATAGGTCATTCATGGGGGAAAAAGAACAAAGTAAAAAGTGCACAGCAGAGAACAAAAGAAAACTTACAAGGAAGCAAAGAAAAGATGGACAGATCTCAACACAGTGTGTAATATTCATTATATAGGCTTTCCTGAAATGGAAACTTATTGCTGTATATTTTGAATCCTCTCTCACGTTCTGCTGTACACATGGCAGGGCTTTTTTTTTTCCCTTTTCTTATTTTGTAATATTTTAGTTTTACTATTAAAGTTTATTTCTTTTTTCTCTTATTTTGTATTTATTTAAGTTTAAAATAAAAAATACAAATAAAAAAGAGAATAGACCATTCAATTTCTGAATAGTGCTGATTATTAGAAAGTTTTCTTTTTCCCTGTGAATATTAAGCCTAAATTTGCCTCTCTGCAACTTTCAACTATTTCTTCCTGTTTCTGCCTTTGGAACTAAGCACAAAAAGTCTAATTTCTCTTCCATAAGAAAACATTAAATATTTGAAGACAGCTATATTAATCCCCAAGTCTTCTCTTTTCTGGGCTAAACACATTTCTTCTTCTTCTTTGACACTGATTTTAATATAACATGGGGGCCACTGTGTAGTGAAGTGGATTGAATGCTGGGCCTGGAGTCAAGAAGACCTGAGTTCAAATCTGACCTCAGATACTTACGGGTGGTATGACCCTGGGCAAGTCACTTAAACCTGTTTGCCTCTGTTTCCTCATCTGTAAAATCACCTGGAGAAGGAAATGACAAACCACTCTAGTACATTTGTCAAGAAAACCCCAAATGGGGTCAAGAAGAGTTGGATGTGACTAGAACAACTACATGTAACTATGGACTATCTAATATGCCTACATCAGTGATAAGCTACTGGTGTTAACTAGCCAGCATCATTTTTCTGTAAGCTGACATTATTTTTTTTCAATAAATTGACATTATCATTGATTACAAAGGCCAGAAGAACTATGAAGGAGAAGAGAATTCAAAAAGAGTTTTCATAGAGGGGACTTGTGTTTTGGGATAGGACTTGGAAGGGCATAAGGTAGGGCCTCAGTCCTTATAACTTTTCAATACTCTTGGTTGCATTAACTGCTCTGCCACTAACTAGTGATTTGACTTTGGTCCCGTTATTTGGACATTGGGTTTATGAGGAGACTGAAATTCTCTTCTACCTCACAAATTCTGTTTTTCTTGTCAAGCATTATGTGAGAAAGAGAGAAAGGGAATTCACTGTCTCTATGCTTTTTTTTCAGGAACATCACAAATAAAAAAAAATTGTTTTGTTTTTGTAGTTTTCAGCCAATTGACAACTAGGGTTGGGGGTGTTTAAGAGGTCATTTATACCCTCACCCTTTAAGCTAGTATCCACCCACATTCTCCTGAGAGATTATTGGGTGAGCAATGAATGTATCTTATACATTTTGTGTTGACTTCTATGCATGAACCATGGGTACATTTGTTTACCTGCTGTTACCCCGGGCCAAAATGGTAACAAGAAATTCACAAACTCAGGAGGTTACTGTGGTCAGCAAATCTGTGAAACATATAGAGTACATATTTTTTTCCGTTCTACCTGCATCCGCCATCCATTCCCCCAAAGCTGTTGTGATCTATGGATACTGCCAGCCTCTGGTACATTAAAGAAACCTGGTTACTACTGTGTCTGAATAGTGCTGAGTGATATAAGTCCAGCATTTGGCTGCTTGAGCTTCCAGCATAAGGTTATAAATGTCCCAGAATATATTGGCAGTCTGGACTTAGATTGAGTTTACAGGTTTTCAGTGAAAATAGCCATATCATATAATGTATCATATCATATCATAGCACATTGTATCATATCATATTTGTACCACTACACTCATCATCACCATCAATAAATCAAAGAGCATTTATTAAGTACCTACTGTGTGCTAGTCACTGGGGATATAAAGACAATAACAAATAGTCCCCGCTCTCAAGAAGCTTATATTCTATCAGGAGAGACCATGAGTATTTTTTGAATATGTACAATAGAGATATGAAATAAATATGAGGTAATTTTGAGAGGGGGAGGGACTAGCAACTGGGGAGATTGGGAAATACCTCATGGATAAGGTGGCATTTGCATTGAGCTTCGAAGGATACCAGAGGTTGGAGAGACAGAACACTCTAGGCATAAGGAACAGCTTGTGCCAAGTCTGGAGATAGGTGACTGAGTATCCTGTGTAACGGGAGAGCAAGACAACCAATTTGGATGAGTTGTAGAGCGCATGGAGGAGAGTAAGGTGTAACAAGACTGGAAAGGTAAGTTGAAGCCAGGTTATGAAGGACTTTAAATGCCAAACAGAGGAGCTTGCGTTGGATTCTTAGAGTGCCATAGTCAGACCTATGCTTTAGGAAAATCATTTTGGCAGCCGTGTGCAGGAAGGCTCGGAGAAGGGAAAGACCAGAGGTGGAGAGACCAATTAGGATGCAACTGGAATACTCCAGATGAGAGCTGATAAGAGCCTGAACCAGGATGGTGGCTGTATTCATAGAGAGAAGGGGATAGATGCAAGAACTGTTTTGAAAGTAGAATTGGCAAGATTCAGGCACAAAATGAATTTCTAGGTATAAATCATCATCATTATAAAAATGATAACTCCCGCTTGCTTCAGTCAACTCCCTAAGACTTATCTACAGAGTTATAAATGATCTGTGATCTGTCTTGGTAGATGGAATTCCCACAGCATTGAAATCACAGATATTTCAAGTAATTATATAGTATTCCTATGATATATTTTCATTTCCAAGGTGCTTTTTCACACATCATTTCATTTAGACTGGACATCAAGTGATACAAGTTTTAATGTCTATTCTGCCCCTAAGTGTCATTGGGCAAATCACTTCCCCACTCTGAGTTTCAGTTTCTTCCTCTGGCAAATAAGGGAGCTTGAGCGAGATGCTAGCTAACTTTCCTCTGGACTGACATTCTCCGATTCTATTGTCACTTTGTGGTTTTGGAAATGGAAATGAAAGCATGTTCTGGGGTGAACTGTGAAGCCAAGGCACATGTAATAACTAGTTCTGCAAATAGTAGCTATAACCATGACCTGAAAACCCATCTTAACATGTTCATGAGATCAGTTGCCAAGCACTGCTCTTTAAAAACACTGGCAATAATGTGCAATGCTGCCAATAGAATCACTCTCCTTTCATGAAAGAAAATGATGTGGAAACTCTATCAAGTACAATTATATATATACTAGCCCGATATAGCCGCTACATAAGCATATACCAGTATGAGAGAGCAGCCAGGAACCAATAACACTGAATCACTCAGGGCCTAGTAGGAAGGAGGTGTTGGGCTTGCTGTAAACTCTGCCCTGGTCACACCACATCTGGAGCACTGTGTCCATTTCTGGGTACCACAGTTGAGGAAGATGTAGACAAACTAGAGAAGATCCAGGGGCTTGATCACTATTGGCTTAAAGTAGTATCTGTCTCTGAATAGAGATCACAATGATTAAAAACCTTTAGAAACCCTAGGAACGAATCTTTAGAGGCTGGATTTAAGGCACTGTGACAGACCAGTCAAGGTACTGTATTTGGGAAAATAAGGGTTTTTCTGGTGCCTCTTAAATCACACCTCAAGCCACTATCTGTTTAGCCATATTTACACATAAAACTAATACACAGGAAGGCATACACGCACACATGCAAACACAGGAGTAGGAACATACATATATCTAGGTAAACAACACATTTTCTCATGGAATGATATGAACTTATAAAACTCCAAAGTTAAAGAATTAGTATGCATACCTTACTCAGGGGAGCATAATGCAAGTCTCAACCTACCAAGATCTGTATTTCAGCTACAAATATAGGTGATGTGCGCTCATGCATGCATACTTAGAGATTGACATTCACTTAACTTCCTCAAATATCTATCCAACATTTACTCTGGATAAATTGCTGTATTTTAATAGCACCAACATCGGCCCACCCAGAATCACACATGTGTAGAAATGAGCCCTTTCAATCAAATACCAGGAACACTATACATCTAGCTGGAGGCAGAAAGGCATAACTAGATCCATTTTATCAACATAAAATAGAAAAAAGAAACTAAAAAGCAATACAAAGGCATGCAAATAGAAACAGGAACATTAACACTTGAAGTTGACCTAGTGAGGGACAATAGAGGCATGCAGAGAAACTAGGATACGACATAAGTGAGCCATTTTAAAAATGCTTAATGTTGGGTGTGGAGAAACACATCTGTTTCCAACTGAGTTACACCTCTATTTATTATTAATAAATGACTTCCATAATAAACACACCTTTTCTCAGAAACCAACTAAGTTTCCAAGAAGTAGAATGTGCCCTGATAAATTGGAAAGAGCTGCCTTTCTACTGAGTTTATATTTGCATGTGTGCATACACATACACACACACACATTCACAAAGACTCCCCATTCTCTCTATGTGTCTGACAGATGAAGCTAGAGTCGGGATGCGGCTCATTTGGCCAGGTCTGTCACTCCCTGTTTTGTTCATTACGACGAAATGAAGTCCATTTCCAAGCATCCGAGGGACACAGAATAATTGGGTTCTCTGAAAACTTTTCATTTAATTTGCTCAAGTTGTATTTATTTTTTAGAGAATTAGGTACTAGCAGCTGATGGACAGAATATCAAGAAAAATAAAGGTAAATGGATGGGACAATAGAGAAAATGGTATGGTGTTCTCTCTCTCCCTCTCCCTCGCCTCACTCCCTCTCCCTATTCCACCCTCTCTCTCTCTCTCCCCACCCCTTTCATATTAGCTGAAGCTATCATAGAAAAATGAATACCCAGGGTAATTTCTTCTGCCCCTCATCCATCTACTACCACGAAATCAAAGTGATAAAGATAGAATTAGGTGTTATGAGACCTAGGTTTGAGTTCTGGCTTTGCCACTTACCATGCACATGACCTTATATGAATCATTTTATGCCTCTGATCCTCGGTTTCCTCATGGGTAAAATTTTGCTTGGCTCTAGCTCTAAGGCTTCTTTCAGGTTTGATGTAGCATGGTATAGAGGAAAAATGTGCTATTCTTAGATTCAGAAGGTCTGAGTTCAAGTGATGGTTCTAAGGAATTACTCTAACAGGTATATATGCCTCTGCTGCTCCCTGATACCTTTCACCCTCAACCTCCAGCAGCTCTTCTTTCCCCAAATGATTATTTTCCTTAAGTGTCCAGGTTCCATCCAAAACTGAGGATCTGAACATTAAAGGAGAAACTCAGAGATCACACTGAAAAAAATTGCTCTCAGCTTAATCTCTGCTTGCTAATGCAGTGAATATCATCATCATTCTTATAAAGCACCATTTATTATTTATATTTGCCCAGGGCTTTCTAATCACTAATTAGTTGATGCACCTGTCAGAAAAACACTCCAGTTATTTAAACACCCCTCTAGGGAAGTGAGATTTGGAGGGGAGGGTTTTTTTTCTTTTTAAAAGTGCCTGTTGACCGACAATGCAGAGGTCAAAGCCAGTTGGGCTGATCTGGGTGATGGAGTGGTCTGGCACTCTGCCCAACTTTCCCATCCATTCATACCCCAAGCTCTCAGCTGCTACCCTCTGGTACCTTCAGGGCTGCTACCTTCAGGAAGTGAAGGTTCAGGAGTCTCTGAGATCACTGTCTTCCTCCCCTGCCCAGCAGAATGAAGCTTCAGAGCAGAATACCTGTGATGGATGCATTGTCAGCACTGGAATAAAATATCTCAATAAACAGCCTCAAGACTCAAGTGACATGTTTTCTCAACATCAGGCTGCACATGAGTCAGAAGTGAGGTGGGGAACAGAAGCCCAAGCAATCAAATCTAGAAAGGTAGGCTCTCTCAAATCCTCAGTTGCAACATAAAATCTGGAAGTACACTATTTTGTTCCTCTCCTGGTGCATTCGTGACTCTCAGGACATTCTCTACCATGACACAGAAACCTCTTCACCCTGGATGTTTGCTCTATCCCTGAACTTTTCAAATCCCTGTGGCCTCTCCTTCTGAATGGTTGGTTCCTCCCAGAACCTTCATTTTAAGGATGCCCAGGCCAGCCACATCCTCATTCCTCTTGAGAAATCCTTGCTCTTGGGATTATTCTCTACCATGACCCCATGCTACATATCTTTACTCCCCTCCACATTCATCCATGACCTTTTCAACTTTCCTTTATGTACTTTCTTCCTTTATTAGGTTGTGAACTTATCAAAGGCAGTGACTGTCATTCTTTGACTTGTATTTGTATTTCTATCACCTAGCACAGTGTTCGGCACATAGCAGCACTTAATAAATGCTTGTTGACTTGAATTCAGTATGTTGGGCAGTGGTCTAGTGTAAAGGACAGCAAGTCATACAATTTAGAGCTGAAAGAGACCCTAGATATCATGTATTCCAACACATTTTACAGTTGAAGAAACTGAGGCCCAGAGAGGCTTGTCCAAGCTCACTCAGACGGTAAATAGCAGATCTGGAATTCAAAATCAGGTCACAAGATCACAGATTTAGAATTGGAAGGAAACAGAGATTATAGCGTACTCAAACTCCTAATTTTACAGATTAGGAAATTGAGAGTCAGAAAGATCAACCCAGGTTACTTTGGTATACTCTGGCTATGTCACCTTGGAAGTGCTGCAGTCTGCAAAGTGATTCACAGGTTGTTGTTAGGATAAATGAGGTCATGGATGTGAAAGGTCTTTGGGAAATGAAAAGGGTTACATAAGTATACTGAATTATTCTATCGAGCCATGCAAATACTGAGTCATTGAGTGTCCAAGCTCCATCTGCAACATCTACAGAGCAGGATGTGGTGTCTTAGGAGGGAAGCCGAGACAGTCAAAAGGTTTCCACATGACTATAATTGTGATGGCTATTACAATAAACCCATTCCGGCACACTGCACCAAAAACCATCCCTTGGGTTGAGGCCCAGACAGCTTTGTGCATGTAGAATTACAAAAAGCAGAATTGTTTGTTTTTCTCCAATGATGTAATCTTACCTTCAAATACAGAGTAAAGGTGCTAGAACCCAGGAGTTGTCATCATCACAGAGAACACCCATTATCACTGCCCAGAGACCATCTTACAGAGGAGGTGTTAAGAATACGGTAATCCCAGGTGGCCAGGATTCTCCTAGTACTATGTATTTGGACCTATCACAAACTAACAGTTGGCCTCCTAACAGCCATCACTATCAGTGCCCTGTCAATAATTCAGAAAGAAAGATCAAGGCAGCCATTGACCCGGTGCCCAGGACTCTTGCTCAACCAATTTTTAACACACTCAGGCATCTCTAAATAATGCGTACATGCAAAGTCCAGCTGCGTCTCTGGATGTGTTCAGGGCCATGAATAAGGTTGCATTTGGATGCCTAATAAATGCAAAGATATGGATAAAAGAGAATTTTGGAAAATCAGGCTCTGGGACTTCATAGGCTAAGAAGTACCAGTCTTAACAGGATTATATGCTCCTGCCAGAGTATATCTTTCTGATGATAAAAACACATTTAATGCTCACATTTAATTCTCAAAGGAGGACTTGGAAGAGAGAAAGGCTTTAAAAAAAAAAGCATCCTAGAAAATTTTTAAAAAGAAGGTGATATCATAAGCACAATGAACATTAAATTTGGCTGGAAAGAAAAATAAAGGAGAATAATTTACAGAAAGGTTACAAAAGTTCAGCCTCACTCCTTGACAATATTTACCCCTGTAGGAGAGTCTGATTCATTTCTCAAATCTTTGCAATTTCACCTCTAATACCTGACTACAAAAAGGCAAAACTCAATTACTTCAGCTTCTTTACTCTTCTTGGTCCGTAGGTGTCTTCCCCACAAGTAGATTTCCTTTCTTCCACAGGGCTAATTTCTCTAATATGTTTCCTAGAAGTGATAGCTAAGGCTTCTCATGAAAAGAATGCAATGAAAGAGCCCTGCAATGTAGATAACAAAATAGATCATTGGCTAACTCTTCTAATGGCCTAGGCCAAATGACCCAGACTTCTCTCTGTAACTCAGCATTCTCATCTGTTGTCAGTGACTCAGAGATTTTTCACAGCACAGAAGACTCAGGGCTTGGCTTGGAATCTCTGGAAGGCTGAAACTTCCTATGGTCTATGGCTATAGCCATGCTCCCAGATAATCCATTGCTGTCCCTTGAAAACAACAGTGCTACTGTAACCCAGCACAAAGAGTTTCCCTTATGCTGGTGATTCTAACTGTACCATTAAAAGTTTTGCTAAGAAGTCATTAAAGAGTGATGCCTCCATTTGGAGGCTGAGCAAGGGGGCATGTACAGGATTAAGTACATTGAGAAAGTCCCCTCAGAGTATGACTGTCTACTTCATCCAACTCTCATAGTGAGGGTATCTGTGTATGTTTTCCTCTAGGTCAGCACCTAAGATATTGGGAGAAGGGAAATAGATCTTATCTTCTGCATTCTTTTGAGGAGGATCTCTGGCAGCACCCTAAGCATATATGCAGGTCTATGGATAGGAGTTTGGTAGCTGTACCATCTGGTCAGATTATTTGGGGCACTAACTACTGATAAGAAAAGCCTTCAGACTAGCCTCAGTAGGGGGCGGAGCCAAGATGGCAGCTGGAAAACAGGGACTCACTTAAGTTCTCCTCCCAATCCCTCCAAACACCTGCAAAAAAATGACTTTGAACAAATTCTAGAGCTACAGAACCCATGAAATAAGGGAGGGAAGCAGGTATCCAGCCCAGGACAGTCTGGATGGTCACTGGGAAGGGTCTATTGCATTGTACTAGGAGCAGAGTGCAGCCCATCATGGGCCACACCAGGACAGAAAGACATGGAGGAGATCCAGCAGAGGAGATCTGGCAGAGTAGGCCTCAAGGCCATGAATCACTGAGCCAAAGACCATGGTGCAGGTCAGTGGGAAAACTGCTGGATCTGGGTAAGAGAAGTGCATGGTCTGGCCCCAGCCCCTGGGGCACTGGAGGTGTTGCGGTGGCAGCAGCGGTGGCAGCAGCAGCAGGAAGCTCCAGCATCAGCATCAGCTGCTTCCAGAGTCCCTGGTTCACAAGGTGTGTGGAATCAAGCATCGGATGAGAGTGGGAGTGCAGGGAGTGCTTTGCTGGCGCAGAGACAGGGTTCTCTTGCTTTGCCCAGCTTGGATCTGGGTCACAGTCCTGGTTGGTGGCTCCTGGGGGAGGAGGAGTACTGGTGTGGCAGAGCTTGTGGTGACTGTGGAGAGGGAGTCCTCGTGGTAGTTACATGACAGAAAGGAGTGCTTGCATTCACAGACCAGAGCACCGTCCAGGAGAGGAGCATCATACCACCTCAGAATAGAAGTAGCCCTGAAAACAGCAGTGCAAGGCCCCTGAAGCTTGGGACAAAGTGCTCTCCATTCTAAATGCAGTGATACCCTGACAAAAAGCTCAAGGGTCAAGTAGTTGTCTGGGAACATGAGCAAGCAGTATAAAAGGACTAAGACTCACCTCAGTAAACATATCTAAGAAAAAATATACATATATATATGTATATATGTATACATATATTTCTAAATCCATTTCACCCTGCCCTCTTTCTATAATACCTGGTAAGAGCTACTGAAAAAGAAATAGTAGCATCACATCTATGAAATATAAAAAATCCCTTGCCCTTTACCTGTTCTTCCCATATCGTTGGGAGGCAAGAGGATTCATGATGACCCAGAGAAGACAGCAATTATTCATCATAGATCTATTTGCAAAATATAACACATTGGGTTTAGGCCTCTAGACAAAACCACAGACGTTTGAGCTAAGTGGTCTGACATCAAGGTTATGTATGTCAAAAATAAAAGTTAAAAACCTAAACCACCTTGACCATCTTATTTCACAAAGAGGGCAGATCAGGCACGCATTTGTAGGCTTATTTTGTAAAATACATGTATGGTCTTTGTTTGAGACTGAAACCTGATACAAAGGTAAAACACATTAGTAACACTACAAAGTGAAGGTAGAATGCATTTTGCCCAGATCATCATGTGCAGTGGGATGGGCAGCCCTTTGGAGAGGAGAGCTGGGAGGTCCATCAGCACATACGTATTGGACAGGCACCATAGACAAACTACGATCTGGTTCCAGAACTGAAGAGGAAGAGGAGGAAAATAGCCTGAATCTTATTTGGGAACTCATGTATTGAGTATAATGACCACTGACCCAAGAATACATCTTTTTAATACTGGTATTCTCTTGTTGATGCCCTATGACTATGATTAGAGCCATATTATACTCTCCGATGAATTGAAATATTTGATGGCCCAAAGGTACAGAGAGATCTATGATGGATTTAAGCAGACCTCAATATATTATCAACAATGATTTACATGCAAGAAGACATGGCAAAAGTCTGTATCGAGTAAAGGTATGATGAAAAAAAGAGGTGGGCTGATCCTGCGGCAAAAAGGACAACAACCTGAATGTGGTTCCGGTACCTAAAAACTGTTAAAAGATCTGGGGTTGGAGTTAGACATGGGGTTCAGGAGAGGATGTAGTTTCTAAGGCACTGCATGGTTCTTCTTGGAGGATTAGTGGGTGGAAAACAGACAAAATCTACAATGGATGAGAATGTTGGCTGGGTTGTAGGAGGGTATGACCTGCCCAGATCAATGAAATAAGGGCTAAATTGAGCTAAAGAGTATGTTTATACAGATACTTGTATATAAGGTATCCCCAAAGTCTTTCACTAAGACTTTTGGGACGCTCTACATATGTGTACAAATCATTGTAATTTATGAACAAGATTAGACAATGTAAAACAGAGGGAGGCAATCTCATCAGATTTAAAAAGCTTCTCTAAATTCTTGTGCTCAGAGCTTGCAGATCAAACTTTCATTGCTCACTCTGTTTGGTTTATAGCCCCTCAAACCCTTGGTAGAAAAAATTCGGGTTATTTTAAAGCATAACATAGATGTATACAATCATTACGGAATTGCAGTTTTCAATGGAAAGATCATCAGAGACAGCTAATCTTGACTGCATTTAGCTTTCATTCAGGAGCTCAAATTATTATTTTTTAAATGTTTGAGTTTTGATAAAATGCAAACTGTGTTTGTCTAAAATCCTCTTCCCTTAATTTCTCAGACTGTGGTATTTTAAGGGGAATTTAATCCATATAGTTCAGATTCATTTACACTTAAATTATCCAAATATAGCTTTTAACAGCTATTTAATGTCCTAGACACCTTTTGAGCTTTGAAAATGAGCTTCTAAAAGCCTTTCCCATCTCTTCCACCCTCCTCTCATCAGCTTAAGAGGTTGTGTTTTGCTCCGAGTAAACAAATTGAATGCTGAAACTTTTGGTTATTTTTCCTCTCAGTTTATGACCTATGAATGTAAAGTGGCTTTCAGAAGTGACATAACTAATTTTCCCATCCCCGTGAACCAATATAGTGTGTGTGTGTGTGTCACATTACCCTTACTTATGAGCAGCTATAGACCCTGTATATGAGGCAATCTCTGGACTCCTTATTATGTATCCATAGCATATAAATAGATAATTACAGTATCTTGTACTTCCATGGCATCTTTCATCTGCAAATCTCCAGTGCTGTCTCCAGACTGGTGAAAACAGAATTCTTAGAACTGACCCTCGACATAAAAATAGCTGGTTATGGCTCTTATTACTTCTACCATTTTACTGATGGGAAAGTACTAAGTAGGACAGACTAGGTGATCTCTAAAGGGCCCTTCCAGCCCTGCGTGTTGTGAAACATGAAAAGTTAAACTGAAAGTCATATATAAGGTGTCTGAGGTAGAGCCTGGGTTTCAAATGGGAGATGATTCCAGATGGTGGAGAGAAGGCTGTGGGAAAGAAAAGAGGAGGGAAAGAGAGGATAGGAAGGGAGAGGAGGGGAAGAAGGGAGAACTAGGGAGAAGAGAACAGAGAGAGAAAAAGAAGAGAGGGAGATGCTGAAGGATCCTAGAAAGAATAAAAAGAAACAGAGCTAGGATGAGAATTTCCATTCCCTGGAAAAATTTAACTGTACCACATTTATCCCACTGTGAGGATCAGACATGAAAGCAGAAGGATGAGATGGATGAATTTTTAGGTCCCCATCTAGCTCCACGATTTTTAAAAGGCCTGTATTTTAATTCCCATCCACATGGCTCTACTCTGTTCTGCAATCAGAACTTAGATCTGTTAAATGTTTCAAATGCAATGTGCCCAGAAGTAATTTTACCAATCCCCCCCTTCCTTCCCTCTTTTTTTTTCTTTTACTTCTAACCTTGATCTCCTCCCAATGTCTTTCTCCAGGGGACCTTATACTTATACTCTAGTAATAGGGAATAAAATACACACACACACACACACACACACACACACACACACACACACACTGCTGACTCTCTCTCCCTCCCTCTCTCTCTCTCTCTCTCTCTCTCTCTCTCTCTCTCTCTCTCTCTCTCTTTCTCTCTCTCTCTCTCTCTCTCTCTCTTTCCTTCCTTCCTCCTCCTCCCTGAAACAGCCAGGAGATTGCTAGTGTTCTGGATCAGTGCGTTTCCCTAATAAGACTTTTCACAAGCCACTAAATGAAGCTGGCTGCCCGATTGATTCCAATCCTTTTACCATTTCAGTCTCCCCACTTCCTCAGAATGTAATCTCTACTCATCACTACTGGATTCCTTCAGGGTCTTATTGATGGACAGAAGAAAGGAAGATGAAGGACAACAAGCAAGGGGAAGGATGGAGGGGAAGGGGAAGAGGAATACTGAACTTCCCACATAATGATAAGTTAAATATTATGCAACCATATTAGCTACATAAAATTAGCCACATTCTTCAACTTATACACTAGAGTCTTGGGTGTGGTAAATGCCAATGGAAAATCCCACTATGAGTCCACATATTTTTTTTCCTAATGTAACTTGGGGAAGCATATTTGTGATGCAACTGTCAAGAGACCCTACAAACTGAAAGCAATATACGTTTACCCAATCATTTCTAATGCCTTAATGCAGAGGTAAAGGAAGACTTTTATATTTAGACTGCAGCCTCACAGTGATGTTTCTTCTCCTAAGCCCCAAGTCTTCCATAGTAGAATTTAGAACCAGCCATTTAGAGTGAACAATTATATTACTAGAGAGTGAGGAAATCTCATGATAGACACTGTACAGAAATGTAATATATAGGTACATGGCAGAGTCACCAAATACTGCTCAATTTGGTTGAACATGTAAATTGGATTTTTAGCAGTTCTAATCTGTTTCCGCTTTCAAACTCGTCACCTACCTCCTAACCCTCATCCTTCAGTAAACTAACTTTTAGTTTTCTTTTTTTCTTGGTGAACTTCAGGTACAACCCCATAGTTCCAGAACAAGACTTCCCTTTCCATGGCCACTTTGTCTCTGTTCTGGAAGGCCCCTTTGATTCTGTTCATTTTCTTCTCAACAAATCTAGCTTTCATAGGCAAAAAAAAATTTTTTTAAGTCTTTCCAGTGTATGTTTCCCTGACTTTTTGTAAACCGATTTCTCTCTGAACAATTTATTTTCTCCTTGATTCTCACTGCCCCTCTCACCCTCAAACCAAGTCATCTTTGTTTCTAATGTTCATTTTCTTAACAGGATCTTTCTGTACACTTGTTTTTGATATCACTCATTACTCCCACTGGCTATATTTCTTGGCCTGTTGTCAACAATAGGCCAACTCAATCCTCCCACACAGGCTATATTTCCTGGCTTATTGTCCCTTTGCTTGTCAATAGCTCTTTCCTTGTCATAAAATTTCTTCGATACTTCAACGAATGCTTGATTTTATTAATGAGGGTATTCCTTCTAGTCAGTCAGTAGGCATTTTTTAAGTGCCTACTATGCGTCAGGCACTGGGGTAAGTCCTGGGGATAAAGAAATAAAAGAGTACCAGCATTCTTTCTGGCTATCTCCAATGCCTGGAATGTTCTTTCTCCTTCTCTCTATTAAACTCTCTGACTCCCTTTAAGTTCCAGCTAAAATCCCACCTGTTACAAGAACCTTTCCCTAACCCCTCTTACTTTTTATTTTGAGTTACAAATTAATTCTCTTCTTGCCTCCAGCACCTTACCCTGCCCATTGAGAAGGCAAGCAATAATCATATCATATGAAATATCCTATCAATTACACATGTGAAATCATGCAAAACATATTTCCATATTATCCATGTTGCAAAAAATCCCCAAAATAATAAAGAAAACTTTTAAAAATGCTTTACTCTGCAAATTTCATCAGTTTTCTCTCTGAATATAGATAATATTTCTCATCATCAATCATTTGAAATTGTCATGGATCATTTGATTGTTCAGAGTAACTAAGTCACAACTGATTATCATTACTACATTGTTGTTACTCTGTACAATGTTCTGGTTCTGCTCATTTCACTCTTCATCAGTTGATATAAGTCTTCCCAGGTTTTTTCTGAAACCATCACCATCAATTTTTATTGCACAATAGTATTCCATCACAATCATGCACTATAATGTGTTCAGCCATTCTCTGATTGACTGGCATCTCCTCAATTTTTAATTCTTTGCCATTACAAAAAGAGCAGTCATGAATATTTTTGTACACATAGGTCTTTTTCTTTTTTCTTTGATCTCTTTGGGACAAAGTAGTAATACTCCTGGGTCAAAGACTTGTAGTTTTATAGCCTTTTGGGTATAGTTCCAAGTTTTTCCTCCAGAATAATTGGACCAGTTCACAACTCTACCAAAATTAGTATCCCTGTTTTTCTACTTCCCTTCCAGCACTTGTCATTCTTCTTTTCTTTCGAGTTAGCCAATTTTATAGGTGGTATACGTATATGTAAGGTGGTACCTCAGAAATCACCTCTTGTGATCCTTTCCATCTCTTCTTCCCTTATCTATAGATATAACATAAATTTTCTCATGTTCTTCTAGTTTGCTTATATCACCCTTTATGTTTAAAGCACATACCCATTTTGACCTTATCTTGGCATATGGTTTGAGATGTTGGTCCATGTGTAATTTCTTCCAGACTGCTTTCTAGTTGTCGAATAGTGATTTCTTGCTTCCAAAGCTTGGATCTTTGGGTTTATCAAACACTGTATTACTATGGTCATTTCATATATCATGTACCCAATTTATTCCTAGTCAACTGATTAACAACCTATTTCTGATCAACAACTGACCAGACCTGATCAGTACCAGATCAACAACTCTATTTCTTACCTAATATCAGATTGTTCTGATGATTACCACTTTGTAATATAGCTTGAAATCTGGTATTACTAAGTTAGGAAGCAGTAGGTGGCTTGGTGGATAAAGTACTAGACCTGAAGTCAGGAAGATCTGAGTTCAAATGCAGCCTCAGACACTTACTGTGTACCCCAGGGCAAGTCACTTAACTTCTGTTCGCCTTAGTCCACTGGAGAAGAAAATAGCAAGCCACTCTAGTATTTTTGCTAAGAAAACCTCATGGACAGCAGTGATTCGTTGATGTCTCCCTCATTACTTATTTCTTATTTAATCTGTATATAGCTTACTTTATTTATACATGTTTGTTTGCATGCTTTCTCTCCCATTCGATCATAAGCTCCTTGAGGGTAGGGGCTGTCTTTTGCCTCTTTTTGCATTCCCAGCACTTAGCATAATGCCTAGCATACAGTAGGCACGTGATAAATGTTTATTGGTTGATTGATTGAGGCTCTTGTCTGAAGGAACTCAGAATGTCCAATGGGGGAGACAATATGCAAACAACTCTGTACAAACAAGATATATATCGAATAAAGTGGAGATAATCAGTAGAGGGAAGACACTAGAAAAGGGGAATCAGGAAAGCCTTCTTGTAGAAGTCAAAATCTTAAGTATTTACTTAAGTAATCAGTAGAGGGAAGACACTAGAAAAGGGGAATCAGGAAAGTCTTCTTGTAGAAGTCAAAATCTTAAGTATTTACACCCTCTCATCTTGTGCTGCTCTTTCCCGTGTCTTCCCATAACTTCTCCAAAGGAAATCCACTCAGTGTGCTGGAGGTTTTCCTTTAGGTATTTTGTCAAGATGTGTATATCTGCATAATCACAATGACCAAGAGGTTGGCCCTAAAGAAGAAAATGAATTTCCTTCTCTTTGTAGAATTTTGGGACTCTGGGTGTAGAAGATTGTGTATATGTGTTGGTTATTTTCAGTGAGCTATCTTTTTTTTCTTTCTCTTTTATTCTTTGTTACAAGGGTGAAGATCAGGGTGAGGGCTTCATGTAGCCCACAATACCTAGGTCAGCTCTGGCTAGGCTTCACTTTATTGCCTTGCTCATGCCAGGACCCTCCCTCTAGACATATTCTTCATTTCTTCTTTCTCCTCCTCTTCCTTGTCTGCTTGTCTCACCTTGGAGAAACCTCTGCCTCAGAGGCCTTGCTCCTCTGATTAACTCAGTCCTCAGAACAACCATTTCAAGAGTGATTCTAGCTATGCTTAACTTCATTCATGCCTGGACTCACTCTCTGAACTTCATCTGCTCCTTGCCTACTCTCTTGTCCCTTCAGAGATACCATTATCCCTACCTCCCTCCATTTTCTAGTTCCTCTATATCTGTTGTTTTTGCCTAATATAAGTTCCTTGCAGGTAGAAATTGTCTTATTTGCTTGTATTTTACCCTCAGAGCACTGTGCCTGACACATTGAAACCCTTAATAAATGTTCTATTTATTCCTCTAGTCACTTTGCTACCTCAAGTACAGCCTCCAATCTGCTTCCTTTCCCAGTCTCCCATTTCCAGTTCTGGAGCTACAGTTAGATCAATACTGCCATTACTAATGGAAAAGATATTTCAATGTAATGCCCCTTTGGCTCCACTTACTTTTCTGTAACTTTCCAACTCAAATACCCCTCCCTGGCCATACTTCTATATGTATTATCTCCCCTATTATAATGTAGGTTCTTTGAGGTCAGGAGCTGTCTCTGATTTTATATTTGTATTTTTAAAGCTCAACACAGTTCTTGGTATGCAGTATGTGCTTAACATATGCTTTTTCATTAAGTCATCCAAAGGATGATTTATTGGGTAGGGGAGGAAGAGGCATCAATTAAGAAACAAAGGTGATACAAAAATAAAAGTTAACAATAAAATTACTGTTGTTATTATAAATTACATACCTACCAGTGAAGCTGTATCTCCATTCCCATTTACACTTACTACATGACTAACCCACCTCCTTTTTTGATCATCACCTCTTAGATGATATATTCTATACTATGTTTTGTGCATGAATGTTCATTGGGAATATGTGACTTATGTATATAAATAGGCTTATTTACATCCAGCAGACATCTCCTCAGTGCCTTTTGATTGTTCTCCATTTTGTTTTTTCAGAGATTGTGGCGTACCACAACCCATGGTGATATAGTATCATTGTAAGAATATTGCTGCTAAAAAGATGGGTTTTTATTTCAGGGAACAGCTTGGCAACTCATCATAAAATCAGCATGCCAAAAGTCCATTTTATAGTCTCATTATTAAGGTACTTTTTATCTCCTACAAAATAAGGATATGTTTAGAATACATATATGTTGGAAGACAGAATCCCTTCCAGGAACTTTAAGGGGCTTAAGAGAGGCAAAACTGACCCATCTCATGTCCAGGCTCAGTACATCTCCAAAGTTCCCTAGAAGATTCTTAAATTAGAAAGCAAGAGCCTATACATTGTGGCACATGCCTATAATCTCAGCTATTAGGGAGGGTCAGACTGGGGTATTGCTTGAGCTCAGGAGTTCTGAGTTATAGAAAGCTATGCTGATAGAGTATCTTATCTTCTGCATTAATATAGTGAGCTTCTAGGACCAAGAGGCTGCCAGGTTGTCTAAGGCGAAGTGAGTCCTCCCAGGTAAGGAACAGAGTAGGTCAAAACTCCCTTTGAATCAGTAGTGGGATTGGGCCTGTTAAAAGCCACTTTACCTTCCAGCGTGGGTGAGATGGAGAAAGAAGGAAGGAAGGGAGGGAGGAAGGGAAGGAGGAAGGAAGGAAGGAAGGAAGGAAGGAAGGAAGGAAGGAAGGAAGGAAGGGAGGGAGGGAGGGAAAGAGGAAGGAAGGAAGGGAAAGAATGGAGAGAAAAAAGGGAGGAAGGGTGGAAAAAGGAAAGAAAAAAGGAAGGAAGGGAGAAATACAGAGAAGAGAGAGCCAGGCAGACAGAGAGGCAGAGGAGAGAAGAGAGAATGAGAGAGGAGAGAGAATGAGTGAGTCAGAATCAGGAGGAGATAAAGAAGAGCAAGGTTTAGAGGGGTGAATGGATGGTGCCAAACTCACAGTGCCCTGGGGGGAATGGAGGGGGTCAGTGCCTTTTACATTTTCTTGTTCAGTGAAGCCTTCTCACAACCCATCTCGGGGGAGACAGAAGGAGGGCAGAAAAAAGAATTGCTTTGAGCCCTGTGGGCTTTCTGGCAGAAGTTCAACAACAGCTTTTCATCATCTGGGGTACTTCACTCTAGACTGGTTTCCTGTAAAGGGGGTCTTGCAATAATCGCTCCAGACTGGGGGCTTGTCCAAATGGAATGTGAATTTCTTGTTGCTTATTGTGTTTTCTATTATTCTTATTTTTAGGAAAGGACAAATCACATAACACTTTAGCCTTGGTGTAATCCAAACTGGGATCAAGTTAAGAAGCAGCCACTGAAAACCAAAGCAGAAAGACCTTTGACTACAACTGCATCATGCCAGCAGCACTAAGAACTCGGTGTGAGACAGCAAGTTATCATCTGTGCTAAAATACATTGTTTTCAGGTAGAAGGGGAGTAGAGACATAACAAGAATTGGATGACCTCCTTTAGGAAGCCAAGGGATGTCTGTAAGGGCATCAGGGGAGAAGTATTCTATAAAACCTAATCAAGTAGAAAGTCTGCCCTTAGGGCAACCAAATAAATATGGAGGTTCAGAGCAGGGCTGAAAATATGAGTGTTCCTGGGGTTTGAGCAAGGTACTTGGGGTTAGTTAGGATTCCAAGTTTCTCCCTAGATTTGCTCTGGTGTAGAATTCTAATACAGGTTCAGAATGATGTCAACTCTGCAGAATTTGTCTCTGAGACCTTTGGGACAAGTACCCAAGTAAAGCATCTATGTCATTTGTAATATAGCTATAAACTTGTACAGAGAGGTCGAATAGAATTAGAAGAGAATCCTAAAGCCCAGCAGGACAGTCAAAAAGCATCATTCCTGATTTAATTGTAATTGTAATTTGTAATTTGTAATCTTTGTAATTGTTCTCATTGACCAACTATGTGGCTGGGGGCAGATGTGAAGAGACCACATTTCTGAACTGCAACTGTCTCATCTATAAAATGGGCATAAGAATACTCTGCCTACCTTTCTCTGAGCATTGTACAGGGATAAATCTGTAAATTTTAAGCCTTCTTTATACATTAAGATGGATTTATTCATCTCCTCCTTCCAATTGTTTTTTTTTATTTTTAAAACATTTTTATTTAAAATTTTGAGTTCCAAATGCTGTCCCTCCCTTCCTGAGATGGTAAGCAAGCAGATGTAGTTTACACATGTGCATTTATGTGAAACATTTCCATATTAGTCATTTTGTACAGGAATGAAGGAAGGAAGGAAGGAAGGAAGGAAGGAAGGAAGGAAGGAAGGAAGGAAGGAAGGAGGGGAGAGAGGAAGGAAGGAAAGGACGGAGGAAGGGAGGGAGGGAGGAAGAAAAATAGTATGCTTCACTCTATTCAATCAATATCAATTCTTTCTCTGGAAGCAGATAGTATGCTTCACCATTAGTCCTTTGGGATTGTCTTACAAAGATCATTATATTGATGAGAATAGCAAAGTCATTCACAATTCTTCATCAAACAATATTGCTGTTACTGTATACAACATTCTCCTGGTTCTGTTCTCTTCACCATGTGTCAGTCTACATAAGTCTTTCCAGGCTTTTCTGACATCACCCTGCTTGTCATTTCTTATAGCACAATAATATCCCATTTCAATCATGTACCACAGCTTGTTTAGCCATTCCCCAGTTGATTGACATCCCTTCGATTACAAGTTCTTAGTCACGACAAAAAGAGCTGTTATAAATATTTTGTACAAATGGGTCCTTTTCCCTTTTTTCTAGATGTATTTAAGATATAAAACTAGCAGTAGTATTGTTGGATCAAAGGGTATAAAGTTTTATAGCCTTTGGGGCATAGTTCCAAATTGCTTTCTAGAATGGGTGGATCAGTTCACAACTCTACCAACAATGCATTAGTGTCCCAGTTTTCCCACATCCCCTCCAACATCCAACATTTTCCTTTTTTTGTCATATTAGCCACTCTGATAGGTGTGAGGAGGCACCTTAGAATCATTTTAATTTGCATTTCTCTGATCAATAGTAATTTAGAGCATTTTTTCATAAGACATAAATCAAAGAGGGTTGTTGCTGCTCCTATTGTTCCTAATATCATTTCCCATTCCCATTCTATTATGAAATCTCTGGAAATCTCCCACTTATTTTGAATTTTATAGTTTCCAAAGCACTTTCCTCACAACAATCTTGTGACGTATGTAGTATAAATACCATCTTCACGTTATGCTTACAGCTGAGAGGCAGAGAGATGAGGTTATTTGCTCAGAGCCACCCTGTAGTTGTCACAGTACAATAGAATCACAGCATGGTAGAATGCAAAGGAAGTTTAGAAATGATACAAGCCAAAACACCTTATTTTACAGTTGAGGAAACTGAGGACCAGAGAGGTAAAATCCCAGAACTGAGATTTGAATCTAGGTCTTACTTTTTAATTTTAATTTATTTTATTTTAAATTTATTTTAGGTTTTCTTACCCCACACTCTTTCCCTCCATTGACATATTACCCTGCTTGTCCTGAGTAGGAGTATTCTGTCATGTCCATATTGTAGAATATCGTTAATCAGTTTTTAAAAAATGGCAAGTACCTACTATGTGCCAAGGACTGTGCTAAGTACTAGGCATACACAAAGAGGCAAAAGACGGTCCCTGACCAAAGGAATCAGAGATGATGCTTGTCTTGTATTTATCTCCATATTCAGCACCAAACACCACACTGTGCATACAGTGAGAGTACAATAAACGTTAGTTAATGAGTGATAATGATAAAAGTCTCTGTCCTCTCTCAGAAGAACCTGTCTATCGATGGGGAGCTGATTCTCGTAGAGAGGGCTAGACTTATCCAAACTGCTCATATCATCGGTGCCCTGGTAGTCTATGACAATTGCATTTGTTTTATTTGTTAAATGTTTCTCTGCATTCTTGAGTGATTATAATAACACACTTCGATGCAATATCACCTTGCAGCCTTTCCAGCTGGGGACTCTGCCCAGCTAAGGAGGTGAACATTGCTAGCCCCAGCTTGGCACTTGGTCTGGCTCTTGCTGACTTCAGCTCACATTTCCAACTTCATCACGGGAAAACAGGGCAAGTCCAGGTTGAGCCATGGAATCCCTGTGGAAGTTCTTAGAACAGATGAGGAACCGACCAAGGAAAAGAGAGGGAGGCGGTGGTTTTATCCAGCCAAAGAAGGAGTTGGTGCAAGTCTAATTAGGAATTAAGGCTAGTTTTGTGAATAAACACAGGATCTGTGATAAAGGTGTTAAAAAAGGAAAGAACATTTAGAGAAAGAAATCAAGGATTACGGTACTCAAAACACCCAGATAGTCTTCTTTTCCCTACAGAGCAGCTCCTAAAATTGATCTGGGGAGAAGGAGCAGGGAAGGTTCAGATTTCTTTTCACCTTGGATTCCAAGGCTTCCTAGCATTTTCCCCCAGGAGTGTGGAGAGCAAATGTCTGAGGGGCAGAAAGGGGCAACAAGTATTCTGTTTGGTAAAATGAATACCTCTCTTCCTCAAACATATCTGTTTTTCAGGGACAAGAACCACCTAAGTGGGCCAATAACAGAAAATAGCTAATGAAATAGATTATACATTTCCCTCCTTTTGGTAGAGAGGTGGCATATTTTGGATATGGAATGTTGTATACACTGTCTTATTAATTGCCTTTCTTTGTTAAAAGGAGGGATTCAAAACTGCTTCTGGGTAAAAAGGAGGGAGAGAGGGAGGAAGAGAGAGAAAGAAGGAGGAAGGGAGGGAGAGAGAGAGACAGAGAGAGAAAGAGTTAATTAGAAAGAAAGACCTTTAGGTGGCACCATGCCTGATACACAAATGCCACTTCTGTCACTTAATATCTGTATGTGCTTATCAAAATTCATTTAATGTCTCTGGGTTTCAGTTTCCTCGATTGTGAAGAGAGGGAATTGGACATGATACTACAGTGTCTAAACTATGATACTATGATCTCATGCCTGTTTAAGTCTTGTAAGTACCAAAAGTGAGTATTTTCTGTTTGCCTTAGGGTATGAGGTCTGGGCAGGATGGTTGTGAATACCTCGTTCCCATCTTGAGATTATAAGCAAACAACACACATAAATGCTTACTGATTTTATGAAAATAAATATTATATGGTATATTATATAGGAACAGCTAAGTCGCATAATAGATAATGCACTGGGCTTAGAATCAGACAGACTCATCTTCATGAGTTCAGATATGGCTTTAGACACCAGCTGTATGACTATGGGCAAGTCACTTAACCCTGTTTGCCTCAGTTGCCTCATCTGTAAAAATAGTTGGAGAAGGAAATGGCAACCCATTCCAGTATTTTTACCAAGAAAACCCCAAATAGGGTCATAAAAATTTAGTTGGACACAACTGAAATGACTGAACAACAAGAACAGTATTATATAGGATGTATATGTATATATATATATATATATATATATATATATATATATATTTATGTGTGTGTGTGTGTGTGTGTATACACACACACACACACAAATACACACATTCACATGCTTGCATGGACATATATACATATATTTTGGGTTTCGGGGGGGCAGGGCAATTGGGGTTAAGTGACTTGCCCAAGGTCACACAGCTAGTACATGTGTCAAGTGTCTGAGGCTGAATTTGGACTCAGGTCCTCCTGACTCTGGGGCCGGTGCTCTACTCACTGCGCCACCTAGCTGCTCCCATATATACATATAGATAAATAGATCAATCTATATTTCTATTTGTCTACAAATAAGTGTGAGTGTGTGTGTGTGTGTGTGTGTACTTCCCAGGGTTGTTTGAAGATCAAATAAGATAATATACTCTTAAAGTGCTTAGCACAGTGTCTGACACCTAGTAGGTGATATATATAATGTATATTTATGCTATTATTATTATCATCAGCATTATTACTAAATAAGGTCATCCAAATCACCATCTTCTCAGAAACACTTCTGTCTCTTTCTGTGTTTCTCTCTCCCCGCCCGCCCCCCTCTCCAAATCCCTAACTTGAAGGCAGATGCAGCTGGTTTGAAACGTGTGAAGGTCCCTAAAACCCAGAGGACCTTGCCCCAGTCTGGGGTCTGTATACAAATCCAAAATAAGACAAGTTCCATCTGGTTTCTCAGCTTAACGATGGAAGATCCCTGGGCCTCAGTGGTGAGTCACAGATGTGCAATTGTGGTGAACTAATCTCACGGTTATATTGCCCCCTTCCATCTTTCTGTCGGAAATGAGACTCTGAAATCACTACAAAATGATCTTCAATGCCTGCACCCTCTTTCTTTCCTTTTCCTTTCTTTTTTTTTTTGAAGGGCACAGATCTATTCCAAAACATCCAGAAAGTCCTCTGGAGTACAGATAGCTATTCCCAATTCTCATTCGTCCTTTCAGCAGCATCTTTATATAATGTCCCATGGTATGCTTCTGGCCATCCTCATGCCTCCGATCAGAAATAAGAAATCTCTAGTCTCATTATCAATGAGGGAACAACTGTGTAATGAAGAGGTGATGGGGTATACAAGGAGGGCCACCCCTCATGAGAATCCAGGGATACTAAGTCTTATCTACAGGGGAACGCAAGCTGAGAGGTTAGTTATCCCACAAGGCAAGCTGGTTTACAACAGATGTTTCAGCTTCATATTTCTTAATTCTTCCTCAATGAATGAATAAGTATTTATTAAACTTTCACTATGTGCCAGGCACTATGCCTAATTGGGCCTATGGCTAGGAAAAGTATTGCCACAGAGGTGTAATTTGTTCTGGGAAATCATAGGGATAATGAATAGAGTCATAGGGAAATTGACTGACAAGACCTTTCTAAGAGCGGTAGTACTGATTTGACTACTGTTCCCAGGCAAGAGGTTGAATAAGGGTGGAGACCAGGGCAGGGAAGATAACCAGGGCATGTGATGGCTGGTCTGAGTGTTCCTAGATATGGTGAATTCCCTCCAGTCTAAAGCACCCCCAGGTTGGGACTGGAACACAAGATTGCAGAAGGAGGTTTGACAGCCCCAACAACAGTCTGTCATCCATCTCCAGATGGTTTTGTTGTATTCTTGGGGATTGTATAAGGCCACCCCAGTGCTTAGAGCTGGTCTGCTCATTCTGGTGAGAAAAGAAGACATCTCCCAAAGGTCACTTCAGCAAACAATTCAATAAATATTTTTTAAGCACCTACTGTACACCAGGCATTGCGCTGAGCACTGATGATACAAATATGAAAAAGAAAGAAACCCCTGACCTCGAGAAACTTACAATCTAATAGAGGAAGACAATAGAAAAAATGCTGAAAACTGGGAGGAACCAACTAGGGGTACCGTGTTTGGGACAAATGTTCAGTTGGAGTCAAACCAAGCAGAGCCACAGGTGAAAAATGGAGAGTTACCTGGAAAGTTCTGAGTCTTCTATAAAGGAAGATTTTGGAATTTTTTTGAAAGGAATTGAATTGGTCTCGTAATACTAGCCCCACAGTGTCAAGGAAGCAACAAATTTCTCATTCAGAGGGTTTCACATTTTTTTTAAACATTTCCTACACATGGGATAATGTAACAATCTCTTCTTTTTTTCCTGCAGCCCCAACTCCCAAGGTCATATTTGTGAGATAGTCAACTGTCCCCACGTGAAAAGACACTGCGATGGTCTGTGGCTTGAATGAGGAAGGAGGGGTAAAGGAAGATGCATCACATCTATCTCTGGAGAATAGTGAGGTGTGAAGAGAATTCAGCTAAGCTCCCACATCTGCGTGGAGAATGCTGCACTATTATGGAATACTGTTTTAACACTTTGGCTAATGAGTTTTGACCTGTGTGAATTTCATCTCATAATTACACAACTCTGATTCTCTGTTAGCCAATCAGACTGACTCTGCAATCCAAGATGTTTCACAATTCTCAGTCATCAAATCTGACACCAAGCCTGGGGAAAAAAACCCAATGTTTTCCTCTTCTGAACATGTCCTGTGTGAGCAGAACTGACTTTCATGGGCTACAAAACTTAAAAGAGCCCTCCCTATCTGTTCAACCTAAAGACCTGTTTACTCCCTCCTAAACAACTGCAATTTCCCATGACCAATGGAAAACTACCTACAACTCAGAAACGCTGGAGAGATATCCACAAATCATTCCATGGATAATGGCCCCAGGACAGAGGCCCTAAAGGATAGAGATCCCTTGTTTTCTCAAGGAGAGTTTTCCTCATTTTCCTTTAACTCTTTCACTGACCCCATATCCAGAAATGAGAACTGATTACGAGGACACAGAAGGTACCAATTATGATATTCTATGTGGGGAAAGTAAGTATTACCATGTCAAGTGGGGACTAAGGCTAAATAATGATGGCTGACACTCACATATGCTTAACAGACATGATCCCATCTGATCTTCACAATAACCCTGTGAAATAGGAACTATGATCATTCCCATTTCTCAGATGGAGATATCGAGGCTCAGAGAACTTCTATGATTTGTTCAAGGTCACACAGATAGGGGGCAGCTGAGGGAGATTTGAACCAGATCTTCTGGATTGCAAATCCAACATTTATCCACCAGGCGAGGATGCCTCTCCTCTGACAATGAAGCAATATAAAGACAGAAACAAATTGGGATATAGATCACAAATCAATATGTTGTTCCTTCCACCTAAAGGAGAAAGGAACAACCAAGGTTATACCATATTTCAAGCAGTCATTTTTAAGACAAAGATTGCTTGAATCTAGGTCAAAAGACCTTGGCTTCCACTGCCAGCTCTGCCCTTCAGTAACCATTACTAGCTAGGTCACTTCATATCCTGGGTCTCAGTTCCCTTATCTGTCAAAGAAGTTGGAATAGATACTCTTCTAATTCCAACATTCTTTAATCCTAAGACTTAATGGTGTCAACTAAGGATTTCTAAGCACAGGAATTGCTTAACCCAATGTTGAGCAACTTAGGCCACTCTATACTAAAGCAAGAGGCTTAAGCACAGTCTACTACATCAGCACACACCAAGAATGCATATGAACTTCCAATCTGACTAGGCCTGCTTATTCCAACTGTCCAGCATCCAAGTGCAGACAGGTTGTGGTGGGAGGCCAAGAACGGGGCAGTGGGGTGAGAGCAGCTGGTACATCTCTGCTTGGTCCTCCAGCATTATAAATTATGCAGCTGTCTTCATCTATTATTCAGCATAATTTATTTTGGACATTTGCATCAGCAGTTTATATTTAAAAATAGATGCAAAAAAAGAGAATTAAAATGGGCAAGGAGGGGATTAAGTTGGGGGTGTAGAGGCAAGAGAAGGGGACAATGCTAAGATTGGACATGCCTGTCATTAATCAAACATGGGCTATGAAATGACAGGAAGAGAAAGAAGGAATAGACTGGAAGTTGCTTTAAATATTAATGTGAACTCTGGCTTTGCTGTTTCTTCTTCCCTCCTTCCCTCTCCATCGACACACTTTGGGAGCTTGGGTTTCCCACAGGGAACTAAATCTTCCACTATCAAGATAAATTCAAGAGTAGTAGACAAAGGAAGATCTTCATGTGAGATGAGGTCCATACCACTCCATACCTACCAAGTCTGAGAATCATAGAATGTTCTTAGAGCTCAGTGAGAACTCTAATCCCATGCTCTACTTTTATAGATGAGGAAAATGAGATCCAGAAATTAGAAGTGACTTACCCAAAATAAAACAATGGTACTGGGCTACTCATTACATGTGTGTCCTTGGACAAGTCACTTGATTTCTCCAGGCTTCCATATCCTCATATGCAAACTGAGAAGATGAACTAGATACCTACTAGATACCTACTAGCCCCAAAGCTATGATCCAATAACTCACATCTTCTGAACCTACACCAGGTTATCTTTTCACTAACACAAGGCTGCCTAAGTCAGTTGGAGGAGATTCTTGTCAACATCGTCACATTATGTTGTGTTTGTCCTTGGTTCTCAAAGAAGACCATGGCATCAGGGAAATGATAACATGACTTGTAGTTGACTTTGATTTGAGTAAGGGAGGGCTGTGCAAGGTCACCAGCCTTACTTTCCTCCTCCAGAGCCATCTGGATCCAGTGGCCTGATATTTACCAGAATGACTGGAGATGCCCAGGTTGCATTGTGAGACCCTGGACCTTTCAGGCTAAGGTCTTTTCAGGTTCTCACTTTGAGTGAGGTCACACCCATTCAATGAATAGGCCTCTTTAAAAGTGAATCAAGGGATGTTCCCTTTGAACAAAACTCAAAAAAAAAAAAACTGGGAGGGGAAGACCCTCAGGGTTCCTGGCCAAAAGAGAAACAGGTGCTATTTGGTATTTATATTCACTCTGTGTAGGCTGGCAGAGACTTAGTGTCAAATGTATGGGCTCCAGAGTGAATTGGGTTTAAGGCTTGGTTTTTGAGAAGGAAATCTAGCCAGTAAACAAGAAGCTAAGGGGAGAGCCTTCAGCTATCAAACTGGAGCTGATGACCTTGCACATCCCTCCCTCACTCAAATCAAGTCAAAGGCAAGTCATGCCATCATTTCCCTAACGTCATGGTCCTCTTCAAGAGTGAAGGACAAATACAAACTGTGAGTAGCCTCTGCCTCTGCCTCCTCTCCATGCTCCATTTCAAAGGCTGAAGGCTGCCTCCTTATAAGGAGAATGAAGGAGGAAGCTATTTCTCTTCTGGACTTTATTTCAAGAGAGTAAAGCATTGGGGTCCAGATAGATACTATTTTTAGGACCTGGACATTCCTAAGATAATGCCAATTCAGGGATGAGAAAAGTGGTTACATATGGTTTCTACTATCTAATACCTCGTGCATCAGTCCTTGGTACCCCTGTTCTGGATTCACTTTCCAAACTAGGCATTTGAAGGACTAGGTCTGGATTCAACCTTAGTCATTCAAAGCTAGCTCTGTGGCATTAATGATGATCCCAATTTCTATGAAAGCACCACTATTCTTCCCCCCTCCCAGGTTCACAATCCTGACATTCTCCAGGATTTCTCATTTTCTTTCATCCCACAGATCCAATTAGTTGACCATCCTTATCATTTCTATTGTTGGCACCTGATCCCTTTTCTCCTAATCTATTCACTTAGTTGCCTCCTTTGTTTAGGACCTCTTCACATCTCACCTAAATTATTTCAATGGCCTCCTCATTGGTCTTCTTATCTCAACTCCTTCTCAATCCATCCATCCTACACACTGCTACTAAAATCAATTTTCACTCCCCTACTTACAAAGCTTCATTGACTCCCTACTGCTCTCCTGATGACTATCTGGCCACTGGACCCAGATGGCTCTGGAGGAGAAAGTGAGGCTGGTGACCTTGTACAGCCCTCCCTCACTCAAATCAAAGTCAACTGCAAGTCATGTCATCATTTCCCTGATGGCATGGTCCTCTTCAAGAATAAAGGACAAGCACAACAACAACTGCTCTAAGAATCACATATGAAAACACATAGTTTAGCTTTTAAAGTGATTCACATCTTGGACCCAACCTATCTTTCCACCCTCATTGTACATTGCCTTTTTGAACTCTGTTATCCAGCCAAACTGGCCTTCTTTCAGTTCCTTAGACAAGATAATAATCCCCAATCTATGTATCTTTGATCCACAAACTGGGAATATACTTCTTCCTCACCTCTACCTCTCTGACTCCCTTTCTTCCTTCAAGACACAGCTCAAAAGCTTGATCGTTGTTTGTGCCCTCCATCCCAAGTTCCTTGCATTTAATTACTCTCTAGTTATTCAATTTATGTATATTTCTCTGCATATACTTATTCATGTATTTGTTTTCTCCCCAGTTAGAATGCAAGCTCCTTGGGGGGGTGGGGGGGATAAGTATTTATAAGCATGTGCCAAGCACTGTGCTTAGCATTTTTTACAAATATTCAATCTTATCAACCCTGAAAGATAGATGCTACTATCTCCATTTTACAACAGAGGAAACTGAGGCAAACAGAGGTTAAGTGGCTTGGCCAGGGTCATACAACCATAAGTGTCTGTGAGCAAATTTGAACTCATGTTTTCCTGACTCCAGATCCAACATGCCATCCACTGTACTACCAACTGTCAGAGGTTGCCTAGAACTTGTCACATTCTTTTTATTTGTATCCCCAGTGCCTAGCACAGTGATTGGCACATTAATAAATTCTTATCGATTGATTGATGAGGAAGAGGATGGAAGAAATAAAAAGGTAGAGGAAGGAGAGAAATGGGGAGGGAATTTAAAAAAGAAAAGAAAAATATTGTCTATAACTCAAGGTATCTATGCCCTCTTCCACTCCATCCCTAATACAAACCACTACTATACCTCTTAGCTGATCTGGTTAGGTCAACTTAGGGCTTCTGCTCACAGTTTCTGAACCTCTTTGATTCATATTTTGTAGGGAAGAAAAAAAGTTGGAGGAGGAGAAAGGGCAGGGGGTCACAGGGAAGCAGCAGCAGGGGAGCACTTAGAAAAAGGAAACAAGGATTCTTTTTCAGCAGAATCAATAAAGGGTTTTGTTTTGTGTTCCTGAAACCAGCAGGGGATGATTGGAGACAGTTATGAAGTGCAAGTTTGTCTGTATCAAAAAGAAAGATGTTTCTGTAGCACCAGATGATCCACCCCCACTCGCTCCACCTATCTATGCAGCCACGTGGAGCTTGCCCAAAAACAGAGCTGAAGGACATTACCCCTTGCCACTTAGATTTAGCAGGCTGTCCCTCTGCCAAATCGGACCCACCAGCACCTGCCATTAGCATCCAAGTGTTAAGCCAGATCAGCTTTGTCTGGGAAAACCACCAATGGAGGAAGTAAGCTTCATTTTGGTTAATGTGTACTCCTTACAGACCATGATTTTGGACTGGGAATATTTGGGGACAGTAGCAGGGGTGGAGGGGGGAGGGAGTTGGTCATAAGAACTGCCCAGCCGAGATAACATTTAAAATGAAAACTAGGAGATCCAACTCTTTGTAATCCTCCAGCAGCTGCTCACTTCGGGCTGGAATCTGATGTGTGTAAGTACCACATTACCATCCATTCCAGTGCCGAGGATGTCCAAAAGCAGGCCATCATCCTCCCAAGCAGTATCTTGGAGGGAAGACCATTTAGCTGTGTCCTAGGAATGCTGAACAAGAGGAGGAAAACAAGGTGGCTTGTATGCTCCATCCATGTGTGCAACCCTTGGGATGTCCCCACAGATGGGACTGGCAGGAGACAATAATATCTTGGAGTGTTTCATTATAGTTCAATGCCCGGAAAGGGCAGCTGGGCACTTGTTTCACTGTTCTTCAACCTGTCGCTGTATGCCTCATAACAAGCTATTGGCATCCCAAAGATCCAGATTATCCCTTAGCTCAAAGCACCAGGGCATGCTCCGAGTGACTAGGCTTACAAATGGGATGCCACACCAACTCCTTTTTCTTCCCCCAAATGGCATGTTAGAGTGGAAAGGATGCTGGATTTGGAGTCAGAAAACCTGGATTAGAATTCCAGCTCCATTACTTACTATCCTTAAGGAGAAATAAAAGGAGATGGAAGGAAGGAGACAAGTTATAGGCAGTCGCAATCTCTCTGACCCTTAGCATCCTTATTTGTAAACTGCAGGAATTGGCACTGGACCAGATGCTTGATTTCCAAGGTCCCTTTCCAGCTCAGAGCCCATAAGGAGGGTCCTTAGGTTGTCATAGCTGCAAACACCAAAGTTTTACCCACTCAGTTTACCTCCCACTGTTCTACCCCACCCTGATTCAATATCTATGGCCTTTCCCACTTGAAGGAGAGGCATCCTTGTCTATTGCTGTAAATTTCCAAGTAAAACTAAACTGACTTTGAACATATTAATGGGACCAGATGGTTCCATAAAATGTAAATAGAGCAATAAAAATACAAATGGGACCCTCCCAGTAATTAACTTTTGATTTACAGAGCCCAGAGAGAATTGTATTGTTATGCATACCTAGCATTTTAGGTAGTGATGCTTACTCTATTTTGTAGCCTATCTACATCCTGTCCCACCCCACCACCTCCACATAAGACCCTCACCTGTACCTCTATTCTGAGTTAGGAGATGAGAATTCCCTAAGGACCCCACTTCTAATGAGGTAAAATAAACTTTTTCAACTACCTCTATGTAGCACTTAACAACTGAGTACCTAATTAAATGGCCATGAAGCACTTTAGAAATATAAAATGTTATATAAATAAATGTTATTCTTGCTATAATAATGACAATAATAATAATTCAGCCTGGTTTGGGTACCTTGGCAGTGCTAAATATTCTCTCATCTATTGTCAATTATGTGTTTGCTTGCCTGTGGGAGATATTCATATTGAATGTTCCCTGCTCTTCTCATCGTGACAGAATGCAAAGAGACCCAACTTGAACAAAGTTCAGTTCCATTTATAAGATAACTGAGTGGAACTGTTCTGATGTTCAGGAAAAACATCTTCATTTTCCTGTGTACAGTAGGGTATATCCAGAGAAGGGTATAGAAGGGTGAGCTCACGGAACCATAGCAACTACAGAAAAAATGATTCTGATTTATAATAATATAGAGAGGATTGTATTTGCAGTTCTCACAGGGGACACAAGCAGATGACAGAGACATAAAATGTGCAATTTGAGGGATTTCAGCCTGACATGAGACAGAACTTCCTAATTGTGGGGTATTAGACATGGAGGTAGGTCATTATGGCAGATTTTGGTATCTCTTTAAAATTGGAGAGTGAAAATAATTTAGGAATGACCATTTTAATTTAGAATATAGAATAAATAATCTCTCAAGTTCTTTTCTACTCTTATGATGTTATAAGTAGCTTGGCCACCAGCCAAGAACAAAGCTTCTCTGCCCTTCACCCACCGTAGTTGTGCCTGATAATATAGGAAGGAGAAGCAAGGGATAATATCTTTGTCAATGCAGACATTTAATTACAAACTCCATCCCCAACCAGAATTCCTGAAACCTTGAAAAATTTCACCTGAATCTAGTCCTTTCTTCTCCTTAACTGATTGCATTAAAGTGTGTGTGTGTGCGTGCGTTTCTTCAAACCTGTTATTTCATCAATGCAGAGAACTCTGGCCTCAGAAAACTCCCTTTACTAATATAGATCTATCATAATGTTCAGTGGTTTTTCAGTCATGTCTAACTCTTCATGACCACACTGGAGGTTTTCTTGGCAAGATACTGAAATGGCTTGCTATTTCCTTCTCCAGCTCATTTTACAGATGAGGAAACTGAGGTAAACAGGGTAAGTGACTTGTCCAGGGTCACACAGCTAGTCAGTGTCTGAGGCCAGATTTGAACTCAGAAAAATGAGTCTTCCTGACTCTAGGGCTAGCACTGCATCACCTAGTTGCCTACTAAACTCATACCATTTTATAATAGTCTTAGAGAGTTGCTTGAGATAGGGAGAAATTTTTTACCTTTCCCATGCTTATATTGCTCTTAATGTATGTCACAAGATCATTGATATGGGGATGCAGAGATCTTTGAGGTCATCAAAGTTGAAGAAACTGAGGCCCAGATAAGTTTTTGACTGGTTCAAAGATTTGAACCCAGGTCGTCTAATTCCAAATCTGGCACTTCTTTCTCTGCACTTCTCTGACTCTCAGATCATCATCATCATCATCATCATCATCATCATCATCATCATCATCATCATCATTCTTCCTCTTCTTCCTTCTCTTCCTCCTTTTCCTCCTCCTCCTCCTCTTCTGAATTTAGTGGGGATTATCAATGACCAGAAACAACTTTCATTTTCTTCCCTAAATCCAATCTCCATTCCTTGAATAAGTTGTCATTGAGTTATCTAGGTTAATCATATGCAATATTTTAACATCTAAATTAAACCACACACAAACCTAAAATCCATTACCTTTTTCACTGCTACTGAAACTGAGCTAATGGGACCAATTCAATACATCCCTTATGAATGGGGCTTGGGAAGGCATTATAGCCAATAAAGTTCAAGGTAACTGACTGCTTAGAAATAATATTGGATAAACAGGCAACCAATCCCAGAGGACTCCTGATCACTGCAATTAATGACAATGGGCTACACAGCCAATCAGGTACCTGGAAAGACAAAATCCCTTGGATATTAAGTATGACATTTAGACATTCATAACTCAATATATTCTTGTCATGATCCAATCTCCCAGGGATAGATAGCAGTTCCAAAATATATTTCATTTTATCAATTCCAGTTAAATTATTATATCTGAGAAAAAGAAATTTAACTTGGCTGATCTGTCTGTGTCAGCTCCAAATGGTTTCAAGGAGACTGAAGCATGAGTCATGGGTGCTGTCTTTCAGCACCACACATTCACACTCACATATACACACAATTTGAGTTTTGCTAGCCTCCAAATTAATCATTTTAAGTTCATTGGAGGAATCCCTCATGGAAGTGGGGCCTACAACAGTGGGGTGAACAAAAGAAAAGTCTGTCCATTCTGTATTGATCTGATCCCTGAATCTTAGTCATGTCTTATCTAGCCTCCATAGTAGCTTTTCCGGAGACACTCTGTACTCCATATTCCTTCTTACAACGCAAATCATCTGTCAGCTATATTCCCAAATATCTCCATTCCCTCGACTTTTGTCAGATCATCACCACTAATAGGATGTTGAAATTCATAAATGCATCTATTTCCAGTAATAGACCTATGTACCACCATCTCCCTCTTCTAGTTTGAAAAGGGAATGTTCTTTAGCTAGGGACATGAGCTTCACATGTCTCAAGAGGGCACCTGGCTGGCGTGAATTGGAGAGGTAATTTCCTCCGGAGAGAGGCTGCTGAGATCTTTAATACAGAAAGTTTAAATATATTAGTAGTCACCAGGCACAGCCAGCAAGCTGAGAATTGCTCATAGACTCACAGAATTTTAGAGCTGGCAAAAAGTCAACATCCCTTTGTTCTTTAGGATGGGCTCCTTATGATTGTTTTTGGAGCCTATGTTGACCACAAAGATGAATGTTCCCAAGGATCAAAAGCCAGGAGGTTTACCAATAGCGTATTCTCTTATCTCAACATGACTGTTTGTTTCCCCAAATCAAGGTGGGCAGGAACCATAAGGAAACATTAAAAACAGAAACAGATTTTTAAAACAAAGACCGTGCATACATGCTGGATGAGGCTTCTTGAGACAGGAGGGAAAGGGGGTAGTGTAGGGGCTACTGTTGTAGACAAAGACTACTAAATTGGGTGTCCTTGAGGGTCAGACTCCTCCCACAGGGCCATTCATCCAGCCAATGAATGCATATACTATATAATGTAGTCAATGTCTACATAATGGCCTATAGTACAGTGGAAAGTTAGTTGTATTTGAAGTGAGAGGACCTTGGTTTGAATCCCACCTTCCATTTACTATATATGTTACCTTGGATAAGTCATCTAACTTTTCTCCCTCAATTCATAAACTATAAAATGAGAAAGTTGTACTAGATGTCTTCTGAAGTACCTTTCAGCTCTAGATCTCTGATGGGTAGAAATAGAGATTGTAAAGATAGACAGACAGATAGATAGATAGACAGATAGATGGATTTCCCTGGAAACTCTGAGTAGTGGCCTGACACCATGGGGTTTTACCTAGCCTGACAGAAGTTGATCTTTTTTCCTTTGCTTTGGCAATGTTGTGCTCACTTACTGAGTGGTAGATTACTGTTTGTCACTTAAAGTGTCCGTAACTGGTCCCAGAGAAAAGAGAAATTGAGATGATTGCACCAAATTAGGTTGGGGTTTTACTGATGAGTTCAAAAAAGGGTGGCACAGCCTCAGGTACCATTTCCTAAAGGAGGCTGGTGCTGGACAGGAGTCCTGTACCTAGCCAAGTATGATCCCCAAAGCATTGTATCCCTGTCTGCCACTGACCCCTGTCTGCCACTTCCATAACCCCCAGTTCTTTCTGTGGTAACCCCTGCTTCAGGGACCTCCTCTACACCTCTCTTGGCAATCTCCTTGCTTGTGGCTGCTAGGCAACATGGGGCCTCATACAGATTTATGGAGGGAGATTGGATCCTGCAGAGCCCCTCAGCACGAGCCCAGGAGGCCTCCACGTAAAAACTGATTGCGCTGTGCACACCGAGGCTGTTTAAAACTGTCACTTTAAAATATCCCCAACTCCTCTGCCAGGGCCAGGAAGGGGAAATTAGTTTAAAGTGACAGCTCTTAATTTCTGAAACCAATTCTCTAGCCTTTCAGGGCAAGTATTTTTTTTATTAATTTTATATATATATATATATATATATATATATATATATATATATATATATACACATATATATTATTTCATGAGTTGAGGTCTTAATTTAAAACAAAGGTGTCTTGCTGCCGAATAACTCTCACTGGGTCCTCAGGCCTTCTCTAGAGACCAATGTCAAGAATGTGGTCTCAGCAAAGAGGCTGAGGCCAATCACTGGTCAAGAAAGGGAAAAAATACATGGGTACTAAACAGCAACACATGCCTTCCCAAGCAAGACAACTAGCAGTCTAGTTGTTTCATATACATGGAAATTGTCATTATCATGGAGTTTGTCCACATGGGTACAGAGATGTAATTTGCTTTCAGATGAATCAGAGGGTGGGATAAAACCTAAAACCTTCCAAGGAGAGGCTGACACTCATTCTCACCCATCTTCCAAACTCCAGTTTCCAATTAAAATTCTACCTCCTTCATGAAGCCTTCTCTGACTCAAATTGTTCTCTATCTTCTGACCTCACAGAATTTTAGAGTTGAGACCAGGCTTCAGAGGGTATTTAATTCAAACTCATCCCTCAAAAAGAGTCCCAGCCACAAGTTGTCATGCACATGGTCACTCAGTTTCTGCTTGCAGATCTCCTGTGTAGAACATCCCACTACTTCTGGAGGCAGCACATTCCATTTTCTGACATCTCTAAATGTTAGCAATGTTTTCCCAACATCATACCCAAATTTTGCATTTTTCCACTTCTGTCCATTGTTCTTGGTCCTTCCCTTTGGTACCAAATAAAACAAGTCTAATCTTTCATCCCTCCAAATACTTGAAGAGAGCTATTGTGCCCACCATGAGTTTTCTATTCTCTGAGCTAAACAACCTTAATTCTTTCAACTGATTTTTATGTACTATAGACTTGGTTCTTCAACCCTTCTGGTTGCCCTCCACTGGATGCTTTCTGGATTTTCATTTCTTAGACAACCCCTCCCAGAACTGAATGTAATAATACTTCAGTTTTGGCTGACCAGGGCAAAGCACAGGGCAATCATCATTTCCCTATTCCTGGAAGTGATGCTTCTCTTAATGCAACCCATGATTACTTTAGTGCTTATCACACTCATATTGATCTTGGATCAATGAATCAATAAATAAAACCCCCAGATCCTTTTCAGACAATTTTTGTTTAACCATGCCTCTCCATATTCTAACTGTAAAGTTAATTTTTTAATGTGTAAGACTTTATATTTCATCTGTTATATTTCATCTTACTGGAGTCAGTCCAATGGTCTTCAGGAGTGGGAAACTAGCCTTGAGGCCACATGTAGTCTTTTAGGTCATTGGGTGTAGACTTTTGACTGACTCCAAGTTTTACAGAACACATCCTTTTACTAAGGAGATTTGTTCTGTGAAGTGTGGATTCAGTAAAAGGCACATGTGGCCTTGAGGCCTCAAGTTCCCTGCCCCTGGCTAGCCTATTGAGGTCTTTGTGAATTATAACCCTGGCATCCAGCAAGCTAGACCCTCATCCCAGCTCTGTACCCTCCTAATAACACTTGGTATATGCCGTTCCTTTGTTAGCTAGAACATATAATCTTATTGGTCATATTTTCCTATATGTTTATATCACATCTCCAGAAATAGTTTGAGGGACTTGAAGTCCAAGACTATAACCATTTCCTGTACCTAGCACAGAAATGACCATAGAATAAGCGCTCAGTGTATTGCTCTGGCTGAATGATCAACTAATCATTTGGCCAAGGGTTTCAGCTAGAAAGGAAGTAGAATTTCCTCTTCATCAGCACCCCTAATTAGCTAGTGTAATCTCTGCAGGGTTTTAAACTTATCCCATCTCTCATAGCTCCACAGCAGGCCTCATCAGCCTAGCTATTTCAGAAAGTCAAGTATCTACTCCATCATGAGCAGTTCTGACATGTTCGTCATCTAAGAGGTGACCTATTGCTTCTGCCTCTCAGAATTTAACAGAAGGCCAACAAAGTTCCATGCTTCTCCATAATTTTACTGGTAGTATTGATTATTATGCCAAATCTTATCCATAGTGACACTTCCACTATTACATCAATGAGTGAAATTCTCCCCTACTTTGCCCTTATGCAATGATTTCTGGGGATGGCTACTTCCCTTTAACCTCAAGTACACAATGATTCTATCAACTTGGAGGGGGTGGGGCTGGTTGAGCAGAGGTATGGTAGCATGAACTTTTCAATTTAGCTGATGAAGGAAAAGCACCCTGCTGACACAATGGTTGGTATTTGGGAAAATAGCTCAGGTTATCTAACCTGGAGTCTCAGTTACACAAAGGATGTTTGCATCCCTACTCCTGGGGTCAGATTCCTTTGATAGCTGACAGCTGTAGCATCTCTCTCCTCTGCCCTCCCTTCCAAGCACTCTGCAGGGATGCTCCCTTGGAGGGAGGAAAGCACCTGCTCAGAACCAGAAACCAGAGTTGCAAAGTTTCCCCAAGAGTCTCCACTTCAAGTACCCACCCAACCCAAATCTGCATAGTATATGAAATTGTTACTCATAACAAGCACTTTGTATTCCTGAAAAGTGTGTCCATTATTAATCAGTTCAATTCACCAGATTGGGGGTGGAGAGGATAAAATTAGGAGGAAATCCTTCCAACTCAGAGATCAGACAGCATGTGATGGGACATGGGAATCCATTTTTCCCAAAGGGTATTGGGGGAGCCACCTTCTTCCCATTGGAGCTTATCACTGTAATGCAAGACAACCTTCCATTTCCCCAGCTGTTCCTATGTATTTATAATATTGTTTCTGAAATGATGCCTACCTTAGTTAAAAAGAGGGAAAAAGAAAGGGGGATGGCAAGGTTTTCTATAAGCCTCTGATTCATATCCACGATCTGCCACCACTCATAACCAGCAGCAGATGTGAAGGGCAATCTCCACACATTTGCCAACAGATTTAATAATAAGGGGCTGTCTGCCTCAATGTGTCAAACCTTGTGCGAGCTGCACAAGAGAATATCCAGGAGCATGACATGATACAAAACAAGAGGTCATTGGCTCTTCTTGCCTGTTTTAAGATATAATAAGACTTTTCTTCAAGCAGAGGATTCATAGAAATATAAGGTACCTAAAGAAAGCTTAAAGATTAAGCAATTGATGTCCGAAATGAAGCCCAAAGGAGGCAGGTAGAGAAAAGTTCCTAGTTGCTTTACCCATTGGCAACGATGAAGGAGTTGAATTTCCTCCTGGGTTATCCTTCTGGAACTTTCCATTTACAAGGCAGATGAAGGAAGGAAGGAAGGAAGGGAGGGAGAGAGGGAGAGAGGGAAGGAGGAGAAGGGAGGGAAGGGGAGAAGGGAAGGCAAGGGAAGGGGGGAAGAGAAGGGAAGGGAAGGGGGGAGAGGGGAGGGGAGGGAGGAAGGAGAATAAAATTAGAATGAGCAAGGAGAGAGGAAGCAAGGGAATCTATTTAAGGAAATTCTGACTTTCTAGTTCCTTATTGATAGAAAACATGTCATATTTGTCACCTATCAACCTCCTTCTTTCCTTCTTACTCCTGGCTTCTAGGTAGTAAATAACAACATGTAAAAGAATTAACACCTGCAAAGAATAGCAATCTTAAAGGTGACCCATTTGAAATGTGTCCTAAATGACCCAGTTCAAGTCTCACCTTTTTCATAAAGCCTTCTTTATGATTCCTTACCCACATGGATCTATCCTTTCCCTCATGGAAATATAATTCAACAGACATTTATTAAGTGCCTACTATATAGAAGCCACTATGCTAAGCACAAAGATACCAAATGATAAACAACTCTGTCCCTCATCTTGAGGTACTTACAGTCAGGTGGGAGCGGGGGATTCAAAATGCACATTTAAGGACAATATGAGATGTCCTATGATAGGGACAGTTGAGAGATTCAGACAGTTGAATTTAGGCAAATTTCGAGGGAAATTTGAGGAAGGATTGACAACTTTTATGTGTGTTGGGGTGAGGGGTAGATCAGGGAAGGCTTCATGGAAATGGTAATTGAGATGGACCTTGAAGGAATTAAAAAAAATAACTACATTACAGGCCTACAGACTACATGAATATGAGAGGGTGAGACAAGATCAAGAGACAGAAATCCCAATTTAGTGGAAATATAACATATGTGAAGGTGACTGGCTTAAAATATAGGTGGAAAGCTAAATTGAAAGCAGATTGTGCAGGCCTTCAAATGCAAGTCCTTGGTGTTTTTGTCCTAAAGACAACAGGAAGCCCCTGAAGGTTTTTGTGACAGCTGTGTGAAGGATGTCAGGCTGGCAACAAGCATTTATTAAGCACTTACTATGTGTTAGGCGCTGTGCTAAGTGCTGGGCATACAAATATAAGGAAAAAGAAAAATGACACTTTCATTTAAAGAACCGACATTCTAATAGGGGAAGGCAACACACAAAGGGGAATGTATCTTCACAGGAGGCAACGTAGTGAAATCCAGAGAGTCAGAAGCACAGCTGGAAGGGGAATGAAGCAAGGTCAATTTAGGCCTATCCCTAAAATGGAGGTCCCTGGAAGGAACTCATCAATAGAAGAAGAGGGCCACAAGAATGGAGGGATGTTGGATGGTGAGAAGAGGGAAGAGCCCAGGCACTGAGAGAAGCTCCAGGGTGAGAAAGCAGCTGAGCCATAGTGGCAAATTTGGGTGGGGGAGTCAGAAGCAAATCCAGGAGAGGTAAGAGACTTGGTTGACTTAGGGAAGGGAGAGATAAGAGGAAAAGAGACAAGTTAGGAAGCTTTTATAGTCTGAGATGGGGTAGTGGCAATGTGTATGGAGAGAAGGTGACTGATGTTAGATATAGCATGGAGGGAAAATCAATATTACTTGGCACTAATTGAATATGACAATCAAAAAAGAAAAAAGAGTTAAAGATGGTACAAGCTTTGAGCCTGGGTAACTGAGCATATGGAGGAGCCAACAACAGAAATAAGGAAGGAGGAGCAATTTTAAGAAGAGGAAGATCAATTCAGTTTCAGACATACTGAATCTGAGGTATTGGTAGGATATCCTGATAAGAGATGTCCAACAGGAAGTTGGAGAAACAGGTTTGGAGATGAGAAGAGAAAATCTAACTTGAGGTATATAGATATGGATATAGTTATGGATATGGATAGATACACACAGTCACATACACACATATTTGAAAGTTATCAGCATGAAGGCAGTAGTGGAATCTATGGCAGTGGATGAGATCACCAATGAGGAAGTACAAAGAGAGAAAAGAAGAAATTGGCCAGAGCTTCTGAATGTACCCACACATAGGGGGTGAGAGATGGGCAATGATCAAATGGTCAGATTGGCAGAACTAGAAGAAAAGAATTAGAACAGAGTCATGTAAGTCTGAGAAAGGAGAATATTTAGGTTAAAGAGAGAGAGGTCATCAGTGTCAAATGCTGTAGAAAGTTCAAGTAATTCAATGACTGAGAAAAGGTCAACAGAGACCCCTTCTTGAAGGATATTTGTTGGGTATATGATAATAGGAATTCCTTTCATGTATGGGTTGGACTACATGGCTGCTGAGGTCCCCCAACTTTCTTACTTTGTGATTCTGTGATTTTGCAGTTGACAACATTGTGAAAACACAATTTCCATCAGAACCAAGGGGCAGCTAGGAGGTAAAATGGACAGAGCACTGAGACTGGATTCAGGAAGGTGAAATTCAGACTCAGACACTTACTAGCTGTTTAGCCTGTGGTAAATTACTTAACCTCTGTTTGCATCAGTTTCCTCACCTATGAAATATGGATAATAATAGTACCTATTCCCAGGATTGTTAAGATTGTTGTTGTCATCCAGTCATTTTAGTCACGTCTGACTTTTTGTGACCCCATTTGGGATACCAGAATGGTATGAAATTTCCTTCTCTGTTTCATTTTACAGATGAGGACACTGAGGTAAACAGGGTTAAATGACTTGTCCAGGGTCACACAGCTAGTAAATGTCTGAGGCTAGATTTAAACTCAGGTCTTCCTGACTCTGGGTCTAGCATTCTATTTCATGACTGAAACAACTGAATAAGAACAAAATGACCCTTGCAATGAAGGATCCTGCTTCAAGGATACACATCGGTTATTAATAGTTCTATGCACTTAGGCAGTAATCTTATGTGAGGAAGGGAAGGAAAAGGAAGAGGGATGGGTTAGAGAGGACAGCCAGAAGAATAGGAGGACAGGAATAGGAGGAAGAGAGAGAGAGGGGAGAGAGAGAGGGAGAAAGGAAGAGAGGGAGAAAGAAAGAGAGGGAGAAAGGGAGGGAGAGGGAGAGAGGGAGGGAGAGAGAGACAGACAGACAGACAGATGGGGGGCAAGGAGGGAGGGAGGAGAAGCAGGAGAAGGAAAAGGAGAGAGAGAAGAAGTGGGAGAGAAAAGGGGAAAAGGAGGAGAAAGGCAGAAGGAGAGGAAGAGGGAGAGAGGGAAAGATAGAGCTAGAGGAAATTCCATCTTCATTCCTACAGTCTATCCGAACCCTGAAATTTGATTACAGTCATTATCACCTTATTGTTGCATAGCTGGAGATATTATGCAAACCCATAAAATTACCCATCCCTTTATTGATATCCAGATGCAATAGTGCTCTGGCTAACCTCCAGAGGGATTTAATCACCACTTCAGGTCAATCTCATCGCCAGTTTTCAAAAGAAGAAAGACCATTTGTTTTGAAAGGCTCAAAACTAAAGAGAACGTTAGATTGGTCTCTGTTTCACCCACTTCAGAGGTGGAGATTTCAAGAATGAACCCCTGTTCATGATCCACATGTCTCGCTCCGTCACACACCTTCCAACTCACATGGGAAGAAGGAAGTCATGATAACGCCAATAGATTTATTTGCTCCTTTGGGAGAGCATGACAAATTTCGTAAATGTTTTGAGTGAGAGATGGGGTAAAGGAACAGGAAAATAAGAAGAGGGGAGAAAAAGACCCTCTTCAAACAGTCCTGGCTGCCATCAAGTGAATAAAATTACCTTCTAATCAAATGCATCATTAAAAGTACAGACATTAGAGCCCGGTGCTGACAGCTTTATGAGCAAGGCATTTAAAGTTAATTAGGATATACTGCCTTTGTAGTTCAGCTCCTATCAAGGGTGTAGTTTGACTGGAGCTAAATAACAGTGGCTTTCAGAACCCTAGCCTTGACAAAGCTCTGGCCATTCTTCAGGCCTTCACCTGGCCCTGGCCTCATGGGTAAATGCAGATGGGCCTGGAGCTGTCAACTCCAACTTGAGTCATCCATCAGCTAGGCTCCCTTTTAGGTAACCAACTGGCTGGCAACTTTTGCCGGAGTACATCTGGTCAAAGTCTGTGCCTGGAAAGCCAAACTGATTCCCAGCTTACAAGAAGGAAGAAGGAATACATCTTGATATGCCAGCTGCTCTGCCCCTTCTTTGGTAGGCAGTGTGAGAACTAAAATGAATAAGAAATGTTACAAGCACAGACCCTTAGCGCTTCAGCCTTCTGACAATCCTTAGCAGAGCACATGGAATCCTATCACCTACTGTTTCCCAGAGTAGGCAGCTTTTACAATCATGTGGATGATTACAGAGCTAAAACACCAGATCCATTTTGGGGGGAGAGGGGAGGGGTGGTGTTATATAAACATATCCCAAATTGCACACCTCCTTACCACAGGACAATGGAAATTGATAATTACAAAGTGATGGTTGACTAGAGTCTGAGAGGTATGTGTCTTTGCTCAATGTTAATGGAAACTGATATTGCTTCAAAAGCCAAGCTAAGTCACACTTGGAAAAGGGCCATGTTTCTCCCCAACCTCCCCCCATCAACTTTACAAGGACAGACCCTTTTGTTTTTCCTTTTCTTACAACCAAACCTACTGAGACTAGGGAAGATTTTCATCCTAGATGACACCGAAAAGCCATCTCCAAATGGTAAAATTGAGAAAAGAGAGGCTTAAGGGCAGAAGAAAATGGAGTAATGCCCTCACAGAACCAGAAATCATCTTGCATGGTGACCTAGTCGATCTTCTTGCTGATGAGAATTTTTGTAGTTTTTAAAAGCCTCTAGGGAAAAAATGCTATAACTTCCCTAACTTAACCCTTTCTAGTACATCTGTTCCTAAGAAAATCCATCTTAAGATCTTATCTAATCTGTTTACAGGGCCAGAGTGGAAAAATCCCATAAAATATTAATACTAGGCTGCCATGTTGTCTGATAAAAGCAAATCCAAGAGATTATGAAGAAATTGAGAAAGTGCCATCAAGTACAAAACTGAGAATGACCTCATGACACAGGTACATCAACTTGGGTGTTTTATGTGCCCAAAACCTTGGTTAACTTGTAGCACGCTCTGGAGGACAAGATTTTCAAGGAAGGCAGTACAAGAGAACATGAGAAACAGAGGGAAAACCACTCAATAATAACAGATCCCCCAAAGTCACAGAGCTATGCCACACAGAGGTCACACCTAGCATGGTCTCTCTCCTTTTCTCCTCCCTCCCCTATTCTGTCTCTGTCTTTCTGTTTCTCTGTCTCTCCATCTCTCTCTGTCTCTCTGTCTCTCTCTCTCTCTTTCTCTCCCCACCCCTGCTTTTTTCCTCTCCACTCACTCATTCCCCTCTCATCCTTCCCTCCCTTTGCCAGATAATCAGCTTTACAACTACAATATAATGGACTAACCTATGATGAATGACAACTACAAAGTTCTGGCTCTCTCTCCTTTTCTCTGCTGATAATGATTAGGAAAGCAGAGCAGAGTCTGGTGCCCTCATTAGGATGCTTACCTACAGCTGCTGCCTACTTGGCCTCATAGATCAACTGCTTTGATTTTCTATTGGCAATACCATACAGAGTTGGAAGAACTTTCTATGACCCTCCAGTCTAGCTCCACCCCTTTATTTTAAAAATGGGGAAACTGAGGCCACATATGTAGTTAGTGGTAGAACCAAGACTAGAAAACAGTTCTCCCACCTGCTATTTCAATGTTTTTTTTTTCCCATTGTAGCATGAATCTGGTTTATATTTACTTCCCTCTCTCATTCTGTCTTTGTAGGAGACTAAGAATTATTGATCACCATCCTCTATTTAATATTCTTTGTGTTTTTAAAGGCAGTTATTAAATTGCCCCTCAGCCTCTTTTTTCTAAGCAAACTAATACTAGTTCCTTTAACATTTCCTCCTAGGTCTTATTATCCTACTCCGATCATCTTGGAATCACTCTAAGTCATCCTTAAACATCTAATTTGGTTCAGAGTCAACTCAACAGGAAACTGTAATGTAGAAGTGAAGCAATCAATGCATCAATGGGAGGGTTTGAAAGTAACTATCGAGCCACCTAGTCAATTCTGATCAGCTTGGATCCTGCAGTCAGATTTCCATGCTAAGCACAGCCTGTTGCCATTCTGGAGGTACCATACAACGATTGGTGGAGTATTCTATCTAAATACCATATTAAGCTGCAGCTGCAACCATTTGTAGAGGTTGCTGGGTAATTGAATGACCGACAGCAATATCTGGAGCTGTGCACCAAGATAAAGGTAATCAAATTTCATGCTTCAGGGGCTTCGAAGCTTTAGCTGGCCACCTCAGAGGTCACAAAGAATTCCTCTCCCCATGCATCCATACTACTATCTCCCCCTACAAATAGCTCTGCACAATTGGTCAGTTGCATTATGTGTTTTTGTGTTTTCCTCTGAAGCACTCTGTAAAGGTGATTGCTGGAGGCAGGGAACCTGCTGGTAATGGACCCATGGCCTGAGTTGGTTGGACAATTCTGGTGTTCTCCTGAAAATTAATTTCTATTGTTTTCCCCCTCCTCTTCAAAGAAGCACTTGATTATTTATGTAACCCAGGTAACGGGTCATTTATATTATGCAGAGAACACTGAGAACATAGACAGGGAGGGACAAAAAAATATGAGGAAAGAGGAAAAAAAGAGGGGGGTGGAGAGAAAACTCAGGTAAGGATCAAATATACATACATAATGGAAACAAGAAATGCTTGTGTCAGCACTGGGTTCTGAATTGCCTCTACAAGATGTAGTAAAGTAGGGATACATGGACCAGCTCATTCTTAGGGGATAACCTAAGATTGGAACTGATTCTAAACTCACAAAATAAAACTACTGGCCAATCATGTTGAGAGAATAGTGGGGAAGTACTCAATTCCTCCATCAAAAGGATTTTCATTTGTATTATCATCACTGTTACTTTGGTCCAGATATTAATCACCACTGATGTAGGAGAAATAACTGAAATTTATGAAGTCATGATTTCCAAGTTGGAAGAGAACTTAAACATCATCTAATTCAACTCCTACCAGAAGCATGACTCCTCTCTATGACAGTCCCAAAGTACAAACTGGGAGGTTAAGACAGTAGAAATTGGAATCATGGGCATAGTGATCTTGGGTTACTGCCAATATTGACATGCACATTTCTACCATAATATACACTATTCACAAGTTCTTTACTCTATTCAAACTGGAATGATTCTCCATCCTCCATTCTTGGCATGACCTCTCTCATCTCTATGCCTTTCTGACTCCAGGCCTGCCCCCTATCTACTACACTACCTATCTGCCCTTCCACTTACTGTGACCTTGGATCATTGAGTCTCTGGCTCATCTCTCAAAAGGGATGGTGGGGGGACAGTTTCAACTCAATGAAGGGAAGGGAAGGGGAAAGGAAAGGAATAAGCATTTGTAAAGCATCTACTATGCTCCAAGCACTGTGCTAAGCTCTTTTACAAATATTCTCTCATTTGATCCTCACAACAGCCCTGTGAGGTCAGCACTGTTTTTATCTCTGTTTTACAGTTAAGGAAACTGAGGCAAACAGAGGTTAAGTGATTTGCTCATGGTCACACAGCTAATAAGTGTCTGAAACTGTATTTGAACTCAGGTTTTCCTGAGTTGGGCAGCTGGGTGGCACAGTGGATAGAATGCTGGATCTGGATTCAGGGCCTGTGTCACTTAACCTTGTTTGCCTCAGTTTCCTCATCTATAAAATGAGCTGGAAAAGGAAATGGCAAATCACTCAAGTATCTTTGTCAAGAAAACCCCAAAAGGAGTCACGAAGAGTCGGACATGGTTGGAAAATGACAAAACAACAATTAGCCTCTGGTTGAACACTTCCAATAAGGTGGAACTCACTAGTCCTCTTCTTTGGGGTCAAGCAATACAAACAAAATCTGCCTTCCACATGATAACTCTTCAAATACTGGAAGATGGCTACTCTGTCCCTCTCTCCTCATCATTTTTCCCCTTATTTTCCAGTTCCTTCAACTAATCCATCTACAGCATGGTTTGGGGTCACCTGAGCATCCTCATCACCTCTGCCCCTTTGATGCATTATGGCTTGTTCATGTTCTGCCTAAAATAATGGCTTCTAGAACTGAACACAATACTCTAGGACGTAACCTAACATATTCCAGATGTGATCTCTTGAGATCTTTTCCAACTCTAAGATCTATGTTTCCTCATCTGTAATACGAGCTGGAGAAGGAAATGGCAAACCACTCTAATATCTATTTTTCAAGAAAACCCCTCAAAAAGGGTCACAAAGAGTTGGACATGACTGAAAACAACTAAACAACAATCTCCTCCTGAGTTGAGGCTCAGTGTTTTATCCACTGCGCCACCTAGCAGCCTCTTGGTCCCTTCAAAAGCTCAAAATCTATTAGCCTATGAGAAAGTGGGGACTGAGCTCAGAGCAGCTAATGGCCACATCTGAACTGGTTCAAATAGAGGGCCATTGTGTGTCCAGTTTCCATCCAGAATGGGACTGAAATAAACATGAAACAATCCCATACATGTGAAACAATCCCTGTCTGAGGCATATGGCAACACAGTCTGGGGAGCTTCCTCGCCCATTAGTACCCGGAATTGTCCCCCTCCCCGGGCCTTTCCCATTCCCATCAGTCTAACCTAGAAATATCTGTCATCCTAGGTTCAGATGAGTCTGGCTTGCTGAGAAAGATCAGGAAGAGGGGGTTCTTGGGGCTCCATGTCCTTATACAGCTTGCTCTTTTAGATTTAGATACACATCAGATGCTACCTCTATCAGTCCCTGAGAGAAAAAAAGACAGTATTCTGTGTTCATTAGTTAATATTTGCAAAGTACTTTGAAGATGAAATGCGCTACATAAATGCTAATAATAGATTGCTGTACTTCTGTGGCACCTTTCATCTGGAGATTTCAAAGCCCATATCACATGTGGGCAGTATTGTTTCTATTACTTTAACATTAATTGCACATCATTGGTGTCCTGGATTATTCTCATCCTCACCATAGAGATGGAAGACATGAAGAGACTAGAGCTGAGAAGGTATCCTGTCAAGTTCAGTTGTAGGTACCCTGAACATGTTTTAGTTAGTTACCCAATAACCATGCATCTAGAATATACCTAGTTACCCTCCCAATCCCAGTGAATTGTGAGACTTGAGGGCCCTGCAAGAGAGGCTTTGTATACTTAAACTCTACTGTAAACTTTTTAAAATTAGACACTGTGAATTACATTTTCTCCTGTCCCTCACACCAATCAGAACAGTGCTTAATAAATACTTGATCATAAGAATCATAGCATTGTCTAACTAGAGAGTGCCTTAGAGACAATCTACTCTGATGTACTAAAGCTCAGAAAAATGAAGTGACTTGCCCAAGGTCTTACAACTAATTAATGACACAGTAAGACTGTGAGTCTTCTGGTTTGAAGGCAAGGGAGCTCGCTGATTATTTTCTTTATAGTTCTATAAATAATTTGTTTTTTGGCGGGGAGAAGGACCAGATCTATGATTTTATTGGTCTGGGGAACTTCAATTGTGGAAACCCCCACTCAACTAAAGGAAGGAAACAAGTATGTACCAAGCACCGACTATGCTCCTGGCACTGTGTTAGATGCTTTAAAAATATCTCCTTTGATCCTCTAAACAGCATTGGGAAGTAGCTGCTATCATTTTCCTCATTTTACAATTCTGGAAACTGAGGCAAACATCAGTTAAGCGGCAGCCAGGATCACATAGCTAGTAAGTGTCTGAGCCTGGATTTGAACTCAGGTCTTCCGGACTCCAGGTCCAGCACTCTATCCACTGTGACACCTAGCCACCTAATGGGCACTGAGAGGTTAAATTATTTATCCATGTCAATACTTCTTTATGTGTTTCTGGCTTCAATAATGGCACTCTAATTATTGTGCCCTGCTGGCTTTCCTAGAAGAACATAGTTAAGGGCTTAATGGCTCATCTGACCTGTGAGTATACCTGCCTGACAAAAGAGAGATGTTTATACCATGAAATACAGTATTGTATCTGCTGGAAATCTGAGCAGCTCCCCTTAGGGCTACTACCTGTTACTGTGAGGGCTTTTTGCATGGAAGGTTTACATGAGGGCAGTAACTTCTGATGCTGTGTTTATTAGAGCAGAGCCTAAAAAAATAGCAAGGGGTGCTCCTCAGGGTGATATACTCTAAAGCCAAAAACTGAGCTCCAGTGTCTAATGCAAAATACCTCAGTGCAGTAGGGTATATCAGATCTGAGATGGCTCAAGGCTACCTTCCTTTGCTAACTCTTCCCACTTCTGCCTGACAAGGGTGAGAGGAAAAAAAAAAACAAACCAGGGTCACCCACCAGGTGTCAAGCCACAAAGTGATACTCCCTCAGAGGAAAAGTTCCTTTATGCTAATTAAAGCCACCAGGAAGTCAGACAGTGTGAAATGTCACAGCTGGGTTCCCCTACTGCTAGGAGGGGAGCTGCTTAATCTCTCACAGAGAAAGAGAGAGGTAGGTGTATTGTTGGCCAGAGGTAGGGCTGGGAGAGGTAGGGGAAGGGTGGGAGGAGGGCAGAGGTGGAGAAGTACGAAAGGAGAGAAAGAATGACAAGTGTTCTACCCAAATGGAGGAAGGGTAGTATGACACATTGTCTTTCTTTAAAAGGAAAAATAAATGTGTCACTCCAGACTGAGTTTGGCTAACATTCCTAATTAAGAAATGACTTAATTATGGTGGAGAAAATAAAATGAAAGTATTTTTCCTCTTTGAAGACATTTTAAAAAACACCTTCCACACAACTTTGATTTTCTAAATCAAGAAAATGACTAGTTTCAAAGATTTAAGAATTGAAAATAAGTCTAATAAATGTTTTGAGCTCTGCATCCTCCCCAAAGTCCACCTCAGGGTACATCTCTTTACCTAGTTTCCTGTCTGCATAGCTCCTGTAGGTCTTTCCTAAGATGAATGGAAACCTACCTTTGGCTTTGAAAGTACAATTCAACCCAGCCTGACCCCTATATTCTCTCACATGTTGCCTACATTTGACTAAATGTATTATATCTGTATTTATTCGGTCTCTTAGCATCATCATAAATTTAGAATTGGAAAAGACTATGGAAGTCACCTGGTTAATTTTAGAAATGAGGAAACTGAGAACAGGTAGGTTAATTGACTTATCCAAGGTGACACTGTGCCAGAGTAGCAGAGAAGAGTCTAGGAAAATAGGAAAGGGTCATCAATCCCTGGGTGGCTCACAAATTCTAGTACTCTTTCAGCTATACCATATTGACTCACTCCTTCTATACCCTATCCATGGTTATCCTCCAAGGCTGAATCTTCTCTGCCCTCTCAATTCCAAGGCTCTTAACTTAATAGTAGATAACCATTTCTCAATAGAGCTCAAAAATTTACCTGTTAGATATCCAAGCTACATGTCTCCATACTGCCTTCTCTCTAAGATCTCAAGGATTCCCAATGGAGGAAGGAGTATGGCTGGCAATCACAACTTCCTTCTGCCATATCAGTTACTTGTCCCCTCTGTCATTGGCCATAATAAGCCTTCATGGAAATCAAGGTGGTCCTCTTCAGGAAGAGGTTGGGGAACACTATTCTATCCTGTTCCCATTGGTGAATTAATGTTATTCATAAATGTCGATTACTTTTGAAGCTATATATTCAGATCTAACCTCTCACCTGTGTGCCATGTCTGTATCTCAAATGGCCTATATATAAAATATATAAAATATAAATATATACATGTATGTGAACATATGCATGTGTATGGATACATACATGTGTGAGTATATGTGTTTGATATGTCCAACATGTATGTATATGCACATAAACATACATATGCCTTATTTCATAAAATAGATTCCTAGATCTGAGTTATGTTCTGGAGACTTCTTCCCAGTCGATAGTTTTTGGTTCATTCTCCCTCTTGAGATAACTTGGGAACACTAATCTGACTTATTTTTGGAGATAATTTATATGCACCATTACAAGCACCAAATGAACAGGGCATGGAACATAGAACAAATTTATCACAGAAGAAAAAGAGCAGAGAAACAACCCATACATACATCTACAAATAGTCACGAAAGCTTTGCCCTCTGATGAGTTCCACCTCCTCCTGGGACCTCTAGAGGGTTGAGGCTGCTTCAAAGTGTGAAAAGAACACAGTTACTAAATAGTCAAGCAACTCACTCCTTTTGTGAACCCTACTTTCTCCAGAGACCTCTGTAGTCACTCTATAGCATCACCCTGGGGTTGAGCCTACCTTCCTAAAGTTAAAACAGAACTTAGGGTCACAACTGGACCTTCACAGTCCGTATTGCTCACAGTACCAGTTTCAAGAAAAGTCTGGGTTCACTTCTCTTTCGCCATCTACTGGTCCTTGGATCCAGGGTTCCTTGCCACATCAATATCACTTGCCCTTTTTCCATTCCATTGATTTGCTTCCACTACCTCTGTTCTGACTAGTGTAAGGCAGCATGAGTCTCTCTCCTTTGGGCCCACATACAGCTTAACATTACTCAGTCCACCTATCCTTACGAGGCATGGAGGAGTCCATCATTCTGCTGCCCTGTCACTCTTGCTGTTGCTGCTTCCATAGCTGCCACCTATTTATCACTACTGAAAGTACTATAGCTCATTTGCAATAAACTAGCCAGGAACTGGAAGAGACCTCATTGGCTACTTCAGTCTAACCTATACCTTAAAGTTAATTTCTACTCTAACAAACCCAACAAGTGACAGTTGTGTAGCTTCTGCCTAAAAATCTCCATTGAGCTAGAAGCCACTACCACCCTCTCTGCATCCTGAGTGAGCAGCCCATGTCATTTTGGGACAACTGAAATGTTTGTTTGTTTTTGTTTTCTCTTGATATCAAACCTCCATCTGCCTCTTTAAAACTTCCAGCCATTACCTAAAGTTTTCCCCCTTCTGAGGCGAAGAAGAATGAGTCTAAGCCCTCTTCAACATGACAGCTTTTCAAATACCTGAAGACAGTTCTCATGCTCCACCCCTCTTGAGTCTTCTCCAGGATAAACATCCCTCGAACACACCATGTTTGCTTATTAATTATAAGTCTGCCATACACCTGAAGTCTGTCCCAACTTTGCCTCTATCTTTAGAAATGGCCAGGAATTGAAGTGTCCATTCTGGTTCACGTGGCATTATTCAGTCTGCAGCAGTCATGTTTACTTCTATATGGATTCGCATGTGGGTTCTCAGATCCCTTGCACTATCCAAAACCCTCAAGGGTCTTTGGCCCACAGGCTCAGAACTACTGCTCTAGAGAACAAAGACTATATTCCATCACTCAATATTCCCTTCTTAGAGTAGCTGCAGAATTCTTCACTAGCCTTCATGCCCAAGGGCTAAAAGAGATTAGTAGGTGGGCCAAACCAAGAATCAGAGAATAGGACTGAAACAATATTTAGATTCCCTTCCTCTCATTTTTCTTGGATTTGTTTTTCTTGAGTCTCTGTCTCTTCATTTGAAGGACCCCTTAGGCCCAAAGGATTTAAACTAGGATGGGACTTTAGAGACCATTTAAATCAACTTTGTCACATTACAGATGAGGAAACTCAACTGCAGAGTGACTTGCCCAAGGTCACAAAGGTTCATAAGCAGCAAAGCCCAGATAAAAACAAGATTAATCCAACAGGCAAACAAACATGCTGACTCAGGCATATGTTGACTGCAGGCTGAATATTGGTATCCTCGACGTAGTGATGTCAGGAGCAAGAAAGGATTTTACTGGGGAACACCACAAACAAAAATAAGGGAAAAGAAACCAACCTAGGTTAAATTGGAATTCTTTAGCCTGATGATTTTAGAAAACTGTGGATTAGGTCTCTGTTATGGCTGGGGAGGAAGCTCTTTTTTTTTGACAATGGTAGCAGGCTAAGTTTTCAGGCAAGCTGAGTGCACATAACTGCTCTGAGTTGCCACATTCACCCACAGTTATTTCTGTAGCAATAACCAGCCACCAAATAACTTGAACCAGGGGACAAGAGGTGAGAACTATTTATCCTTCCGGGTTCAATGGAGCGAGTTACAATACCTTATTGCAAATGTACACTTGCTCAAAGCAAAGTGAGAAAGCCCTGCAGAGGGGGCCAGATTTCTCCTCCTGTGAGGGAGAAAAGCAAAAGCAGTACAAACTGAGTAGTAGTAGGGGGCAGCCCCGAGGGTAAGCAGAGAAGAAGGCCACCCATGTGGTGAGATTTTTAAAGGACACCATAGAACACATATATCAGTTACTTCTTTACATCATTCACTGATGTGGCTCTAGCAGAAAGGTTGCCTAGGAAGGATGACACTTTATTATTAGCTCTTCATAGGATTACAGATTTAGAGATGGAAGGAATCTTAGAAGTCACTGACTTTAACCCCCTCTATTTACAGATGAAGAAACTGGGACCTAGGAAGATGAATTAGCTTTCCCAGGGCAACTGAGGCAATAAAAACGGAAGGGCATGAATTCAAATCCAGGTGCTCTAAATCCCAAGGGCAGTCTGCTGTACCACACTTGGCACAGTGTATTAGTTGAGCTAGGAGAGAGTTATATGGGATGAAAGTAGTGAGTAAAAGTATTTGAATAAGGATTACACAGGAAGAGTATGCCCTAGTAGGGTGCTACATGGTTCCAGGTTATTAAAAATTTAGCACGAGGACACTAGGTAATGTCCATTGTATTGTGAGCTCCTTCAGAACAAGGATTGCTTTTGCCTCTGTCCAGCACCTAGCATATAGCTCGGTATATAGTAGATGCTTAATAAATGCTCCTTGACTAAATACCTGGGAACAGAGGATTGGAATAACATAGTAGGTGCTTAATAAATGACTAAGTACCTGGGGATGGAGGAAAGAGGGAAATTCTTGAGCAATGATGATGATGTTGATGATGATGATAACAGAATACCAAAAACAAACTAGAACTACTTCACAATTTGGCTTATCACTGACCCCTAAGGCCATCTTTCCTTCATTTCCTGGATGAAGCCCTGAATGGTATCAGCCAATTATAGAGGGAACATATAGCTTAGCATGCAATTGGTGAAATTGGGTTTCTATACTAGAAATCCTATATGGAAGGTAATGCAATAATCTCATATATTTGGCTGTTAGGCATTTTCTGTTTATTTTCTAACAGATTGTATTTGTCCAGCATTAAATGAGCTAAACCTTTACGGGTAAGAAGGATCTCAATATTCAGAAACAGTAAGAAAAATAATAATCTTTTAGCTCTATGTGAGGGTGTGATTTGTTGTTCATCCTTTACTTAGAAGAGGACCAATGATATCACAGGGTGACTTGAGCATGAACTGGATTTAAGTGAGGCAGAGTCACACAAAGTCATCAGCCTTAGTCTCTCTTCCAGAGTCATCAAAGTCCAGTGGAAGGACAAAAGTCAAGACAACCATCCATGGGTGGTGTGATCTAAGGTACAGAGATAAGAAGAGGGGACGCGCAAGATAGGGGATGGTGAGTAGTCAACGCCGGATGAAATGCATCATATTTTTATATATGATGAGAGTAGAGTGAAATAAAGTTTGAGAGAGAGGATACAGCTGGATTGTAAAGGGCCTAGAATAGGATACAGCTAAGACTGTTAAGGAATCTACCCTATGGGTGGTAGGCTATGGGGAGCCTAGAGTTGCTTGAGGAAGAAAATACCTGGTTATTTTAGCCCAGTTTTCTGAGCTGATTGGTCCCTGTGTTACACAAATCACCACTAGAACAACCACAACTTTATCCTCAATCGCATCTTGACGAGGCTGACATCTATACCCTCACTTTCTTTCTTGGAAGTCACTTTCCACATCAAGGTTAACACAAGACATAGGTAGAGTGAAGCTGTCGGTGCCCTCACTCTGCAGGTTTACCCCATCATACATGGTATTCAGGCTTCAGCTGTCAGAGCTGACAAGAGCTGAGTCCCATGCTCACTGGGAAGATAGCATTAGAAATAGGCATGCTGTCATCATAAAGCATTTCTAAAGCACTTTGGAAAGCCAAAGCACTTTATAATTGTGCTTATTAATTATTCTTCACAATAATGCCGACAGGAAGAACAGCATTCTGATGCAATATTTTTCAGAGGCATGGGGGAATGTTAAAGATATAGAGCTGGTCAGTAAGAGACACTGGAGAAGAACATTGGGCAACCAAGAAATTCATTCAAGTAAGCCCCTCGTGAACTTGGGAAGTGCCACAGTTACCCAAGGTATAAATACCCTTGCCTGGCAGAGCCAACTGCAAGAATTAGGGAAGGCACCAAATATTTACCAGATTTTTTTTTCCTTTTTGAAAACGTAAGTGGGTTTAGGAAGGGCAGGGGCTGGGGGGTGGGGAGTGGGCAGGTAGTTGCAGGAAGACAAAAATTATATATCTTTTATGTGGTTTGCCACCACAGGAGATGGAGAGGCTAAACAAAAGCAAACATTTTAATCTCAGTTACCTTAGAAGGAAAGAAAATTACAGTGTTTACCAAGGACCAAATCAGCAGAGAATTTCTTTAATCATATTATGGTTTGCTTTCCAAGACAGTAAGAAAGACTAAGCATAATAATAATCAGGCCCAAACATGGAGATGATGGTATGTCCTTGACCTTGGATGGCCTGTGGACCAACAAAGTTTATCTATCCCAAATTTGGTTTAGCAAATCATTGCAACATGAAGTGCAAACAGAACTCATTCTCACTCCCCCACCAGCTTTGCAGAGATCCTATGAGGTGACACCTTTCAGAGTTCTCTGTTGGTTCTGGCTACTATTCTTGAATAAATAATTTCTCAACTTGTATCTTACAGGCAAATGGTATATCTAGTACTCTTCTTGCCAAGAATTCCCTAGCAGGGAATGCCCATAACTGTTTTTCCTTGGATCAAACTTGAAGAGCAGGAAAGGGACTACGAAGTCATCTGGTGCACTGCCCTCATTTAACATCTCTCTCTCTCTTTTTGGTTATGATGAAATTGACAAACATAAACAAACTTCTTTCATCAGGGGCTTCCCCAGGATAAGCCAATCACTTGAAATTTCATCACCATGCAGATTGATGTCACCATGCTTTTGATGTTTAAGTACCTTCTCAGCACCCTCAGTTACCTCTCCCTTCTGATGGGAGGTTTAGAGGGTGGAGCAATAAACTCCTAAATAGTCTCATATTCTGAGCCCTTCATAGGTAGTTCAGAACTTTGTAGGTAACTCTTTACTTTCCCCATGGTGCCTCCCCTCCATACTCTTCAGATTTCTTTTTAGGAATTGTCTTTCCCCATTTGATCGTAAGCTTCTTGAGGGCAAGAACTGCCTTTCTTTTTCTAATTTGTATTCTCAGTGCTTAGCACAGTGTCTAGCTGTAGCACATAGTAGGCACTTAATAAGTGTTTATTAACTACTGAAACAGACATTTCCATATACAAATGTGAACAGAAAGAGGATGAAACAATGAATATTACATGCTACTTATCTTTGCGAAGTATATATTAAATTTGACATGGCAGTACAAGAACTGCCCTGTTTTTTGTTTCCTTTTGAACTCTCTTTTGCTCTCTTCCATTTTACAGAAGAAAGCTGAGGCCTAAAGAAGGTAGATGACTTCCTAAGGAAATACAAATAGTAAGTGGCAGATAGCCCAGGTTATCTGACTCTAAAAGCAGCCTTTTTATTTTTGCTTTTGGTTTCATTTTTGTTTTGCCCCATGACACCCAGATGTCTTTAAGAGAGGAGAAAATCTCTTTGCAAGGCATTGGTCTTGGTGGGGTGGAGCCATAGATGTCCATGCTTTGTATTAGCCCACTTTGTCTCTGAGATGTGCTCAAAAGGCTCTCAATAATTATTACTTGAAGCTCTAATGCAGAATCTAGTGAAAGGTCAATCTGATCTGGCAATAGTCACCCAGGTGGGCTTCCCAGCCACCGTGAGCAGTAGAGCTTCAGCATACACTGCTGTCTCAGACAGTGAGATTTCTGGAGAGGGATCAAGACTGTCTACTCAATGGATTTGAAATATTCTAGCAATTGCTGGAACTTGTATTTTTAATCACTGAAAACAAATTTTACTAAGGACTAGTAAAGAGATCTGGTTCTAGAATCAGAGAATCTGAGTTTCCACTATGTGTCTCTTACTTGGGCCAGGCAAACTTTCTGGATCTCAGTCTTCTTATCCAGAAAATGAAAGGATTGTATTGGATGATATCTCTTCTCTATAGCAACACTAAGTCCTTATGACCATAAAGTTAACTTTTTAAGGCACTACACTTTTTTTTCTTAATTTTATTTCTCCCCTAGTGCACAATGGGTAGAATACTGGGCTTAGAATCAATAAGACTCATCTTCTTAGTTCAATCCAGCTTCAGATACTTACTAGCTGTGTAACTATGGACAAGTTGCTTAACCCTGTTTGCCTCAGTTTCCTCATCTGTAAAAATAACCTGGAGAAAGAAATAGCAAACCACTCCTGTATCTTTGCTAAGAAAACCCCAAATAGGATCACTAAGAATCAGATGGGACTGAAAAATGACAAACAACAATAAACCCATAGGAAAAGAGATAAGGTGGAGGGGACCCATGAATAGGAGGTTTGGAGCAAGGGAAAGTAAATTTCTCATGATATTTAAGTTTCATCTGATTTAGATATCATCTAATTACAAACCAGTGGAGCTTTGGTGGAAGGCTTGTAATGGAGTTGAGAATTATATTTTCTCTCATTAATGGAATGTAGATGTGGGTTATTTTCAGATTTGCCGTTGCTCTGTATTCTTGTAAATTAAGCTGTCACCCATCAACCAAAGAAGCCACCTGATTTGGTGCCAGGATGCCCAAGTAATTCCAACTACAGATAGGCAAGGCTTTCAGGGTCTGATTTCTGATTAAAGGTTCAGGAATTCTGAAGCATCATCTCCAAACTTTTTTTTTTGTGAGTCTGACTATCCAGCTGTAGAAATCAAAGCAGACTAGTGAGAAAGCCATACTGAGAAACTTGTCTCCAATGCAAGAGTATGCTGTGTTGTTTTTTGAGGTTTTTTTACCCCAATCCACAATTTAAATAGTATATAACAGCGATTTGGGTTTTAAATATAGGGCAATGCCTATATGATTAGGATAATAAAGTATGTGGAGCTGCTATATCAGCAAAAACTGAAAGAAAAATTAAATTCCACATCTCAGCTCTGTTCTGCAGTTTTATATTGTGCCTCCCTAATTAAGGTCTACAGTGGCAGGTTCCCCTATTTCAGGTTCCGCTGGACTAGGCAGCCTATAAGACACCTTTCAACTTCACGATTCTCTAAACACAAAAGGAAGACGATAACTCCAACCAGAGTAAGAAATGGCAAGGAACACAGTGTGGTACGAGAGGCAGAGAGAGCCATACTGGGAGGAAAGTTGAATACTATGAAAAGAATTCTCTCTCATAAGATTGTAGGGTCCTACTTACAAAGTTGGAAGGGACCTAGAGATCCTATAGTCCAACCACCTTATTTTACAGATTAGAAGACTGAGAAAAACAGATGTGGGGTGACTTGTGCAAAGTCACCTCAATAGTAAGCATCAGAGGTGAGATCTGAACCCAGGTTCTCTTATTCCAGAGTCAGTGCTTTTTACCCACTATGGTACACTGACTCCCTAACTGACTTTCAAAATAAAGTGGGAATCAGGCTGAAGTATTCTGTCTTCTGGGCAATGGAAAACATTTTAGTGGTAGGTGGTAGTTCTTTTTATCTCCTCCCACCTTTGGTTGGAAGTGGGGGAGTTTAATTAGCTAGGTGATTTCACAGGAAAGGGGGCGGTTCAACACCAAACACCTGCCAACAATCAGGAAGAGTCAGTTTGGCAGAGAGTTTAGAATTGTAAACTTATGAATGATCTTGATCCAGAGATCTCAAGTTTATCCAAGAATATTCTGGTGCCAGAGATGGATCCTTGTGATGTAATCTCCAGAGATTAAAACTTGGGATATTTCCAGATTGGAAGGGAATCGTGCTGGCCCTGGGCTCAGACATGGGAACTTTAAGACGAAAGGGTAGACTAATAAGCTGAATACTGCCTAATTATGTTGGATAGAAATATTTTATGTACACTTCTAGAGACCTTACCTTGGTATATTATTTCTGAATTAGATTTCTCTCTCTCTGTCTCTTTTTCCTTATAATAAAATTGTATAAAACACACTACTGTGGCCTGGAATGTGTGGCAAGAGCAAGGAGGGGAAGAAACAAGCTCTGGTCTCTAGTTATTGTGATTGTACCAGACTAAGGAGCAAAAAGAATTAAGGATTTGATAGAACAGATCTCAGAAACACATGGAGCCAAGAAGAATCAAGGACCAAGAAGGTCAAGTATGGTTCAGATTTTAGTAAAGGAGAGATCCCTGATCCCAAGGGTAGAACTTCTTGGATCCATTTTGGAAAGAACCTGGAAATTCTAAGATCACTGAGATTGGAGAAAGCTTAAGTCCCAGGCCTGTATCCTTCACACTTTTATAGGGAACTCCCATGTGAGGGAACTCTTTCTATCAAAGTAGACCTGCACCTTCTCTATCACTTATGGCCTTAGAGCAGCTGTTCTTAAGCTGGGGTACATGGAGCCCTTGGAAGTCTATGGATAGATTTAAAGGTGAGTATGAGTTTCTGTAGGAACAAAATTACATCTTTATTTTTTATAACCTTTGGTTAGATCCCCAATGCTTTCACTAATGTGGCCTTCTCTCTCCTCACCTCTTAAAATCAGGGTGGGTGATGTGGAGGACACAGGGCTTCCTAATGGGAGGATACTTAGTTTGATGAATGCTAAATCCATCAATCCATGAATGATAAAGAGGAATCACTACTTGATCTGATGGAGTCCTGCAATCAACAGAGAACTCTCACTTATCTTTAGATCAGTCTCGACCAAGAAACTAGATCTAGGAGGTAATTTCAAGAAATATGTAGACAGCTGGAAGACAAGATTTTCAGGTATGTCCACTCTTTTTCCACTCCAATAATGACTGCCAAAACACCTGCTAGGGCAGATAAAAGAGACAGTATGGTATAGTATGGAGAGAGCAGGCCCAGAAGGAAGATCTGAGTTCAAGTCCTGTTCCTAAAATTTATTGACTGTGTGACTCCAGGCAAATTGACCTCTCTGAACAAGTCTTTAAACTGGGATTCTTTTTTTTATTTTTTTTATTTAATTTATTTAATATATTTAGTTTTCAGCATTGATTTTCACAAGAGTTTGAATTACAAATTTTCTCCCCATTTCTACCCTCCCACCCACTCCAAGATGGTGTATGTTCTGGTTGCACCATTCCGCAATCAGCCCTCCCATATGTCACCCCATTTCTCTCCCATCCCCCTTTCCCTTCTTCTCTTGTAGGGTAAGATAAATTTCTATGCCCCATTTTCTGTGTATCTTATTTCCTAGTTGCATGCAAAAACTTTTTTCTTTGTTGTTGTTTTTGAACATCTGTTTTTAAAACTTTGAGTTCCAAATTCTCTCCCCTCTTCCCTCCCTGCCCACCCTCCCTAAGAAGGCAAGCAATTCAGCATAGGCCACATGTGTATCATTATGTGAAACCCTTCCACTATACTCATGTTGTGAAAGATTAACTATGTTTGGCTCTTTCCTAACCTATCCCCCTTTATTGAATTTTCTCCCTTGATGCTGTCCCTTTTTGAAAGTGTTTGTTTTTGATTACCTCCTCCCCCCATCTGCCCTCCCTTCTATCATCCCCCCTTTTTTATCTTCTTCCTCCTTCTTTCCTGTGGGGTAAGATACCCAACTGAGTGTGTATGGTATTCCCTCCTCAGGTCAAATCCAATGAGAGCAAGATTTACTCATTCCTCCTCACCTGCCCCCCTTCCCTTCCTAGAGAACCACTTTTTCTTGCCACTTTTATGTGAGATAATTTACCCCATTCTATCTCTCCTTTTCTCCCTCTGTCAATATGTTCCTCTCTTATCCCTTAATTTGATTTTATTTTTTTAGATATCATCCCTTCATATTCAACTCACCCTGTGCCCTCTGTGTGTGTGTGTATACATACATACACACACATATATATGTATATATACACACACCTACATATATACATACATAGACACACACATATGTATACTCACACACACACATATATATATGTATGTGTATGTATATATATATACGGATATTCCTTTCAGCTACTATGATATTGAGGTCTCATGAATCATACAGATCATCTTTCCATGTAGGATTGTAAACAAAACAGTTCAACTTTAGTAAGTCCCTTATGATTTCTCTTTCTTGTTTACCTTTTCATGCTTCTCTTGATTCTTGTGTTTGAAAGTCAAATTTTCTATTCAGCTCTGGTCTTTTCACTGAGAAAGCTTGAAAGTCCTCTATTTTATTAAAAATCCATATTTTGCCTTGGAGCATGATACTCAGTTTTGCTGGGTAGGTGATTCTTGATTTTAATCCTAGCTCCATTGACCTCCGGAATATTGTATTCCAAGCCCTTCAGTCCCTTAATGTGGAAGCTGCCAGATCCTGTGTTATCCTGATTGTTTTTCCACAATACTTAAATTGTTTCTTTCTGGCTGCTTGCAGTATTTTCTCCTTGACCTAGGAGCTCTGGAATTTGGCGACAATGTTCCTAGGAGTTTTCTTTTTGGGATCTATTTGAGGAGGCGATAGGTGGATTCTTTCAATTTCTATTTTACCCTCTGGCTCTAGAATATCAGGGCAGTTCTCCTTGATAATTTCTTGAAAGATGATATCTAGGCTCTTTTTTTGATCATGGCTTTCAGGTAGTCCAATAATTTTTAAATTATCTCTCCTGGATCTATTTTCTAGGTCAGTGGTTTTTCCTATGAGATATTTCACATTGTCTTCCACTTTTTCATTCCTTTGGTTCTGTTTTATAATATCTTGATTTCTCATAAAGTCAATAGCTTCCACTTGTTCCAATCTCATTTTTAAGGTAGTATTTTCTTCAGTGGTCTTTTGGACCTCATTTTCCATTTGGCTAATTCTGCCTTTCAAAGGCATTCTTCTCCTCATTGGCTTTTTGGAGCTCTTTTGCCATTTGAGTTAGTCTATTTTTTAAAGTGTTGTTTCCTTCACTATTTTTTTCAGTATTTTTTTGGGTCTCCTTTGGCAAGTCATTGACTTGTTTTTCATGGTTTTCTCACATCATTCTCATTTCTCTTCTCAATTTTTCCTCTACTTCTCTAACTTGCTTTTCCAAATCCTTTTTGAGCTCTTCCATGGCCTCAGACCAGTTCATGTTTTTCTTGGAGGCTTTTGGTGTAGGCTCTTTGACTTTGTTGACTTCTTTAGGTTGTATGTTTTGGTCTTCTTTGTCACCAAAGAAAGATTCCAAAGTCTGAGACTGACTCTGAGTGTGTTTTTGCTGCCTGGCCGTGTTCTCAGCTAACTTACTTGACCCTTGAGTTTTTCGTCGGGGTATGACTGCTTATAGAGCAAAGAGTACTTTGTTCCAAGCTTGAGGGGATGCAATGTTGATTTCAGAGCTATTTCTATACAGCCAGCTCTGCCACACCAGCACTCCTCCTTCCTCAAGAACCACCAACCTGGACCTGATGCAAATTTTAAGCAGGCTCTGGACTCCTGCTGTGATCCACCACTTAATTCCTCCCACCATGTGGGCCTGGGGCCGGAAGTAACTGGAGCTGTAGTTCTGTAGCTGCACCTCCCCCGCTGCCCCTGGGGCAGTGGCCAAACCACGAACTCTGTCCGCTGCAGCTTTTCCCACTAACCTTCTCTGTTGTCTTTGGTGTTTGTGGGTTAAGAAGTCTGGTAACTGCCACAGCTCACTGATTCAGGGTGCTAGGGCCTGTTCCAGCCTGCTGCTGGTCTGGTTGGTCCTGCCCATGCCCACACTGAGCTCTACTCCCCTCTGCTCCGTGCACGATAGACCTCATCCAGCGACCATTCAGGCTGTCCTGGGCTAGATCCCTGCTTCCCTCTGCTATTTTGTGGGTTCTGCAGTTCTAGAATTTTTTCAGAGCCATTTTTTATAGTTTTTTGGAGGGACCTGGCAGGGAGCTCAGGCAAGTCCCTACTTTTCAGCCACCATCTTGGCTCTGCCCCTGCTTAAACTGGGATTCTTAATTTTTTTTTTGGCAGTCAGATGAAACCTATGGATTTGGCAGCCAGGAGGCACAGTGGATAGAGCACAGGGTCTGGAGTTAGAAAGTCCTGAGTTCTGTCACCCTGGACCAGTCACTTAACTTTTGTTTGCCTCAGTTTCCTCATCTGTAAAACAGGGATAACAATAGCACCTGCCTCCCAGGGGTGTTTTTAAGGATGCAAAGAGATAACTGTGAAGTACTTAGCACAGAGAGAGCTATACAAATGTTAGCTACTAGCTACTATCATGGATCCCTTCTCAGAATAATGTTTTTAATACATAAAATAAACTACATAGGCTGACAAAAGAAACCAAAGTTTACTGAAAATAAAAATATATTTTCTTTTCCAGCCAAGTTCACAGAATCTCTGAAACCCAAGGTTAAGAAATTTTGCTCTACGAGGTGTTGACTTGCCTTTGTAGAGGAAGTTTATACACAGGCGAGCTCCATATTCCAGTGAAATCATAGGCCATAGCTAAGGGAAGTGTCTTTTAATTACAAAACAAACAAGTAGTCCCTGTGCTCAAGAGGCTCACTTGATTTCCTGCCACTGCCTGGTCACCCGTGTATTATACAAGGTCTCTCTGGGGCCCATGCTCTTTTACTGGTAGGAGTCTCACCACTGATATAAAGGACACAGTCGAGAAATTAGAAAGGGAGCTTAGCACAGCCTGTTAGGAGTAGATTTAAAAACAAACAAAAATTTCAAAAGCATCCAGATTCAGGAGCGCCCTTCTGAAAGAATAACAATAATTCTTTTATCTCATACAAGGGAAAAATGAAAAGGGAATAAAACAAACAAGAAACAACATCCAGAACCTATTTTAGAAGTAAGGCCTGGATCCCATTCATAAACTTTATCTGTCAGATTACTCTGTAGTAGCATACTTTGGAAGTGTGAGAGCAGGAGGGCAAAGTGATTTCTCCATTCCTAATTCTTTCTCTGACCCCATCAGGGGATGGGAGGTACAGGAGTCAGACAAGTAATTATTCTTACCTAGGAAGGTGAAGTCTGCCATGTTTTGGCCTTTGGGAAGAGCTTTTGAAGCCCTAAGACCCACTCTGAGAGCAGGAGGGTAGATCATGTGGCTTGCACTGCTCTGATTTCAGTGAGCAGCCCAACCCATGATCTCAAGGGACCAGTGAGCCAAGGGTCAGCTTAGAAACTTTCAGCCAAGTGCTCCACTAAGCCCTATGAGATAGACATACTTGAGAGCAACCCCAGACAAAAGGAGCTGGCAGCTACCTGTCTTCCCGATGCCCCTCAGCAATAGCATCGATCTCTGCTGGCCAGAGGAGCTGCTGAAGCTATCATAAACCCCACTGGTAGCCCCCTATCTCCACTAGCCTTTTTTCTACATGGATGATTTGTGAACCCCAAAGGTCTCAAGCCCTCTTCAAGGGCTTCTTACAACATTTACTTACATGGCTCCTGCATTTTAGTAATTAACTATAGGAGAAAAGACAGGCTGGACCTGACAGGCTTTGAGCTTACAATCTGGATAATCCATCTGGAACTCCAGTGCCCCGGGTGGAAGTCAAAGAAAAATAAAATTAAAACAAGAGCACACAAAGCCGCCTGCCCCACTCTGACATGGGCTTGTTCGAAGCCTGCCTGGCCTCTCCTCTGGCCAGTTAGGACACCAGAGCTCAGTAGCTGTGAATCCTCAGAAGTTCCCAACTGTTCAGTGATCAAAGCTGCTCTCAGCCTAGAGATGGAGAAGGGGTAGCCCTGACACAGCGGAAAGTCAATACAATTGGGATTCAGGTTCTCCATCAAATCCTGACTCTCTGCCACTTAAGACCTGTGTGCAGCTTTGGGCAAATCATTTAACCGGCCAGGGCCTCCATTATTTCAGTGCTTAAATAAAGGGATTGGTCACAGATCTAGGGCTAGAATGGGTCTGAGGAACCATTTAGTACAACACGTGCATTTTCAGATGAGGAAACTGAGGCCTAGGATGCTTGAGTGATTTGATCAAGATAACAGAGGCAATAGGGAAGCTAGGAAATGCACTGTCTGAAGTGCCAGGGCTAGAATCAGGAAGACTCATCTTCATACGGTCAAGCCTGGCCTCAGATGCTTCCTAGCTCTGTGACCCTGGGCAGATCATTTAACCCTGGTCATCTCAGTATCCTCATCTATAAAATGATCTGGAGAAGGAAATGACAAACCACTCCAGGATCTCTGCCAAGAGAACCCCAAATGGGATCACAGAGAATTGGTCTGAAACTGAATGAACAGCAAAAACGCAGGTAATAAGTGTCAGAGGTAGGGTTCAAACCCAAGACCCTCCATCTCTAGAGCTAGCACAGCTTCTGTTGTACCATGACACCATCTCTAAAGCCTCTTTTAGATCTAAATTTCACTGATGTTCATATCATTGCTAACAATAAGATAACTTGACTCATCATTTTACAAGGGACCTTAGAGATTGTATTCACCTCATTTCAGCGCCATTAGTGCCCTCCCCACCCCATGCCCAGGGGATATCTAGTTCAACCCAGACCTGAACTAGTACCCCATCTACAACACACTTGAACTTGGTCATCCCATCTTGCCTTTAAGACTGCCAGTGAGTAGGAACTTGCTACTTACTTCTAAGGCAGACCGTCCAATCCCTGGATTTTTCTTATTTTGGGGCGTTTTTCTTACCAATAAACCTAAATCTTCTGCTCCGTTACTATTACCCAGGGATCCTAGTTCTCCCCTCTGGCAAAGCAAAAAGAACAAGTCTTTGGTATGACAGCCCTTCAGGTATTCCAGTGTAGCTATTAGCATGTCCCCTTTTAAGCCTCTTTTCCAGGCTGGAAATTCCCAGTTTCTGCTGCCCATTCTTGAGACCCTTCACTACCCCGCCTGACCTCCTCTGAGAGCTCTTTACCTTCTCAATGTCCTTCCTAATAGTAGTTATTACTACTGATTAGAAGTGATTACTATTATTATCTGGGCTACTGCACCCTCTCATTAGAGTGGACAATTGGCGGCTGACCACATTGGTCAGACTGAATGACTCAACTTAGCAATGGCTGGTGGCTTTGGGGAGCAGAAGGATTGCCTGGGCCCAATGGATTCCACCTGCAACCTACCCTCCTTCACTTTCAACAGCTGCCTCACCATCATGCAGGCATCCCCATAAAGATCTCCTGCTTTCACAGCAGACTTCCAAAGAACCAGCTGTAGGTGTGCAAGGGGCTGGGAATGTCATCCTGCAGCATAAGACACTTACTTATTCCAACACCTTCATTTAACACACGAGAAGGAGGTCTAATAATAACAGTTCACATTTACGTAACTTTCTAAGGTTTGTACGATAGGAGTTGTCTTACAACACATAACTTGTTAGTGTTAGAATCCAGATTAGGGCCCACATCTTCTGACTCTAAGGCTCCTTTTACTACAGATTTAACCAAGGTCCTATAGCTAGTTAGGGACAGAGACAAGATCTGAAACAAGAGAATGCATTTCCGTATCCTAAACAAGAACTGAAAATTACCTTCTCCCCCCTCACATGAATTAATTCACAAGTATTTATTAAGCTACTATTAAGTACCAGCCACTATTCTAGGTTCTAGGAAAATAAAACAGGAACAAAGCAATCCCTGGCCTCAAGGAGCTTCTATTCTAATAGGGGAGGCAACATGCACAAATATATGCAGATATTAAAAAATTAAAAATTAAAAAAAAACTACACAAAGCAAATACAAGGAGACACAAGGAAAATATGGGAAGGGAGGCAAAGGCCTCATTCAGAAGCCCTTTGACATGGATCTTGAAGAAAATCAAGGATTCTACAAGGTAGAAGTGAGGAGAGAGTCAATTCCAGCCATAGGGACAACCTGCACATAAAATGAGAGGCTATGGAGCATATGGAGTAAGGAATGACAAGAAAGACAATGAGGCTGGCTTGTAGAGTGGGTGGATGGGGAATGACATGGAATAAGTCTTGAGAGATAGGCTAGAGACAAGTTGTGAAGTTATAAATCAATCAACAAGCATTGACTGAGCACTTAATATGTGTCAGACATAGTGTTTAAACATCACATAAAAAGTTTATATGTGATCCTACAGGTAATAGGGAGACACTGGAGTTTATTGAGGGCAGAGAGGGAATGCAGTGGATAAAGCACTGGGCCTGGAGTCAGAAAGACCTCAATTCAAATGCAATTTCAGACACTTACTAGCTGTGTGACCCAGGGCAAGTCACTTAACTGCTATGTGCCTCAGTTTCCTCATCTGTAAAATAGGTGTAATATCTCAGGATTGCTGATCGAAACAAGAGAATAATGGTAAAGTACCTGACACATAGTAAACATTACACAAATGTTAGCTATTAGTTATTTAAGACACTGGAACGTTTTGAGTGAAGGCGGGATGAGATGATTAGACTCGTACTTTAGGAAATTCAATTTGGCAGCTATGTTAAAAATGGACTAGATGGGGGAGAGAAATTTGAGGGAGGGAGACCGATTTAGGTTATTATAATAATATAGGCCAGATATTTTACAAATATCTCATTTTATCCTCATAATACCTCTGAGAGGTAGGGGCTTTTATTATCTCCTTTTTACATATGAGGAAACTGAGGCAGACAGTAGTTAAGTGACTGGCTCACAGTCCCACAGATATCTGAGGTCAGATCTTCAAGATTGCAGGTCGAGTATTCTATCTGCTAAGCCAGCTAATAGCCCAGGGAAGCACTAGGATTGTGAATGTTGACTTAGGGCAGTGGTCTGTTTACGTCCTAGCAAGAGGTGGGAAGCAGGAGTGTGGGGGTGAGATGGGGAGAAGGATGGAGGTGTAGCAGGCTAGAGGGCAAGATGCCTGACTGAGGTCTTACTGTCCTGGTGGACGTCTGGATGGGATATGAAGTATGGTCTGGGGCTGGATAAATATTGTGGATTACATGAGTTTTCACTTCTCACCCTTCGGTCCAGAGTGTTCAGCCCCAGGGCAGAATGCCAAAGCTGAAAAGAGAGGGCAACACACTGGAAATTGACTTTGACATCTACTGATGGGAAGACTTGAAAATCTAGGGGTGTTAAAACTACCTAGAGAAACAGCTAAGGGGGCACAACTCAAGAACCACTCGACTAGGAGATGGGGCACTCAGAGGAAGAGTCACTGGACTCTGGAGGAAAGAGTGAGGCTGATGACTTTGTTCAGTTCTGCCTCACTTAAATCCAATCAGGTGCAAGTCAAGACATCACCCTTGTGATGTCATCGGTCCATTTTGAGAACAAAGGAGGAGCAACACCACCTAAGGACATAATGCTTTATTTAATGAAATTTTTAAGCCTTCAAGGCTTGCAATGATGAAGCAAAGACAACTATGACTAACATACGATAAGACATAACATATGCTTTAGAGTCAACAAGACCATGAACCCACAAAATTGATGTGAGAGAAAGAGGAAAACCCTGTTGAATAGAGGCGACAAATTTACAACAGCCTGTACTTTCCCTCCAATTCCTCTCTCAGGTATCAGAGCCTGACATACATTTTAGACTTAGTCCTTTTCGAGCTTCATGTTGGAGTCATTTTGTAAAAGTTAAACACAGTTCAGATTGGGAGGGCTTTGCAGTAATTCCCATCTCACAACCCGCTGTCAAGACTCTAAATACCATGTTTAAAATGGAAGCTGCGTCTTCAGCACAGTTGAAGTGGTTGGGTTTTTTTGTTTTACATTGTTTTGTTTTCTGGTTTTGAGAAAGTGTGTTTCCCCTAATGCAATACAAAACAACTCATAGAAAGTAAGAGTTGATCCTGGGAAGTGGAAAATAAAACAAATACTCAACCTGAGAAAGGCTAGGAGATGAAATGAAGGAGAGGTCAGCTCATATCAAACGGAAAAGGCTAATCCCAGAAGGCAAAGATCATCTTGGAAAGGCATCCAATAGAGAGAAAGTCTCTTATCAAGTGATGGAAACTCCAGAATGCAAATCTCATCAGTTGGGCTATGTCACTTTCATTGGGAAGAATACATTTTCTTATCTAAAGCTTCTTGTTTATGCGCCTATAAGAAACAGATAAAGATATGCAGAGCTCTCCCCCAGGAAGGAGGTGATTGGGATTCTTCTGTTACACACACTGGCATTTAGTCTAGAGGAGAAATTAGTCCATGTGCACACACACACCACAGAAGCCCAGTGTCCCACCACGGGGCCAGATTTAACCATTGAAGTGATTTTTCCAAAACACAGGCTCCATCATGTCTCACATGCTCGCGCACGCACACACACACACACACACACACACACACACACACACACACACATTCAATAAACTCCAGTGCCTCCTTATTGATTCCAGGAGCAAATACAAATGTTTGCCATTCAAAGTCTCTCATAATGGGTTCTAGCCCCCTCCTACTTTTCCAGTTTTCTTACACCTTACTTCCTAACACACACTCTTTAATCCAGTGATACTGTCCTCCTGGCCATTGAATGAACAAGACCCTCACATCTCAGATTCACGTATTTTTTCTGGCTGTCTCCTATTCCTGGAATGTTCTCCCTCCTCCACTCTGACTGCTGACCTCTTTGGCTTCTTTTGAATCCCAGATAAAAAACCACCTTCTTCAGGAGGCCTTCCCTAACTTTTTTTTAATTCCAGTGCTTTCTCTTTTTTAATTGTTTCCTATTTATTCTTTCACTTTGTATTTATTTGCTTTCCTTTTATCTCCCCCATTAGATTGTAAGCTCCTTGAAATCTTGTCTTTTTTTTGTATCAGCAGCACTTAGCATACTGCCAGTCACATAGAAGGCACTTAATAAATGCTTAATTGAATTGAAATTCTAAGGAGTCAGTAAGTTCAATATCAGATTTAAACAAGAGAAAACATTGCCTGAACACTTACTGTGTAGATAATACTCTCCTAAATATTTGTGTGTGTGTGTGTGTGTGTGTGTGTTTGTAATTGGGGATACAGACAAAATGTGGTCCCTCCCAACTCCAACAACATCGAATTGTCCTCAGTGATTGTCTTACTTCGGCAATGCCACCTTTCCACATAGCCTATAAAGGACAATTGGCTGCACTCTCACCTCTTGATGGCTTTCTCTTCCCTCTTTCCCTGGGCCCTCTCACAGACTGCAGCAAGTGGGGGTTGAAGGAGATTTCTGTCCCACTCCTCCCTCACTCTACCAAAAGCAGTAGTTGTGCCTCTCAGCCAGCAGAAGTACTTGGTTATAGGAGACATGTTCTTGAGCTCACCCCGAGAGTCAAGCTCAGGTGCAATAAGGAAGGGTGATTTAAAAAAACAAAACTCCCTAGGCAGAGTGATTTGACAATTTGGGCATCATAAGAATGAAGAGTTGCTTCATAGGTAACTCTGAGTTCAAGAGTCCAGTGGCATTTAGCTTCTAGTATATGTATACATACATCTTGTGCATTTTTCTGGAGCATATTCTATAGGTTAAAAAAAACAACACTTCACAAATAGAAGACAGGTGAATTGGGTCTAGAGAGCAATTTGTCTGAGAAGTAGCTGATAGTTTTAGTTGACGCCAAGATCAATATGGATCAACATTGTGAAATGGCAGCCAAGAAATCTAAGAAATATTGAGGCCAGACTTAAGGGGATGATAATTCTGATGTATTCTACTATAGTCAGACCTGGAGTGTTATGTGTCATTCTGAGCACTACATTTTAGGTAGGACATTGATAAACTGGAGCACATCCAGAAGATGCCAACTAGGAAGGTGAAGGGCCTCAAGATCATTCCAAATGAAGGTCAATTGTAATTTATCTAAACTAGAAAGGTTTGGACTGAAAAAGAGAACTCTTAGGGACCAACATGAGGGTATATTGAAAGGGCCATTGTGTAGAAGGTGGATCTGACATACTCTTTTTGGTCCTAGAAAACAGAACTAGTATGATTGGAAGTTGCAAAGAAGCAAATTTAGGCTTTTTTTTAATTTCATATTTTATTTTTCTCCAATTACATGTTAAAACAATTTTAAGCACTTTTTTGTTTTCAGTTCCAAATTCTATCTCTCCCTCCCAAAGGAAGTAGGTTTACCCATCATTGTGAATCTTCAAACAAAGACCAGATGACAATTTGTCAAGATGTTGTCAAATGAATTCTTGTTCAGCTGTGGGTTGGACTAGAATGTGTCTGAAGTCCCATCCATTATAAGATTTTTGTGATGCTGTGAGTAAGGTTCAAATATTTAGCTTATACAGAGAGCTAGCATCTGGCACTGAGGTCAGAATGCTCAAAAAGAATGTACAAAGTGAATGTCAATTTAGTGTAAATTTAATGCTTTAACTGCCCAAAGGTATGAGTTGTCCCATGGGACCAACCATGAAAGACTGCCTAAAGGAGGCAACAAACAAAGAAATACTAATTATATTACTGAGTTCTTGGGGAAGAGGATTTAGTTGGGGGAAACCCTTCTGATAACAATAATACTATCTTATATTTGCATAGCGCTTTCATATTTGTGAAGCACTTGCAGAAACATCTCATTTCATCCTTGTAGTAGCCTATGAGGTAGGTAGGACAGCCACCAACATTTCAATTTTGCAGATAAAGAAAATGTGAGGTAGATTTCAGCTAGATGCAAGGGACAAATATTCTAATAATTAAAGCTATCTCAAAGTGCATCAATCTGCCTCTGGAGATAATGAGTCTCTCCATCATTGGACATCTTCAAAGCTGAGTTGGATGAATATTTTTCAGTGTTTGGACACTGGAGGGTATGGTAGAGGAGTTTCCTGTTCAAACTCAAGTTGACCTAGATAATATCTTTGGCCTTTCCCCATTCCCTGAGACCCAATAATGTTATGACTTTTCCAAATTCTCAGCTAGTAAACAGTAAAACAGAGACAAGAACCCAGACCTCCTGAATCCTGGTCCAGTGCTCATTCTACCACACCGAACCTTGCTCCTCAAGCATTTGATGATTCCCCAGCTATTTGCAGTGACACTTGCCATCTTTCGACACTACAGCAAATGAGACTTGGAAGCCTGATAGGCATTTTCCATCTCCGACATCCCTGCTTTCTGCCTTTTGAAAGAATGCAGGATCAGGAGAGTCTTGCATATCTACTAATATTTTTTCCTCTGAAAACAGGCAAGAAGAAAATTCACCATTAATCGTCTCTGACAGGTATTGAAAATGTAATGTCCCAAGGAATGAAAGTATGGTTTGATTACTTTGAAACAGGATGAAAAAAAAAGTTGATTTTCTTTTTATTCAAGAATCCCGACCTAGGGATCTGTCCCCATCACAGTTGGAGTGGAAGAAATGCCCCTCATTCCGGTCTGTGGGTGCACATCTGTCTGAATGAATCAGACTGAACTTCAGAGATGGCTGGCAGTGCTCCTCCCAGGTGCCAGATGATTAGTGTGTAATATGCTATGGGAAAACGAGGCACTGGGATAAATTTCTGTAGCAATCCCACAAAAACAGAAAGGGAAAAATGCGCCGGAAGCAATCAAGGCTTTTGAGAAGCAAAGAGACTTCATGGCGCATCTCAGAGCCAATGAACTCAGATGGCTTTGTAGGCATCAGATAATTAGTTCTTACAACTTCTCTGTGAGGGAAGTATTAATAGCCCCCAGTTCACAAAAGAGGTAAAATGAGGCAGCAGGAAGGGACTGGCCATGGACAGAAATAGCTACTTGGTGGCAATACTAGGAAATGAAACCAGGAAAGCCTGTGTCCCTGTCCCCAGCTGCCAATCTCTGGATGGGAGGGAAATAGACAAAAGTTATATGATCTATTCCTCTGCCTGTAAGCAGAATTAGTCCTCATACATCCCAGCAAGCTCCTATTTTTATTATACCTTTTATTTCTTTGTGGACAATATGGAATAATGAACCAAATACTTAGTTGGAAGTCAGGAAGATATAAGTTCAAATTCCAACAATGATACTTAATAATCATGTTACTGTAGGTGAATCACTTAGTGTCTTTGTGACTATCACCACTCCCTAGGACTCATCTACTAAGTCGTACAGAGCCTGTCATCTATGATGGAGGGTAGAATTCACTATTTTAAGAACTTTCTCCCCCATCTTGTCTTGCTAAAGCCTTTCTGTTCAAATCAATGTAGTTCAATAAACATTTCTTATCACCTACTATATCCAGACAATTATGAGAGATCCTAGGGGAAACACATAGTTTGGATAAGGCAGATATTTCTACCCCTGGAGCTTACAGTCTATGGGATTATGCTATATATACAAACAAATATGATACAAAATATATAAGCACCTAGGAGAGGTGCAAATAAAGGAATATATGAGGTCTAAAGGGACAAAACTCAGTGTGCTGGGGTGGGAAGATCATGGGAACCTTCCCGGAAGAGGTGACATTCCAGTTGGGCATTAAAAGATGTTTAGGGATTGTACAGATAGAGGGAGGAAGGAGGGCATTCTAGACATAAGAACGGCCTGAGGAGAGACATGGGAGTGCAGAAGCACTCTGATGGTAACTTCATTTCGGCTTGAGCCAGTACACTATGGTAATGTTAAGTATATAATTGTACCCTGCTCTGTGGTTACAAAGCACTTTATATATATCACGTTATGTGTTAGAAACAACCCTGTGAAGTATGCGGTGCTGGTATTATTAACCCCATTCTTTTGTTGTTGAATCATTTCAGTCATGTCCAACTCCTCCTGATCCCCTTTGTGGGGTGGGAGGGTTTCTCGACAAGGATCCTGGCATGGTTTGCCATTTCCTTCTCCGGCTCATTTTACAGATGAGGCAAGCAGGATGAAGTGATTTGCCTAGGGTTACACAGCTAGTACAGATTAAGAAACTAAGGCACAAAGTGTTTAATTGATTCTCCCCAAGGTCACACAGTCAGTAAGTAGGACAGCTGAGATTCCTAAGTCCAATGCACTTTCCACTGGACCACACTGCCAAAAAACATTTATCCATTTCAGGATGTGACTGAATTTCACGATTCCTTTTGTACCTTTAGTCACGTCCCCATAGTCCATCTAGTACATATGATTTCTTTACCTGTTCAGTGCCTCCAGCTAGATGGCTCTCCTTGGTAGTAAGCTGAATACATGCCATTCATTATGTATGTTCCCTCCAGTTATTTCCCTCTTCCTCTCCCAACCTGGGTCGATGTCTTACAGCAACATTTTCTGATGGAGGAGTCCAGGTGCCTAGACCCCACTTTAGGGAACCCCTTTTTATACCATGACATTACCACCTTAAAATAGATTTTGAAACTAAAGCACCAAAAGCCTGTTGAATGAGAACTCCCTCCTTCCCCTACGTAACTGATTATATGGCATTCCATTTTCAGAGAACACCATTACCAAGCCTTTATAAATATCCAGAAGAGTCACTTCCCCAAACGCTCAGGTTATGTTCCTAACTACCAAAGGATATTATGTTGTTAACATGAAATTGGTCTATTCAGCTTCCTGATTCTCCTTTATGGAGGAGACAGCTGATCTTCTTTTCAGATCGCAGTATATTAAAGTTCACAATTAATTTAGATAACACCATATGAACTGATAGTAAAAATGTCTGGCAATTAAATAATGAATGCTGGAGAGCCACAGGCATTAAAGATAGCAGAGCACACCTTTCTTATAATGATGTAAAATCGGTGTGTTTTCATATGATTTAATTATAGATTGACAGGAAATGTGCAAAACCACAGATTAACAATTTTTAAAGTAAAGCATAAAATAGGAACTCCACTCTCAAAACTATGATTAGCACTGAGCAGGTTAAATTTGCCACACTGTAAAGGGGAATTTGTAGATCCCAAATATATTAACTTACCATAAACAGAGATAGAGAAGACTTGAGTGTGATATCGGTAGATTATCTTCCTTGTAACAGGGAAGAAAAATCAGACTCTTAGGCAATAGAAGCTTATTTCTAAAGACAAATTTGGCTCAGTCCATATGTTGGGTTTTACAAGACTGAACTGGACAATCCCCCCAAAAGTAGAGTGCAGAAATGATAACACTAGCTCCCTTCTCTTCATTGACCAGATTTTGACTGAGTAAATCTTCAGGCATAGATTAAAATCTCTTCATCAATAATTTAGAGATCTCCAACTTGAGAAGTCTTTTCCCACATCAGAAGGGAAGAGAATGGCTAGCAGAGAGCCCCAGGCTTCCAACATCTTCTAGGACACATGTTTCCTTTCTGCAATGACTACTTTCTTCTACCCCCTTTGCTTCTCCTTCTACCCCCCCTCATAGTCTTGGGCTGCCAGCTTCAGGGTTCTGTAACTCAGGCACCCTTTTCCTTCCCAAAGAAGCTTAAGAAGTGTTCCTATCCCTCTCCCAACATGACTATACCCTATTCTGTACCACTGTGTCCACACTTTCTCCTGGGATTTTGTCCCAGGAGCAAGGACTCCAGTTACAGCCCTGGAAAGGTGGTCTACTTGTCTGGTGTTGAAAGTATAGAGTTCCAATCAAGATCTCCTGGTTCTATGCACTCACTGAACTTTAAAAGAGTCAGACAAACCAACAGCCTTTTAGCTCGGTGGGGGGGGGGGGGGGGGGGGGGCGCAATGGGGGGAGCCACGACTTCGCCATCTAGATAGTCCCTGGGAATGATGCTAAGCAGACTGAATACACACTATGCAAAGGCCAGATGTGCACAGATCAGTACAGGGAGGAGGCCCCCTCCTCTGAGGACCTCAGCAACAAGTTGGTTTCTCCCACAGGAAGACAGAACAGCTGCCTTGGAAATTTCATGGCATTTTTCTTGCTCATTGACGTGCTGACATTCCATTTCTAAACATCCGGGCTCAGCTTCTACTTTGACGTGGGCTGTGTATTTTTCTGCTGATTTTTTTTTAATTTGGTGAACATTGTGGAGTTTGTTAAAATCCACCTGCTACCTATTTTAAGGGATGGTTAAGAATTCCATTAACGGCCTAGACAAAGGAACACAGGAGGTCTGGGATCCATGTTAGAACTGGACAATATCCACAATATGCACTAAGAACAGTAAGCCGTCTTTCTAAGAAGAGAAACATTGTAGATAAGATTACCTTTTTTTTTTTTTTCAGGCAAGAAGAATACATTATCATTTACCTGAGAAGACAGCATTGTGTAAGGGTTTGGATATACTTCAGTACCCCTGTGGGAAAGTTTGCTATGATAATGAAGGAAAATAATATAAAGAAAGTATCTTCAAGGATGTGTGATTTTTGTACATCTTGCCTTCCTGGAAAGATTATTGTGAGGGATAACTTAAGACACATAAGGGCTCAAATAAAAGATAATATCCTAGGAGCTCTTGTATGTAGACACTCAAATCTAATTCTCACATCTTGGTCCGTTGTCATTTCAGTATGGAAGTGTGGAGAGTGATAGCTAAGGCACTAAGAATGCCATCTTTTATCATTATAATTAGCATTATTATTACTTACAGGAGAGAAAAGGAAAAAAATATACTGTCTTTATAGAATTATGGTCCAATTCCCCCACTTTGGCAGCGAAGGACCCATAAATGGGAATGGAGAAAAGGTCAGATTATAACATTTGCACAAGTCACAGAATTTTTTCTATAGGGTCTCACATACATAACCTAGTTTGAAGGGGGAAAAAATTCCACCAGGTAACTCAGAAGTAACACACAGCTGAAAAGCTTACAGGGATTTTTTTTCCTGGTGACCTAGCACACTGAACTTCTTAAGGGAAGAGAACTAAGCACTGATGATACCTTTTGGATTCTATCTTAAATAGTACTTTGGGATGTATTCGTTTCATAGCTATTTTTTATTTAATTCAATATTGAATTTTACCAGCTGAGAGACTGAAAACATTGCAGTTGTGTGGTTTGTTTTTTGGTTCTTTCCCTCCCTGATATGGGGGCTGGGAGCATCTCAGGGATTTGGAAAGACATATAGAGACTTTCACCTTCAAATGAAGAGTTTAAATCTAGACCAAATCACATACTCTCCTCTTCTGACTTTCAGTTTTCTAGGGCTTGCAATTAAAATCATTGCTACAATGGGAGGAGACTATAAACTTGCTCAGTGGTTTTCCTAGGGCAGGCCACATAAACAATTGATCTTTAACCCCTGACCTGATTCAACCTTAATTATAATAACCACCATAGATCTTAGAATTGGGAAGGGAAGGGAGAATAAGGGAAAGGAAAGGAAGGGTAAGGGAAATGGGAAAGAAAAAGGGAAGGAGAAAGAGAATGAGAAGGGGAAGGGAAAAAGAGGAAAGGGGATGATAAAAAATGAGGAACCTGAGAGATAAGGAAACTGAGGCAAAAAAGGGTTAAGTAATTTGCCCAAAATCATACAGCTAGTAAATGTCCAAGGTCACATTTGAACTCAGGTCTTCCTGACTCATGTCTTCAGGCTTTAACATCCATATTTTACAGGTGAGGTAAGTAGGGATCGCAGAAATTAGGAGAATGATTTAAAGTTACCCAGCTAATAAGTGGTCAATTTCTGACTAAAATTCATGACCACTGCCTCATAGTGTTATGGTGATTTGCCATTTACTGAGAAATCTGTGAATGTGGACCACCTGTACTTAGTGCAGTGACATTCAATAACTTAGCAATGTGTAAATTGACCTAACTTTCATGAAGGTCAGAATGGATAAAGAAAATGCCGGCCTAGAAACCAGGAAGTCCTGAATTTAAATCTGACTTCTAGTACTTACTGGCTGTGCGACCCTGGGTAGCCTTCTAAGTCTATAAATCATAGAGGAGGTGATGATCTGTCCATATTGGCAGAGGGTTTCTTTATTCATGAGTAGCCTACATTAGTGAAAATAGATCTAGTCCCTATACTTCGGTGATCATCCAGCTTTAGACAAGAAACCTCAAGAGAGATGGTAGAAAGAGAAAATATTTGATGTTCTAGAGCAGAGGTGGAGAACTTGTGGCCTCGAGGTCATGTGGCCCTCTAGGTGCTCAAGTGTGGCCCTTTGACTGAAGATCTGTTCTGTGAAGTTTGAATTGAGTCAAAGGGCCACACCTGAGGACAAGGCTAATGTGGCCTTGAGGCCACAGGTTCCCTGTTCTAGAGGTAAGGACATAAAGTTATAGAATTCAGAGCCAGAAGGACTTTAAACCTCACCTATACCTTTGTTTTACAGATGAAGAAAGTGAAATCCAGAGATGTGTTCAGTGAATACCTCAAAGTCAATTTGCAAACACAAAGGGGATTCAGGACTAAAATTCAGATTTTCAGACTCAAGTCTAATGTTCTTTCCATTATACCACACTGTTATTTACATCCAACTGCAATGCAGTCATTGATCTGACATGGTGAAGTTTAGATGATCTTGCCCCCTAACTATCAACTCTTCTCCCTCCACAGCTATCACTGCTATGTACACACCATGTATACCAAAACTATTCCCATAATTCTGTGTACTCCTATATCTTTTCAGATTGTAAACTCCCAGAAGGCAAGCAACCTTTATATGGAGGTTTTTATACAGTGTTTAACACACCTTTGGGGCCTAATTCTATAACCAAGATCTCTACTCAAGAACCAGATTTTGTGTTACTGACCCTTACCTCTTTGTTCGCCTTAGCTCTGGATGTTGTTTGGGTGTGGCGGAAGATTGGGGAATGTAAGCAGGAGTCCTTTGAGTTTGGAGAATTGTGGGAAGTTACAAAGGGTAAGGAGTGTTGAAAAGAATTTGAAATCTGATAGCAGAACAAAAGTTCCAACTATCGTGTACACAATAGGTAGTCAACTTTTTATTGTTGCTGGTATAGAATGAGTCACCAAAGGATTGTTATTTGAATATCATATTTTGAAAACATTAATAATGTGTTGTTTGAATGATGCACCCACTAGGGCAAACAAACAACTAAACAAAAACACCTTTCTTATTTAGAACTTTTTTTCCCTAATGGATATTTATAATAATAGGATTTTACTTAGATTTCTGATCCTGAACATATCCTTAAGGATGCTTAAGTAAGGATCTTAAAGTGTCCTTACTTGATTTTTTTAATTATTATGTTCCTATCATGTACTTAATGAACACTTGGGTAGAATCCCTAATTAGGACAATGGCATACTTCAGAAGGAAACTAGGGGAGAGAAGACACCTAGAGGAGGGAGGGAGGGCGAGCGGGAGGGGGAGAGAGAGCAAGATAGAGACAGAGACACACAGAAAGAGATTCACAGAAAGACAGAGAGAGAGACAGAGATTCACAGAGAGGCAGAGAGAGAGAGAGAGAGAGAGAGAGAAGAGAGGAGAGACAGAGACAGAGAGAGACAGAGAGAACTGGGGGAGAAGCCAAGCCTAGATACAATGTAGGATGCATTTTTCTCTCTCTTTTTTAAATCAGTCTTACAGACATCAATTTGTATGAATCCCCAGCTTCAATGAGCTCCTTATTAAGTCACCTTCTACTACCACAGTCTCTTTGGCTTCTTTATATTTCTTTCTATTCATACATCCACCATGTGAGTTCAGTCCCTTATCACCTCTCACATGGAGTATGTTAACAACTTTGTAATTAAATTCCTACTTTTCTGTCTTTCCTCCCCAATGCATTCTCCATAAAGCTACCAAAATAATTTTCCATATGTACCAGTCTGATCATATCACTCCCTTGCTCAAGAAACTTCAATAGATCCCTACTTCCTTTAGGATTAAATAGAAACTCCTCACCTTGTTTTTTAAAACGCTTCTAATTCTGGCTCCAACTTACTTCTTCAGTTTGATTTCGTATTTTTCCCTTTATGTACTCTGTGTTCCAAAAAAAGTATCCTACTTGCCATTCCTCCAACTTGGTACACCAGTTCCTACCTCCATGCCTTTGCACAGGCAGTCCTCCATGCCTGCCCTCACTTTTGCCTTTTAGAATCCTTACCTTCCTTCAAGACTCAGTTCATGTGCCACCTTCCATATAAAATATTTCTTGATCCCCTTAGCTGGGAATATTCACTTCCTCCCCTTTAAATGATCAGGTATAAGCATTTGTGTTTCATTTCTCCAATTAAAAGAGATTTTGGGGAGGCAGTGGTTGTTTTCATTTTCTTTATATCCTGAGTAAACAGCACTGTGCTTTACAGATTGTAGGCTACCCATAATCACTTCTTTGATTGTTGTGGATTAGAATATTTGGATATACAAGAGAGAGAACTTTAGAAGTTCACATTTTTCTGCTCACAGAGGGTAGGGACACGGCAGGAGGGATAGGGGAAAGGGGATGCTAAAATGTCAAAGCTCAAAAAAAAATTTTTTAAAATGTCAGTGCTCCTAGTTCTTACTTAAAAGTAAAAGGCTTTCCAGTTAAACATTCCCTTCACTTGTAACAAGACTAGAACCTAGAACAGTGGCCATTCTGCTGAGACAGTCACTTCTAGTTGGGTTTGGATCCCTCAAAGGCTCCAGATTCACCTTCAGTCAGCTATGGGGGGATTCTTTGATAACTAGGGAGGGTACAAGAAGAAAGCAGCCCCTTTGGATTCGTTTCTTCACTCCTGGAATTTAAAAGCCTATAGATATGTACTGCATTTATTTCAGGCAGATGAAGAAACAAGTTTGAATTTTTCCTTATCTAAGAGTGTTCAGATTTCCCTTTCTTAAGAAAACAAAATCCTTTCCCTTGATCCTCCTATTCCTTTAAAGCAGTGGTTTTCAAATTGGTTCATAGGGGGCAGAAGAGGGACAAGGAAAAGTGTCTGAAGGGAATATTACTACTCTAGTGTCATGGCCTAACCCCATGGAGTGAGTACATGAGATTAACCAATTGGAAGGTTGTTCAGGAGGCAAACTGTTTTCCATCCTCACTATAACAGCCAATTGTGAGGCATTCTTGGAACACAACATACCTACCCTTTTTCCTCAGCCCTACAGATTTTCTAAAGTTCCATAGCTCTGTTCCTGGAACCATCCCTCTTCAGTCTCCTGCAACACACTGCTCCAAGCCATTTCTAACTCTTCCCTTTACATTCACTTGTTAAGTCTTATTCTAGGTAGAGGAAGAATATCTTCCTCACTGTCTTCTCTGTATTTCCATCGCAACCACCCATGTTCAAAAACTAATTCTTCTGTGGTGCATTACAATAACCTTTTCAATAGACTTCTTGACCATAGTCTCTTCTCTCTGTAGTTCATCCCTCTCATTTCTGAGGTAGCCGGTAGTGCAGTGGATAGAGCACTGGGCCTAGAGTCAGGAAAAACTGAGTTCGAATCCAGCCTCCTACATCTATGTTTGCTCATTTAGTCTATGTTTGCCTCTGTTTCCTCATCTGTAAAATGGTGATCCTACTTGTACCTATCTTGCAGGGCTTTTGTGCGAATCAAATGTGATAATATTTGTAAAAGTGATGTGACAAATATTTTTATTAACCAATAACAATGAAAGATTGTATCAATAAATATTTGAATCAAATGTGATAAAATTTGTAAAAAAAATTTGTAAAGTTATGCTAAGGCCTACTGCCTGGCAAATATAGGTGCTAAATAAGTGTCTATGCCCTTCTGCTCAAGTAAACGTCCTAATGCACTGATCATGGGTTTTCTGTTCTCAAAAAATTTCAGTGACTTCCAATTTCCCATCATATAAAGCATAAATTCCTGGTTCTGACATTTAAGGCCTTCTATAATCTAGCTCTTATTTTCATTACCAACTTCATCTCCCACTATTCTCCTTCCATATTCTACATTCTATCTAACCTGAATTATTTCGCATCCCCATTCTCATACTGTCCTCTTCCACCTTGGTACAAGATCCTTGGGCCTTTGCTTGTACCATTACTCATGCCTGAAATGGATTCTCTCTCACACATGCATCAGTCTGTTGAAATCTCTTCTTTCCCTCAAAGCTCAACCCCAAGTGCCCCTTCCTCCCCTAAAGCCTTCCCTGACCATTCTTCCTCCAAGGTTAAAATGATCTCTTTCCACTCAAAATTTTCATGACCTCTTTCCTGGATTCTCCTTTGCTTTTAAAACATTCTCCCTCATAGCATCACTGTCTGTATGTATATGCTACTCCCTTATTGGATTAGAAGCTTCTGGAAGGTCAGTGTTCCATCTGTCATCACATCACCAGGACTCAGCCTGGTACCTTGATCATATTGCCTACTTATATACATTTGTTGAAATGAATTGTGAGGCAGGGTGGGGTTGATACAGCAAAGGCTGAATAAACACAATGATAGATCTCCGGCTTTGGGATGGCATAAGATAACAGTGATAATATCTACTCACATTTATATTGTACCTTTACATTTATAGAACTCTCCTTTTAACAACTCTATAAGGCAGATCATGAAACCATTTTACAGATGAAGAAACTGAGAAAAGAGAGGCTCATTGGTTAGTCCAAAGTTACACGGCTTACCAATGATATAGCCAGTATTTGAACCTAGGACCTTGGGACTCCCACATGAAGTGATCTTTCCATAATAATGATAATAATGATAACAATGGCAGCTATGCAGTCAATGAATAGAGTCAGGAGTCCGGAAGACCTGGATTCAAATGAGCCTCAGGCACTTACTGTATGACCCTGGGCAAGTCACTTAACCTCTGCCCATCTCAATTTCCCTATTTGCAAGATGGGGACAATAAGAGCACCTGCCTCCCAGGGTTGTTGTGAGGATCCAATGAGAAAACTAATGGTAAAGCACAGTTCCTGGCACACAGTAAGCACTGTATGAATGTTAGCTATTATCATTATTAATTATTCTTGACTCCAAGTCCAATGTTCCATCTATTGGACCATCTAGGAGCTCCTAAAAAAGTAACGGTCATCACGGAATTGCATGATAGTAACCAACCTGGAGTGCGCCACAGACAAAATCCAAAACACCATCTCAGCAGCTGGTATATCACCAAGAGAGGGGGGAGTCCAGAGCTCCCAGAAGCCCTTTCAAAGCCTCTCTGGAAAGTTGTACAGAGTGCCTGAAGGAGCAGAAAACTCTCTTCCCTGTTCCCACTGTCTCATTAGGCCTCTTCATGAAAGGTCAAGATTGTAATAAAGCAAAGGGAGTTGTGTTCTTTCTCTTGCTGCACTGGAGTTCAGGAGACAGAAGCCTTTTAGGCATGTACTTTTTTCAAATTAATTAGTGGAAATTCTCCCCCTAACTCTAAAAGGCCCCTGGAGAAAAATGTTGCAGTATGATCCCTGAGGAAAAGAGATGACAGTCTCTTTCTGAAGAAAGATGAATCAGCTCACAATTCTAATAACAGAACCGCTTACATACCTGGCACCCCTCTCCCTTCCCAACAACTAGATTGTTTTACAAGAAAATTGCACCATTACAAGCTGATTTTCTCTCAGTAAAAAATGAAATCTTTCATTAAATGAAATATCCTCAAATGTGAGAAATTGGAAGACAGTGGGTGGGTGAGAACAGCAGCATGTACAAATCCAATGTGTTGGGTTTTTTATACTGTGCCTTTTAAAAATGAAATATGGATATACATAATACATACATATCTAAATAAGTATATAGAAATATATGTTATATACATATATGTGCATGTATATATGTATATAACATGTCTTCTTATATATTATTATATACTGTATACCTGTGTGTCAATATCTATCTACAAATCTATAGGCACACATATCTTAAGCTATAGCTATATAGAGACACACATATATATGTAGAAAATCAACACTTGAAAAATCTGGAATTTCATTAGAGTAGGTATTTCCTGCATCAATTCAGGTCAAAATTCTTTCATGCCTTAGTAGATAAGCTTAGTGGTTTGCTTCAATCAAAATATTCATTGCTACTCTCCGACCCGTTCATTATTAGTATCTATAAACTTAATTCAGGCTGATTTTTTAACAAAAGACACATTTCAGTTAGAGGTTAATGAAAGTAGGGATGTAATTTTTTTTTTCCTAACCAAGTCCACAGATACTACCCTTCCAAATCCCCCCGCCCCCAATCTGTTCAGTCAGGTTGAGAACCTCAATTCTAGAGAATGCTACAATTATCTTTTGGTTTTATTTTGCCTAAACAGACACTCACTAGAGCTCCAGACTGAATGCACAGAAGTACGCTTTGAGATGCACATGGTCTAATCATAATGAGCTGTCTCTGTTTCCCACATATCTTGGATCACGGATGCTGGGATTGTGAGACATGTAGAATAGAGAGAAGAATGAAATGTGGTGTACTCATGCTGGGCTTGAAGTCAGGAAGATCTGGGTTAAAATTTGACCTCCGTCACTTAGCAGATGGGTACTATTGGAGGCAAATTGCTTAACTGCTCCATGTATCGGGAAATAGTTCCTTATCTACAGATAGAATTCTACCTGTGATTGTTGGTTTAGGGAGATTCCTATGCTAATGAAATCATAATGCTGACCCACATATATATATGTGTGTGAATACATACATATACATATGATCTGTGAGTTTCATCAACATAAGGAACATATACAAAAATGTACATGTCTATAAGGGCAGCTAAATAGCACAGTGGTTAGAGTGCCAGACCAGGAATCAGGAAGACTCATCTTCCTGAGTTCAAAGCTGGCCTCAGGGGGCGGAGCCAAGATGGCCGCATGAAGGCAGCATCTTACCGGAGCTCTCTCACAAGGTCTGTCAGATTCCTATAAAAAGGTGAATTGGAGCAGATTTGAGAGAGTCAGAAACCTCAAGCAGTCTGCGTGGGGCAAATTTCTGAGCCGGGAGAGTCTGAAAGGCCGAAGGCACGAACCTGTAGGCTCGGAGAGGGCTTGGAGTGAGGCGTGCGGAGCTGCTCCAGACCAAAGCAGAAGTGGCCGGCTGGGAAATCCACGTGGGAGACAGGCTGGGAGAAAGCTGGGCACCTGAAACCAGTGGAGATCCCCAGGCCACCCAACACAGGACGGCAGTCTGTGGAAGCGACGAGAGGCAGCGCAATGCCACCGGCCAGGAAAACACTAACTCCTGATGCTTGCAGCCCAGGAACTCGGCTTCTTGAACTTCCGGGAGTCACAATGGCCAGGTAAATGGCTCTAATCCCTACCCCCCCTCACCCAGAGAATTCCTTGGGGAAAAAAAAAAAAGAAAGCTGAAACAGAGGAGAAAGTAGTGGGGCCTCACAGGACAAATAGAAGAAGCTCATTAGTCCCAGAGGGGCAGAGTCGGCAGGGGTCAACACCAGGAGCCCAGATGTAATCTTGCTCCCCCAGGGGAAGTGCCAGAGATCAGCTCAAACAACAAACAGCTGAGACCATTGCTGAAAAGCAAGTGCTGGAGAGCACCCATAGGGAGTGAGACGCCAGGGAACCAGACCCCTCCCCACACCTCAGGAAACTGAAGGTTATAATTCTAGACTCACAATCCCCAGAATAAGAAAGCTGGGACAGAAAGCCCTGAGGCCCAAAGGTAGAAATTCGTTGTAAAGACAGCAAAAGGCAAACCAACATGAAGAAGAACATAAAAAAACCAAGGACAATAGATTCTTTTTATGGAGACAGGCAGGATCAAAGAAAACATGGAAAAAATGGAAAAGTCCCTAAAGAATAAGACTGGCGAAATGGCTATGGAGATTCAGAATCTAGAGAGAGAAAATGACACCCTGAGAGGCAAAATCAACCAATTGGAAAAGGAGACTCAAAAGCAAAATGAAAACACTAACTCATTAAAAATTAGAGTTGAGCAAGTGGAAGCTAATGAATCTATGAGGCACCAAGAAGTAGTAAAACAAAATGTAAAGAATGAAAAAATGGAAAAAAAAAGTGTGAAATATCTGATTGGCAAAACAACTGACCTGGAAAATAGATCCAGGAGAGACAATTTAAGAGTTATTGGTCTACCAGAAATCCATGATGAAAAAAAGAGCCTTGACAGTATCTTCAAAGAAATTATCAAAGACAACTGCCCAGAGGTCCTAGAACCAGAGGGCAAAATAGTCATTGAAAGAATTCACCAATCACCCCCTGAAAGAGATCCCAAACTGAAAACACCAAGAAATATTATAGCCAAATTTCAGAACTATAAACTCAAGGAGAAAATACTGCAAGCAGCCAAAAAGAAGCAATTCAAATATCGTGGAACTACAGTCAGGATCACGCAGGATCTCTCAGCTTCCACATTAAAAGACAGGAGAAATTGGAATATGATATTCCGAAGGGCAAAGGAGCTAGGACTACAACCAAGGATCAACTACCCAGCAAAACTAAGCATAATTTTTCACGCAAGGCGATGGACATTCAATGAAATAAGGGAATTCCAGACCTTCCTGATGAAAAGGCCAGAACTCAATGGAAAATTTGATCTCCAAATACAAAACTCAAGAGAGACATAAAAAGGAAACCAGGGGGAAAAACCCCACAAACCTTATTAACCAATAAGGGCATGTTGTTTACATCTTTATGTGGGATTATATCATCTTATGTATGTTTTATATATATATATATATATATATATATATATATATATATATATATATATATATACATATACATATATATATATATACACATATACATATATAATATAAGTCAGTCTTGAGAATGCTACAGCTATTATGACAATTGAAAGGGATATACATAGGTTGTGAATGCCTGTATAAATTAACTGATGTAAAGATATAAAATATAAGTAAGAGATATAAAGGGAGGGCTATGAGAGAAGCGGTAAGGAGGCAGTAAAAAAGGGTAAATTACACCAAATGAAGTGGCACAAAAACATATTATAGTAGAGGGAAAGAAAGGAGGGAGAAGAGCAGTATTTGAGCTTTACAGTCATCTGATCTAGTTCAAGAAGGGAATAATATACCCTGATAAGTTTAGAAATCTAACTTGTACTATGGGAAGTAGGAGGGGAAGGGGGGGGAAAAGGGAGGGGGGTGGTCAGAAGGGAGAGGAGAAGTAGCAAGCAGGAAACGGTAAGAAAAGGGAGGGGAATAAAGAGGGAGGGTAAACTGAGGAAGGCGGCAGTCAAAAGCAAAACTTTGTTGAGGAGGAGAAGGGGAAAGGGAGAAATAAAAGCATAAACAGGGGGAATTAAGATGGAGAAAAACACACAGATAGAAATCATAACTCTGAACGTGCAGGGGATGAACATTCTCATAAAACAGAAGCAGATAGCAGAATGGATTAAAAACCATAATCCTACAATATGCTGTTTACAAGAAATGCATTTGAAACAGGGGGATACACATAGGGTGAAGGCAAAAGGCTGGAGTAAAATATATTGTACCTCAGCTAAAGTAAAAAAAGCAGGTGTAGCAATCCTAATCTCAGACAAAGCAAAAGTAAAGATAGATTTAATTAAAAGAGATAAGGAAGGACATTATATCTTGCTAAAAGGCACCATAAACAATGAAGCAATATCATTGCTTAACATATATGCACCAAGTGGTAAGGCATACAAATTCTTAGAGGAGAGGTTAAGGGAGTTACAGGAAGAAATAGACAGTAAAACTATAATATTGGGAGACCTCAACCTCCCCCTTTCTGAACTTGATAAATCTAACCTCAAAATAAATAAGAAAAAAGTTAAGGAGGTAAACAGAATTTTAGAAAAGGCACATATGATAGACCCCTGGAGAAAACTGAATGGGGATAAAAAGGAATATACTTTCTTCTCAAAAGTACATGGCACATACTCAAAAATTGACCATGTACTAGGGCATAAAAACCTCACAATCCAGTGCAGAAAAGCAGAAGTAGTTGAAGCATCCTTTTCAGATCATGATGCAATAAGAATCATTTTTAATAAAGAACCATGGAAAAATAAGCTAAAAACTAATTGGAAACTAAATAATTTAATTCTAAAGAATGAGTGGGCCAAAGAACAAATCAGAGAAACAATTAATAACTTCATTCAAGAGAATGACAATAATGAAACAACATACCAAAACTTATGGGATGCAGCAAAAGCAGTTCTTAGGGGAAGTTTTATATCCCTAAATGCCTACATGAATAAAAGAGGGAAAAAGGAGATCAATGATCTGGGCATACAGCTGAAAAAGCTAGAAAAAGAGCAAATTGAAAACCCCCAATTAAATAACAAATTAGAAATACTGAAAATCAAAGGAGAGATTAATAAAATTGAAACCAAGAAAACTATTGAATTAATAAATAAAACAAAGAGCTGGTTTTATGAAAAAACCAATAAAATTGATAAACCTTTGGCCAATTTGATTAAAAAAAGAAAGAAGAAAATCAAATTGCCAGTATCAAAAATGAAAAGGGTGAGGTCACCTCTAATGAAGAGGAAATCAAAACAATAATTAGGAATTATTTTGCCCAACTGTATGCCCATAAATTTGACAACCTTAGAGATATGGATGAATATCTACAAAAACATAAACTGGCCAGGCTAACAGAAAAGGAAGTGAAATTTCTTAATAACCCCATCTCAGAAAAAGAAATTGAACATTCCATCAATGAACTCCCTAGGAAAAAATCTCCAGGGCCAGTTGGTTTTACATGTGAATTCTATCAAACATTTAAAGAACAACTAATTCCAATACTTTGTAGACTATTTGGGAGAATAGGTGAAGAAGGAGTCCTACCAAATTCTTTTTATGACACAAATATGGTACTAATACCCAAACCAGGTAGAGTCAAAACAGAGAAAGAAAATTATAGACCAATTTCTCTAATGAATATTGATGCAAAAATTTTAAATAAAATATTAGCAAAAAGATTGCAGCAACTCATTACGAGAATAATACACTATGACCAGGTAGGATTTATTCCAGGAATGCAAGGCTGGTTCAATATTAGGAAAACTATTAGCATAATTGACCATATCAACAACAAAACTAGCAAAAACCATATGATCATCTCAATAGATGCAGAAAAAGCCTTTGACAAAGTACAACACCCATTCCTATTAAAAACACTAGAAAGCATAGGAATAAGTGGAACCTTCCTCAAAATTATAAATAGCATCTACCTAAAACCATCGACAAGCATTATTTGTAATGGGGATAAACTAGATGCATTCCCAATAAGATCAGGGGTGAAACAAGGATGTCCATTATCACCCCTATTTTTCAATTTGGTACTAGAAACGTTAGCTGTAGCAATAAGAGAAGAAAAAGAAATTGAAGGAATTAGAATAGGAAAAGAAGAAACTAAATTATCACTTTTTGCAGATGATATGATGATTTATTTAGAGAATCCTAGAGAATCAAGTAAAAAAACTACTTGAAATAATAAACAACTTTAGCAAAGTTGCAGGATATAAAATAAACCCACATAAATCCTCAGCATTCCTATACATTACTGACAAAGCCCAACAGCAAGAGATAGAAAGAGAAATTCCATTCAAAGTTACTGTAGACACTATAAAATATTTGGGAGTCTATTTGCCAAGACAAACCCAGGGCCTATATGAACATAACTATGACACACTTTTTACGCGAATAAAATCAGATCTAAATAAATGGAAAAATATCAGTTGCTCATGGTTAGGCCAAGCTAATATAATAAAAATGACAATTTTACCTAAATTAATCTATCTATTCAGTGCCATACCAATCGAACTACCAAAAAATTACTTTACTGAGCTGGACAAAATAATAACAAAATTCATCTGGAAAAACAAGAGGTCTAGAATATCTACGGTATTAATGAAAAGAAATGCTAGAGAAGGTGGCCTAGTGATATCAGATATTGAACTGTACTAGAGAGCAGCAGTCATCAAAACTGCCTGGTACTGGTTAAGAAACAGGGGTGTGGATCAATGGAATAGGATAGGTACACAAGTAGGAGAAATCAACAAGTTTAGCAATCTACTCTTTGATAAACCCAAAGAGGCCAGCTTCTGGGCTAATAATTCATTATTTCACAAAAACTGTTGGGAAAATTGGAAAATGGTAGGGCAGAAACTGGGCATAGACCAATATCTTACACTATATACCAAAATAAAGTCAAAATGGGTTCATGATTTAGGAGTAAAGGCTGATACTATAAGTAATTTGGGAGAGCAAGGAATAGTCTATTTATCAGATTTATGGAAAAGAAAAGAATTCATGACCCAACAAGAGATAGAGAGCATTACAAAATGCAAAATGGATAATTTTGATTATGTCAAATTGAAATGTTTTTGTACAAAAAAGCCAATGCAATAAGAATTAGGAGGGAAGCAGAAAATTGGGAGAAAATCTTTGCAACTAGTATCTCTGATAAAGGCCTCATTTCTAAAATATACAGGGAACTGAGCCAAATATATAGGAACACAAGCCATTCCCCAATTGAGAAATGGTCAAAGGATATGAACAGGCAGTTTTCAGAGGAAGAAATTAAAGCTATCCTTAGGCATATGAAAAAATGCTCTGGATCACTACTGTTTAGAGAAATGCAAATCAAAACAACTCTTAGATACCACATCTCTCCTGTCAGATTGGCTAAAATAACAAAACAGGAAAATGATAAATGCTGGAAAGGATGTGGGGAAATTGGAACATTGTTGCATTGCTGGTGGAGTTGTGAGCTGATCCAGCCATTTTGGAGAGCAATTTGGAACTATGCCCAAAGGGCTATAAAAATGTTCATACCCTTTGACCCAGCATTACCACTTCTAGGGTTGTATCCCAAAGAAATCACACAAGCGGGAAAAGGACCCATATGTACAAGGATATTTATAGCGGCTCTTTTTGTGGTAGCCAAGAACTGGAAATCAAAGGGATGCCCATCAATTGGGGAATGGCTGAACAAGCTGTGGTATATGAAGGTAATGGAATACTATTGTGCCATAAGAAATGGGGATGATATGGACTTTGTAACAACCTGGAAAAACCTACACGACATAATGCTGAGTGAGCGGAGCAGAGCCAGGAGAACATTGTACACAACCACAGATATATGGACTCCGTGAGGACCGACCCTTACATACTTCGCTCTTCTCAGCAACGTAAGGTGCAAAGACAACTCCAGGGGACTCACGATGGAGAATGCTATCTTCATCCAGAGAAAGAACTGTGAAGTTTGAATACAGATTGAGGCACACTACATGCTTGCCTATTTTGCTTCCCTTTTGTTTTTGTTTTTGGATTTTTTTTTTGGTTCTGTTTCTTCTTTCTCATGATTCATTCTATTGGTCATAATTCTTCTCCACAACTTGACTAGTGTATAAATTAATTCAATGAGAAGTTATACATGGTAGTTATATGAGATTCCAGGCCGTCTTAGGGAGGGAGGGGGAAGGGAGGGGAGAAAATCTGGAACTCAAAATTATGTAGAACCGTGTGTGGTAAACTCAAAATAAATAAATTAATTAATTAATTAAAAAAAATCTGGCCTCAGACACTTACTAGCTATGTGACTGTGGGCAAGTCACTTAATCTTGTTTGCCTCTGTTTCTGCGTCTGTAAAATAAGCTGGAGAAGGAAATAGCAAGCCATTTCAATATCTCTGTCAAGAAAACCCCAAATGGATCACAAAGAGTTGTATATGAATGAAAAACAACTAAACATATGCATGTATTTATATGTGTTTGGGTATATATGCATATTGAATTTGTGTGTAGATGTGCATGTCAATGTACATATATACATACAGATACATGTGTGTATATATACATGCATATATATGTATTGTGTACATATAAATCAAACAAATGAGATTGAATACTGTCTCAAACATTTGCTAGTTGTGGGAAAGTCATTTAACCTATGTCTGCCTCAGTTTCCCCATCAGTATGTGTATGTGATTGTGTACGATAGAGAGAGAACAGATAAATAGACCAATAGATGGATGGACAGACAGATGCATGGATACATGGATGGATAGATGGATGGATATGGATATAGATAGATATTCTTCGTCTGTTCTAGCAAGTTACATATGGAGAATTAAATCATCTGAATCTGGATTCAGCTTACAGCAATTCATTCTTTTCTCTCTGCTTCATGTGAGCAGTCTCTGGATTCCTTCATTGGACCAACATTCCTTGAGAGCCTTTCTGCAAGACTTGGTGGTGAGGGTTTGGGATGGAGGGCAGGACTGCAAAGGTAAATGAGACATAATGCTGGTTTCAAGCAGCTTACAATCCAACCAGCTTACAGCCTCTCCCATGCTACAGCTGCATAAGGAGTCACAGCAACTATGTTCATGAATCCATTAGCCTAGGGAAAATATATTAAATCACAACTTTCAGCGTTCTCCTGAAATTTCCATTTCAGTTTAAATAATATACAAGAAAAAGAGGAGACAGAGAAAAAAGGGAAACACAACTCAACTGGCAAGCTTAACACTCACTATTTCTCAGTAGCAAAGGATGTCATTTGTTTTAATTTACCTCCAGACACTTAGGTTTTGTCTTTCAAACTTATGTCTCTTGCCCTTAGGGTTGGAGCCAAAGTCATGATTCAAGATGCCATCAGGAACAGTGCTGTTATTCAGGCCATAATTAATAGTCTTGACTGAATTATTTACAGAGCACTCTTTAATTTCCTCATGCAATCCCTGTCTCTACCCAGGCAAAAAGGAAGGGGAAGTTGAATCAGTGCCAGGTGAATTGAATCAACTGTCAGGAGCCAGCCAGGACAACTCAGGCCTTGGAGTCCTCTTTATACTCAATAGCAGGGTAGTAGCATTTGTTACTCTCCCTGATCATTTTGAAAATATAGCTATCTATTTTGCTTTGCCTATATAGAAATGAACCCATGCTTTAGCACTACCTCATAGAATGACATGTTGGGGCCTACCACAATAGCATTTTCTCTCCAGTTCACATTTTCCTTGGCCATGTTGATTGCTAGGCCCTAAAGCCTAAACTCTAGATGTAAAGAAAAGATGGACCCTTTGCTATAGGCATGACCATGTCACTCCTCTGATCAAAAGGTTTAAAGAGTCCCCATTGCTTCTAAGATAAAATAACTCTTTTTTAGCATTTAAAGCCCTTCACAAACTGGCTCCAACCCAACTTTCCAGAGTCTAGGCTAATTACTTCCTCACACACATCTTACATTTAATAATAATAATAATGATAATAATTATTAAGATTATATAGCCCTTCCTATGTGCCAGGCACTGTGCTAAGCACTTTTTAACAAATATCATTACATCTGATCCTTGCAACAACTCTAGCAGGTATCCCCTTTTACAGTTAAAGAAACTGAGGTAAACAGAGGTCAAGTAACTTGCCCTGGGTCATACAGCCAGTAAGTGGGGCTAGATTTGAACTCAGGTCTTCTTGACTCTAGGCCTGGCATTTATCCACTGAGCCCCCCAGCTGCTCTAATTCCAGTCACTCTGATCTACTTAATATATATGTCCATTATTCTACCTCCATGTCTTTTCACAGGCTGTCCCTTATGCCTAGAGAGTCTCTTTCCTCATACCTGCTTTTTGTGATCTCTAGTTACATTTCCCCCCTGATTACAGCTTAGTTCAAGTTCCCCTTACTACACAGGGCCTATCCTGATCATCCCACCCCTCTAGGTGTCAATGTTGCTCTTACTTGAAATTGTGTTGTATTGTATCTATTTTGTATTTACTTAATCTATACACATATTATCCTACCCCATTCCCTAATACCTTATGTTGAGGGATGCAACTATTTCATTTTTACCTTTTTTACCCCAGGGCTTTGATAGTGCCTAGCCCATAAGGAGTACTTAATAAACATTTGTTGAAATGAATTTAATAAAAGCACCAGACATTCAGATATGGCCACCCTCTGTGATTTAAACTGACAAGAATCTCATGGATGTGATCGTCATGTACAAGAAACCATCAGAGCCACAGCCCCTTCTATGTGGTGAGTTGGAAATACCTTGCTAATAAGATGTAGGTGACTCCTTCCACCTCATGCTACCATTGAAAAAAATGTTCTGTAAAATTGAGCATTTTTTACACATAGTGGAAATACGCTGATGTGAAGGCATATGGTGTCATGGTAAAGGTGAATAGAAGAGTATATACAGACACTAGATACATACTATATTGTGTATATATATATATATGCTATATATCATGTATATAATTATATGTATTTATATATTGCATACCGATATATCATATATTATGTACATGGTTGTTTGCATGTTGTCATCACGCAACCTGAAAAAAGCAGAGATGGCAAAGAGAGGATTATTAGTGTGACAGCCATGCTCTCCAAGACCTAAGGGGTCCCTGGTTAGGCACATAAACACTTTGGTCTGCTCAGTAAGGATTTTGTGTCATGGGAAGGACCCCACTCTAATCTATGAGGACTTGGCTATGACAAATCATCTTATATATCTTCATGCCTCAGTTTCCTCATCTGTACAGTGAAAGAGGGAAGAAATGACTAAGCATTTATATCACATGCCAGGCACTGTGCTAAGCATTTTTTATAAATATTATCTCATTTGATTCTCCTAACCACCCTGTGAGGTATTATCATCTCCACTGTATTGTTGGGAAAGCTGAAGCAAGCAGACATTAAGTGACTTGCCCAGGGTCATAGAGTTAGTAAGTTTCTGAACCAGTATTTAAACTCAGGTTTTACTGACTCTAGACCCCGTTCACTATGCCACCCACCTAGCTGACTCTTAAAAGGGAATGACTATATGATCTCTAGGGTCCCTTCACATTCTAACATTCTATAAATATCTTATGAGTATCCATGAGTAAGATATTTTTTCAAGCTAAATTAGCCTGAACCTTCAACTCCTTTTGCTCTGATTCTATATTAACCTCATTGTTACCTCCACTAGAAATGTATCCCCTACTGTTGGTCCCTTCCCTCAGAGATTACCTCCTATTTGTCCAGAATGTATGTATGTGATGGGTGTATGTATAAAGATAAATGCATGTATCATATACAGACATACATGCAAATGTGTATATACATACTAGATATACTATACACTGTAGATATTATTATGTATATATTACACATATATGTTTTAGTCTCCCCCGTTAGGTTATCAGCTCGTTGAGAACAGGGATTGTTTTTGCCTTCCTTTGTATGGCTGGTGCATAGAAAGCTCAATAAATGCTTGTTGTCTGACTGAATGACTCTGATTCCCATCTGCTTGGTGATTGGTTTCTCACAGAATATAAGTTGGACATAACCAGCCCTTACTATCCATCCAGCAGCATCTATTGTACCTTTCCTCTGACCATGGCTGGGTAATCCTTTGTGAGCATCATGATTGTAAAGCAGTTGGTCAAGTGCCTTCTCAAACTGGTTTTAAAACTATAGGGGCAAAGGAGAGGGGTACTTTCCACTTTCAGGTTCTCCAATGAGGCACAGACAGAAGGACTTGGTAGAAGTTTCTGAGAGAACTCAATTTGTCTTCTGTTTGTTTGTTTGTTTAACTAAAAGCACTCCATAAGTCATCACACACTCTCAAACCTATACAAGGAATAAAAGTAATGACAACAAAAAATAATGATAATGGAAGATGAGCATATGTTGTTTCTTTATTTCCAGGGAGTAGGGACGGGGAGGGGAGGGAAGCTGGGCAGCTGTTTTACACCCCTTTCTGCTATCACTGTAGATATGGGCATCTTGTCCCGATTGTTGAGAAACCCTGAAGCCCAAAGACAGACTTTGCCTTTTCCAACATCTCTGAAGACTCAAGGGGCAGATCTGTTACTGAAAAACTCTGGCTTTCAGCCATCTAGGCTTATTTGGACATTGGCCCTAGCCGTCCCTATTTCCTTTCAATCCCTGAGGTTGTGGCCTCTTCTACCTCAACATTGGGGAGTTAATTTAGGAAACCTAACAATTTGATGACTTAGAGCTTGGGATGTTGCTTCCAATTAAATTCCAGCTTATGCAGTAGTAGATGATGACCTCCCCCTAGTAGAATTAAGCTCCTTAAAGACAGGGATCTATTATCCATTCATCCATCCATCCATCCATCCATCCATCCATCCATCCATCCATCTTTCTCTGTCTCTGTCTCTCTCTCTGTCTCTCTCTCTCTCCAGCCTTAGCCTCCATCACAGTGCCTCAGGCATTTGGTTTTTGTTCTGTGCTAGACCTGTGAGTTCACTGATTGAGGGTAATCCCAGGGAGCAAATTCCCTCTACGGATGTGGGTCAGCATCTGCTCTGCAATTTATGGTTTTAGACAGATGCCTGGGAGCACTTACAGTTGGGGTGACTTGTCCAAGGTCACACAGCAATTACGAGTCAGAGACAGAACTTGAACCCAGCTTTACTGACGATGAGGCTGGCTCTCTATCCGCTGTACCATAACATCTCTTGCATCACACATCCTTAATAAATCTAAGTTGAATTGAATTGAATTTTATTCTGTAGAGGTGGCCACTGTAAAAATGTCAACAGCAATAATCATGTTACATTTGTATGGGTGGTCCAGTGGAGAAAGTGCTGGGCCTGGACTGGAAGAGAAGACTCATTTTCCTGAGTTCAAAGCTGGCCTCAGACACTTACTAGCTGTGTGATCCTGGGCAAGTCACTTGATCTGTTTGCTTCAGTTTCCTCATCTGGAAAATCAGCTGTAGCAGGAAATGGCTAACCCCTCTAGCATGTTTGCCAAGAAAACCCCAAAGGGGGTCACAGAGAGTCAGACACAACTGGAAATGACTAAACAACAATGATGACGTTTGTATAATGCTTTAGAGCTATGTACATTATCTTATGTGGATAGGACCAACCCTTGACTATGTGACCAGTCTCAGAGACTCCACGTCTAGGGCTATCTATCATGCATCAGATGGTTGTCCCCAATCTCGTTCCCTTCAAATAACAGCATCTCTTCCCCATGGGGGTAAACAGAGAAGTTCCCTCAGCCATTAACAGTCTCTTCTTCTTCCACCTCATTCCCACATGGCCTTTTCTAGGTAATTAACCTCTCCATCACATGTATTCACCAGGTTTTGCTAAAAAAGAACAATCCCTGATGGCTTTGCTTCCTCCCCAGCACTGGTCACTCATTTCACAGGCCTGGGCTGAGGCTGCAAAATACACTGCTGTGCTGTGAAGGCACACAGGTGTAGAAAGGGCTCAGTGCCTCTGAGCTTTCCCAGGCAACCATGGGCAGCTTAGCACAAAATGGCCCTACCATCCAACATTAATTTCCTGTCCTCCGGTCTGAACAGTTCTGATAAGCAGCTAGCTGTCTGGCCAGAGACCTGAAGGCAGAATCAGCTCTCTAGTCCTAGTCTGGCTCACTTTATTATTCTTTGCCGGTGTGTGTGTGTGTGTGTGTGTGTGTGTGTGTGTGTGTGTGTGTTTGTGTATGTATGTGTGTTTACACAAACACACACACGCTCACACACCCTTCCAGCTGTTGCCACTTGGATTGAGGTGTGAATTCCTGGAGATGGTTTCAAACAGACGCCTACTTCTCTCCCTCTGCTCCCCAATTCCTTTCTGCTGCTGTGTTTGTTCTGCCAGGCCTGGCAATGCTCGCCTTCAGAGGATCCCAATGCATTATGGAAAAGTGTCTCTCCCTAGCAGCTGGAGAAATGAAAATTTCCACCTTGACAATTGTTTTCTTCTTTTAAACAAAGCAATTAAAAACAACTGTGCTCACCGGGAAGGAGAACAAAAAAAAATTCCTATTTCTTTTATCTTCCTTTATAAGGCAGGAGAGAAGCTAAAGCCATTCAGGTTAGTCCTACCATGCAAAACATTAAACACATGTAGGGAGAATCACTGTATGGGCATTCCCAGGATTTCTGCCCAATCCAAACTACAAATGAATGAGAAAAGGAACAAGGCTACAGAAAGGCAACTGCAAAGACAAGGACAAGGCTAATCTCTGGATCTAGTCAAGCAACAAATGCATATTGAGTTCCCACTGTGTATAAAGTAGACAGATATTTGGGGCACCAGATAAAGCTTAAATGTAGTCTCTTCCTTAAGTGGTTTGCCATCATGCAAAGGAGTCACTTATGGATATTACTCTGCATGTTTCCTTTCCTCTGGCCACAAACTTCAACCTTGAAAGGAAGCACCAGCATTTTACTAGCCCATCATCTTTCCCAATCCAAGGAGGTACACCGGGAATAAAACATTCTCTCAATGACATCAACATTCAATTAAGCCTGTGTATGTTTCATTGTTCTTCAGCCCTCGGGCATAGGAGAACAGTCATACAGGTAAGCTGTAGTGTGTGTAGTCCTCATAGAGATCCTTTGTTATAGTGTGGGAGGTGGGAAAAGAGTGAGCAGGCATGGTCAGTGCACATGGGTGGGTGCACAGCTCTCACCAGTCACTGGTTGCCTCTCTTGGCAATCAGCAACGAGGCCTCTTAGAGATGAAATCAAGTGGTTAAAAACGGTGGTTGCTAGGGTTATGATTCTAAGTGTACTTCATCTTTCACCAGTCAAAAGGCTCCTAGTGACAGAAATAATAATGACTCAAGTCAGTTGGCAATCTTAATATCTGGAACTTTTAGAAAGATGGAGCCAGAATAGCCATGACTTGATGCCCCTTGGAAACTACCCAGTGGCCTGAGCATTGTGGGGAATTTGCCAGCCTGTTTTCAAGACCCAGCTGAACTTAAAATTATATACTCTTCATTTCTAAATGAGTTTCAGCACAGTTTCTAGATCAAAGATGGCCCCTTGCCTGCTGACCCAGCTAACAGGACCCATAATGGAGAGATACTCAGCCCTCAGTCCTGGAGTGCTTGGCAACTAGTCACTCATACATAGAAAATACGTTCTAAAGCACAGTGATAAACTCAAACAGAAAGGGAGGCCATATATAACCATGAGATATTGACTTGGAAAAGTACATACTAACATTATCTACATTTTATTGTTAATTTTTTCTTAAATATTTCCTAATTACATTTTAACCTGGTTCAAGCAGCCTTTGGGGGTGTTGCCATGCTCCTTTAGACCTCTGGTCTAAGGAACTTGCTATGTCATCATAATCAAATCAGTACTCAGGCTGTATATATCTGGCTCTGGGACAGCCAACAGCAAGAAGCCTTGTGGATAAAACCCTCCCCCACCAAAAACAAACAAAACAAAAGCCAAACCCTAGACTCATAGATTTAGACCTGGAAGGTAACTCAGAGACCATCTATTCCAACTTCCTCATTTTACAGATGAGGAAACTGAGGCTTAAAGAGAGTAAGATATATTTAGATATCTATGATAGATAGACGAATACATATATTACCTCATTTGATCCTCACAATAACTCTGTGAGGTATATAATATTCTTATTTTCATTTTACAGATGAGAAAATTGATGCTGAGAGGTTACATGACATGTCCAGAGTGACACAGCTAGTAAACATCTGATTAAATAGGATTTAAAGCCAGACTCCTATTCCATTACTCTGTCCACTATGCCACCTTGCTTCCTAGACAGTCCCTGCTTTCAAGAAACTTATATTCTGCTAGGAAGACAACATGAAAATATATAAAATATACACAAAATAAATATAAGGTAGCTAAGGAGGGAAAGTTTCATATAAAACGTGGTGCTTAAAATGAGCCTTGAAAGAAACGAGATACTCTGTGGTGCTGGACAGAGTGCCTTCTATGCTTGGGAAATGACCAGTACAGAGGCATAGATCCAATACAGAACAGAGAGAAAGCAATTTATACTGGATTACAGAGTACTACATGGGGACTAATATAAGTGAAACTAGAAATAGAGGTTGGGGACAGGTTGTGAAGGAATTTAGAAGTCAAACAGAGGAATTTATACTTTATCCTGGGGTCAATGGGGAGGCATGGAGTAGGGGATAGGCATGGTTGCTACAGAATTCAGTACCCCATGACTATATAATTCATCAGGTACTTATAAGGAAGTATTGGGAAAGATCATTCTTCTCTTTACTTGGAACGGATAACAATTACCCCCAGTACAAAGAGAAAGATGAGGAACGGGTGTTATACCTTTTGTTAGTGACAGTAGAATGCTGGAATAGAATAAATACTGGACTGCAAGTCAGGAAGTCCAAATTCTAGTCCTCATTCAGCCAATAGCTATGTGACTTCTGGCAAGTCACACTTCATCTATGGGAGGCTCATTTTCTTCATCTCCAAAGAGGGAGGCTGGAATGAGAATATAAGTCTGTTCCAGCTCCAACATTCAACTGTTTTGCCTTTGTCTCTTGCATTTGGGAGGACACACTGAGGAAAGATGAGGTGCCACATTTTTGCCCATATTGAAAAGTGTGCTATGCAGGACGTTTCAGTCCCTTGACTAGGTTTCTCAACAGTGATCAGCAATGCCCTTTTACCAAAGTGGGGCTTCACTGGGAGCATTACCAGGAAAGGCCAGTATATTGAGCTGTGTGCCCTTTTCCTTTTTTGAGACTCCTTCATGTTTTGGTGTTCTTACACCGTGCAAACCTGGTCCGTGCCATTCTACATCAAAGGGTAGTGAGAGGGTGGGGGAGGGAGGAAGAAAAGCCAAATAAAAATCCATGATCCAGCTCTTTCAAATGGCAAACTCATTATGACCCAACATCCTGACAGACTTAGTGATGGTGTGTCACATCAGGGCTGCTATTACTGTTTCAGTCTAACCTTACACACGTCTGCATGTCACAGGCAACGTGGCTGGTCCTGGCAACGGACATTAAAAATGTCAAAAAGCAAAATTAAAGTGTTAGGAAAGTGTCAAGGCCTCAGGACCATGGTGAAAGAAGTGGGGGTGGAGGGGAGGGGAAGTTCAAGGTGATGTTTTTGATACAAACAAACAAACAACATAAATAAAACCAGAGTTATTAGCAAAATGGAGACAAGTGAAAGTCAGAAATGACAAAAAGTGCTTGCTAACATCGTTGAGAAAGGAGCTGAGTCTGATATCTCTGGACATTAAGGAAAAGGAAGAATCCCAAAAAATCAGGTTTTCAGTCTTCATTGGCTCTTGAGGATGAATGAGTAGATAGGGTAGCTATATTTTAATTTTAATTTGGGCCATTTCAAATACCCTTTTACATATACATATTTTCCTCTGACAGCTTCAAAGGTTGTTTCTGAAGGCTAAAGAAACTTTCCACTAACCATGAATGTTGGTCATCTGATTGAACTACAGTTTAAAGACAGAAAAAGAAGGCACCCTGATGTTTCACCGTTTCCTTGAGTTTAGTCACTAAATTCCTTACACCAATCAATAAGCAGTTTTAAAATTCAATTTAATTCGGCTGAAATTTATTAAATGCCAGCTACGTACCAGGTACTATGTACTGGGAAAAAAAGGATAAAAATAAAATAGCCTCCGTCTTCAAAGGGCTTACATTCTAACAAAGATGATAGGACCACTTACCAGGTGCCAGGCAAAGCACTGGCAAAAATACTAGAGTGGTTTGCCATTTCCTTCTCCAGTTCATTTTACAGATGAGGAAACTGAGGCAAAGAGGAAAAAAGGACTTCCCCTGGATCACATAGCGAGTAAATGTCTGAGGCCAGATTTGAACTCATGAAATTGAGTCTTCCTGATTTCAAGTCTCATAAGACAAGGCCTGTAACCACAAGAAGCTTTTTCTCTAGTCAAAAAGATGAGCCACAGCCGGACGAAAAACTAAACGACAACACAAGAGATAAATAATGCTACAGCACAACAGAAGGCGAGATGTTGGGAGGTAGTTCATAACTGGCTGAAAAAAACCTAGGTGTGGCTTAAAAGTTTGAAGAAGAAAGAGAGATGCCTACAGCCTTGGCAAGTCTACGAAGAGTTCATGGAGGAGGCAGAATTTGAACCAGGTCTTGAGCAATGGATAGGATTCACTGGACTGACAGAAGGGATGGCCATCTCGGCAGGAGAAATGGAACTGGTAAAAGGAAAGAAGTACAATGAGGATTCCATTTATGCTGGAGCAGAAAGTTTGAGGCAGCAGCTAGGTGGCACAGTGGACTGAGCACTGAGCTTGAAATCAGGAAGACTCAATTTCGTGAGTTCAAATCTAGCCTCAGACACTTCCCAGCTCTGTGACCCAGGGAAGTCACTTCACCCTGTTTGCCTCAATTTCCTTATCTGTAAAGTGAGCTGGAGAAGGAAATGGCAGGTCACTCCACTATTTTTGCCGAGAAAAACCCAAATGCGGTCACAAAGAGACAGACATGACTGAAAATGACTGAACAGCAACAGAAAGTTTGAGAAGGTAAGAAATAGTTGAATATAAGCCTAGAACAGTGTTTTGGAGCCAGATGATGGTAGGTGGTGAACAGGACAGTAGGCAATGATGATAAGCCATCATGCAGGTTAACATTAATATGTTGTGCCTTAGGGAGACAAGGGCCACCAGGTTACCCAGAGAGGGGCAAATCAAGCAGGCTGAATGGTGTATGTTGGTCAGTAGTAGGGGTACCTCCATGAGTAGTCCCTATTCTGCCTTGGTGAGATAGGGAGAACTCGTCTTTTTCTTTTTTTAAAGAAATCATTAAATCTTTCCAAACAAGACCTCCATTTTCAGAGTCATTTTCCCATGCTCAATTGAAAGAATGTCATAAATGAACTGTCCCTGCCTCTCCACCACATATAACAATAATTTAAGGCTACAGAGCAAGCTTGGCTACATCTTAGTTCCCATTCGATCTTATGCCGTTCAGCTCTTGTTACAAAAAGTGGCTGAGAAAAAGCATTCTAGTCAGAGTACAAGCTTTGTCTCTGATCAATTTATTTTCAGGATGACTCAGCTCCCTCACATCTGCAACACGGGGGCGTGGCCATCTACCCTCCTACCTATCAGAGGTTCTAGAAAGATACATAGATTAATTTTTTTTTTAAAACATACTTTAACTCACAAAGAAAAGGGTGTTGCATTTCTCTAATTCTTGACTCTAAATCAAGCTCCATCAAGCTCCAAAATTCCCTGGTTCTGTGCAGGTTTTTCTTTGGGTGTGTTGGGGAGCACCCAGTTGATGGGACAGGCATCATAGCTAGAACAGTTGGCTTAATACTTTTAGTTGTTATGCTGTGTGTAACTCTGCTGAGTTGAACTAACTCTCTAGATGATAGGCCAGTAAAATTCCCCTGGTACCAGGCTACAACCAGCTTGCATGTGTTTAACTTTCATAAGATTCTTCACGTTTCCTCGTTTATTTGAACTTATTTTTGTTTTTTTTTCTGTCAAGTTGGTAGGGGCAGGTACGCAGGGTCTCTTTTTTGTTTGTTTTTGATTCACCGTACCTACTACAATGATTGGTACGTATCGGGCAGATAATAACTGCTTGCTGAATTGAATTGAATTCAGGCTGGACATCAGACTGCTCAGTTGTGCTAGCTAGTGTTTGTAGCATTCCCATTGGAAAAGTACAAAAAAGTCCTGGTTACATACACACCACTGGGGATGAACACCCAATTGTCCTCTGGGAGGAGTCTAATTGTGATACCCCATCACTATGGAAGTTTCTGATACATCTTAATAGTAGACTTAGCAAAGTTTTTCTTTAGCACTCTTTTCCTCACTAGGCCCTAACAAAATTTAAATTCATTTTTACTAAGGTTAGTGATACACCCAAAGCCTGGAACATCAATAGATATTCAGCCTGAAATTCACATGGAAAGATTATGCAGGCAGGGTTTTTCTGAGCAGTAAGACTTCTCCAGAACCCTGGAAACACCATGCTGGTGAATGTCCACATTATCCACGAGCAAGGCCGCTCCCTAAGTTCTTTTCCAATCTCCAAAATTCTATAATTCATAGAAGAGAAGATCAACAGAATCCCAACCTGGGACTCTCACTTCCCTTGGAGGGTCCATCTGGATTAGTTTCAGCAGGAATCATTGGATAGTCATGGAACTGTAGGTAAGCCAAGACAAATATGGACTCTCCCTCTTCCCCCATTTTGTTTTTGTCCTTCCTTAAGCATCTGCAGCCTGCCAGATCCTCTCACCCTTTTTCTTCAAGACTGGGGCTTGTCCTATTCACTATCCAAATTGCTTTCCTTTCTTCTCTGGCCTTTGTAGGAGATCCTGAGAGACCTGAAGCTCAAAGTACTTCAAGACAGATTTTTTCCCCAATTGCTGCCAATTTAAGCAAACCCCGCCATTTTAGAGTTGAGATCCTGGTCCAGCTAACTTAATGACCTACAGGACCTCAATACTCCATTACCTGCAGCCCTTCTGGGAAAAAAAAAAGAACACCATTAAAGTGTTCATGAAGAAGTTCAGGTTGCTGGGTGGTTTTTGGGAGGGGAGGTAGAAGGCGGGGATGTGGATTAAAAACCCCCACACAAAATAATCAGAAAAAAGTCCGACCCAGCAGACACGAGAAACCCAGCTCACTCTGGATATGTGATTGCTCAGTCCATGCTGGCACAGTGGTAGATTACCCAGGAGAATGGCCTTATAGTTTTATAAACTATTTATTAGCCCCGTCCCATAGAGCTACATCAATACGACCGTCGGTGAAGCAAGGCAGAAGCTATAAAAATATCATCTATCCTAAACAAGCTTCATAATCAAACAAAGCCCCGTGCTGGCTGGGACAGGATTGTGTTTTGACACATAAGGGCCCTTTCCATCTTTAAAACAGGCCATTAAAACACCAGAACACTTTGGTTCAGAGAAGTCTAAATCAAAAAGAAGTGGGGTGGGGGGGAGGAGGGAGAGCATCCTTCTCTCCTGCTGTAATAATACCTTTTTTCTGGCTCCTGGAAAAGCTCCGCTCAGCATGGACTCAATATCAGTTATTTCATTGAGCCTGTATAGTTTCTTCCCTCTCCCCAGAACATTTCTTAGAGAATCAAAATTACCCCTTCTCCATCTCCTGGAATTCCCAAGTTACTCACGAATTCTCTATATCCCTTCCACCCCAATACTAGTGTGAGTAGTTGGTATATTGAGGGGGTAGTTTGCCTTAAACGAAAAAGCTGCATTTTGATATATTTTCCAGGAGACACACACACACAAGCAAACATACAAATGTATATGTGTGCGTATGTATATATAAATTATATATAATGTATGTATGTGTATGTACCTACCACTCCGAATTAAAATGATATCGAATCTATGCTGTTCTCTAATTCCCGAAGGCAGAGGGGAACAGGAAGCAGGGTCGGTACATTGTCACGTGCTGAGATTAACATTTCCAGCCAGTGCCCCTTCCAACCAGCTCTAAAGTGTGTCTTACTTAATAAACTACATTTCAAACACCCTTGTATTTCTACCTTGCTGCATCTGCTGGAGTGAGATAATATGCAGACTTGAGGAAAAGTGACATTCAGTGTATGAGCAGCACTAGTGATATAAGAAACTTGCATCCTGCTCCCCACCACCAGGGCATGCTGCTCTTGGTTCTCATCTTAATCTTAGAAATCAAGATTCCACTGAAGTCTCACATGGCAATAGCCAATCTTGGACAATTGGCTGGTCAGGGGGTTGTAATGGGTGGCCTCAAGGCTATTTGCTTATAAATAGAAAGTATCTCACAAATATTGGTTGAAAGATATGCTGCTCACTTGATTACAAGCAACTTAATTAATGAGAAAAGCAATCAAGGGCACCTCACCAGATCTCCTATTTGAGTCATCCATCCATTCTTTTGTTTTGTTTTGTTTGTTTGTTTAACCAGAGTACAGAAGGAGAAGGGAATAAGCATTTCTATAGCACCTACTATGTGCTAGGCACTATGTTAAGCACTTTTCACAAATATTATCTTGTAGAGTGCTTCCAATGAGGAACTCCCTCTACCAACATGAGCAGGTACCTTCTCTGCAACATAAAGTCTTGGAGAGTTTCCTGAGATATGTAAAGGTTAAGTGACTCGCCTTTGGTCACACACACAATAGATATGAGAGGCAGGACGAGAACCCAGCTCTTCCTGAGTGTGAGGTCAATTCTCTATCAAACACAGCACAATGTCTGTAAGCATTCATCCATTTCTCAGTCTGAAGAAGGCGTGAGAAAAGTAGATGGAGTATGGAATAAGAGCTCTTGATGTCTGCTTTTGTATTCCTCTTGGTGCTCTAGTGACCCAAACCCTCCATCAGCTGTAGAGGGTAGAGGAGAAAGGGGAAATCTGGTACACTTTATCTGTGTTTGTGGATTTGTTTAAGAGTATTAAAGTTCCATCATCTGGTGCCTCTGAAATACAAAAAAAAAAAAAAAAAAGAACTCTCAAGAAAACTAAAACAGGATAAATAGCAAGAGTATGGCCTGAGGAAGAAATTCTTAGGGATTTCAGGTTTCCCCAAGAGCTTGATAGTGAGGCAGAGATTATTTAGTTAATTAATTAACCATCAGTTGAAACAATAAATGATTATCTGTGCTGGGAGTAAGCCTTCACATTCCCACACTTCAGGAAGAATTCAGAAGACTACATTGCCTAGTTTGGAATTCTGGTGCCATGGATATAATGGACTTAAAAGTCAAAAAGACCACATGATCACTAACTAGGTGGTACTTGGGATAGAACACTGAGCTTAGAGTCAGGAAGACCTGAGTTCAAATCCCACCTCAGACATTTACTAATTATGTAATCCTGGGCAAGTGACAAAACCTCTGTCTGTCTCCATTACCTTAATTGTAAAGTAGGAATATTAATATCACTGAACTCCCAGGGCTGTTGTGAAGATAAAATTAGATATTATTTGTAAAGCACTTTAAAGTGCTATATGAACAATAGGCATTATGACTGTTATTATTAACAGCATTATTTCTGAGCCAGCTTCCTCATCTGTAAAATCAGGATTATGATGCTAGCAGTACCTCCCTCAGAGGGTTGTTGAGGTTCAAATGAGATAACATATGTAAAGTACTTTGCAAATTTCAAAGTGTTAAATAAATGTCAGTTATTATTATAAATGTAAAGATTCACGAGGCCTGAATTCTGGTGACGGTTCTATTGCTGACTCACTGCATGATCCTAGACAAGTTACTGAAATACTCTAGATTTTAGTTTTTCCAGCATGGGGATGGTTTCTGGGCAAATTAAGTAAACCAAGATCTTTAAAAGAAGCCCTCCTAATCCCCCCATAAATTTATTTTTCAGCTCTTTTTGTGGTGGCGAAGACATAGAAAGTAAGGGGTATCTATCAATTTGGGAATGGCGAAATAGATTAGGGCATATGAATGAAATGGCATGCTATTGTGCTCTAAAGAAATGATGATGGATACACTTTCAGAGAAACCTGGGAAGCCCTCTATAAACTATTAGAGTGAAGCGAGCAGAACTAGGGGAACAATCCGTACAATAAATACAGCACTAAAAACAAATAACTGAAAACCCAAAGAACTCTGATTAAACAATGTACAGCCATGATTCCAAAAGACCAATAATATATCATGCTACCCACTTCTTGACAAAGAAGTAATGGGCCCAGGTTGCAAAATGAGAGACATATTTTTTGGATATGGCTAATGCAGCAACTTGTTTTGCTTGACTGAATGTTTCTTACAAATATTTCGCTTTTCCTTTTCTTTTTTTTTTAAATGGTAAGAGGTTGGTAAGAGAAAAAATTAATTTTTGTTCATTGAAAAAGTGAAATTTAATTTTAAAAAGAATAAATTCATTGGTAGATATAGAAGTCATCAATGGTCCATAAGGTCAACTGGAACCACCTGTAGAGGCCTTTGTATTTTCTCTTTGTATGTTTTTTCCATGAAGAAAAAGCCCATATATGGTACATGGGGTCGAAAAGGCTCAGGGTTTATCTCTTTCTTCCTAGTTTCCTCCTTTAGTTCAGCTGAATTTTCCAGGTAAATATAACTACGGGTGGTGAAAGTGAGACAATTTGACATTTACAGAATACAAGCAACCATCCTCAAACTGCTGTGTCATTACTCAAGCCCATGAGGCACTACACCTTTGAATCTCTCAGTGGCAATTTCATTAGTGATAACAGCAGGAAACAATGCTCTATGGAAGTAAATGGACAATATCCTGAAATACCTGTGACATATCTCCTGAGAGAGTCATATCTCCCAAATAAAAACATGGAGCAAAAAACAGAGGAAATGATTATCAAACCCAATGATTTCCCTTACACTTAATACTGCCTAGCTACATCTTCAACACAATGCATGCTCTCTCCTTCCATTCAGATTAAACATCCTCCTCTCAGAGACACCTACACCCAAGTTCCACTGTACTCCCCAAGCTCTGAGGTCTCTGGGAAAGGTAAACCCTAGCTCTACATCTTAGAGACATCATTTTTTTCATCAGGTTTCCCTTAACTTTTCCAGGTAATATTTGTGACTCTGAGCCACCACCCACAAAATTTTCACCACCAACATACTTAAGCCCCTCACCACTTAGTCACATACCTTCGATGGCCTCAGTCTCAATGTAGTAGCAACAAAGGTGAAACGTAAGCCCTTGGGCAGGATGAACAGTTAACTGGTTGGGGATTCTCAAGAAGCTGAGAATTAGGCTGGCATCTCAGCTGACACTTGATGGAACTCAACAAAATCAAAAGCACTTACCTGTGGAAAGACAAAGGGGGAGAAAAGAAGAGTTAGAGCCTACCACTACACATTTTGTTCCACTGAGATGGTCTATTTTAAGCAAGAAGATTTTAATGCAATTCAAGTTTTCAGCAAGCTCCAAGTGAAATCCAAGTTTTAAATATACCCTGGTAAAGGTCAGTTGGGAAAATAGCATATTGTTGCAAAGGCCATGTAGCCTGCTGTTTGTTTTCTTTTGTGGCCTGGCATCTCTTTCTCATTCAGGTGCATTTACTTACTGGAACATGGTGCCCAGAACAAGAGACTGACTGGGTACTCAGTTACATGCCAAGGTGTAAGAGAAAAAATACCCCCAATTCAGTTGCCGAAATCACTGTGGAGGCACTGTAGCCATGTGGTTCAGACGCTGAGAAGATTGAAGTAATAAAAAAGGAAATGAGAGAACTGTCATTGCAGATTACATGGTATTTATTCCCAAATCTGTTCATTATAGAAATTTACAAGACAAATGGGTTTTTAGTAAGGAATGGAAGCTTTTCCTGGGAGTAAATACATAATGAGGCAAGGGCTCTCTCCATTCCAGGTAATCCTGGCTCCAGCTCTCAGCAAAGCTCCTGAACATATTCATTAAGCATGAAAGAGAAAAGGTGGGGGGTAGAAGGGGGTAGAAGAGGAGGAAGCAAAATGAAACAAGACCCAGGAAATCAATCCCAGTTTTTTTATGGTCTATGTGAACTCATATAAGGAAAACCTTGAAAGCTCTATTGACCTGGAGACTCTGATCTCTGCAATGACTTGTCTGGTCATTATACCACAATGTCCAGAGGGTGATGGTAGGGACTGCGGTAACTTCTGAGAATTCTCTTCCTGCAGGGAATGTATTGGAAGAAGTATACGTGCTGGTCATGTTTTAATTCCTCAGCATTGTTGAATGGCTCACTTTTGGCCTTCATACTGTTGCCAGAGGCTGAAGGTGCTTGGTCTTCGGTTATATCCAAATGCTTTTTCTAATGACACCTTGACTTTTTCCCCCAGTTTAATATGAGAGTCTAAATTTAGCCTACCACATTCTTGCTGCATGTTGAACCACTCATAGGATCATATACATGACCATAATAAGTGGTTTTAAAAACAAGCTTGTACATTGGAAGTTCAGAAAAATCTTGAAATATTATAGAATTGGAGATGTCAATTAGTGAACATATCTAAAAGGGTTTTCAGTGTCATTAGTATATCATTTTAGTAAGAATTAGGTCATACATTCAACAAGCATTTATTAAGTGCTTTCTACCATATTAAGTGCTTTCCTCCTGCAGAGGAATCAAAGAAAGACAAAAACATGGTTCCTGCCCTCATGGAATCTAATGAGAGCGACAACCTGCAAAAATCTATGTACACACAAGATTGATACAATGGAAATAGAATGCAGACTAGAAAGAAAGACTCTAGCAGTGGAGTTGGGGAGGGGGCAGGAAAGACCTCTTGTAAAAAGTGGGATTTGAGCTGAGTCTTGAAAGAAGCAAGGAAGTGGAGGTGAGGAAGGAGTGCATTCTAGGCATGGGGAACAGTGTCATGTTTGAGGAAGAGCAAGAAGGTCAGTGCTACTGGTTCATAGAATTTGTGGAATGAAATCTACAAAGGCTGGAAAGATCCCCAAAATCCTCAGTCCCCACCTAAATAGAAAAAGGTGAACTTAGGAAGAGAATCAATGGACCAATTCTTCGTTGAAAGGTATTAACAACTTTATTCACTTTATGATCTGGCATGCACCCTACTCTACTCATAAATGCTCTTCATTCAGCACTGGACACTACTGGGCATTCAGACACAGTCTGCCAAAGACAAGGAGGCTGTTGCTACCTGGGTGAAGGCAAGGCTATTAATTGTAACACCCCATGAAGTTTAATTATGCAAAGAAGAGACAGAACTCTGGAGCCATTAATCAGAGGTTTGATTCAGGAGTAATTTGTTGTTGGGACCCAAGGAGCCATTTTCCTGGTTTCTTCCACTGTGCTGCACTAATTTTTAATCCTCTGCTTTAATGGAGGGTTGTTGGACTGGGAACTGGGAACATGATGGTGGCAAGGCCATTCACAAACACAGGCTCTCATTTATTAATAGGCAGATGCCTCATTTATTATGCTTAAGCCATCTTTAATTACAGCAACCAGCCACCAGCATAACTCCTACGTAATTATGTAAAAGCAGCCATCCCAACAGTTTTCCAACTTCTGTGAGGGGGTAATGAGAGAAAGTGGCCACATTTTGTTATAGGCATGGTTTAAATGGAATTGATCAAGGAAGTGAAGTGGAAAGTTCCTAGAATTTAGAATGGATAAAGATCATAAAATGTCCTCTTAAAGATATTTAGAAAGAACCTCTCTGTCATAATTATCCAAGGCACACTTTAGGTACCTCCTCCTGTGTAAAGGGAGTTGAGACTAGACAGCTTTTTGCTTTCCAAGTGCTTAATTCTATGAAAAGAGGGATCAGAATTTGACATTGAGAAATTATAGATATTTATAGAGGTAGGCTATATTTTATGGGGAAAAAAACTAATGAGAAAACTCACCACTGTCCCAACTTCTGTTCAGAAACTTTCGCTTGCTCCCTATTGCCCTTAGGAATAACTTTAAAATCTGTTGTTATTCAAAATCTTTGGTAATTTAAGCCCAATCTTTCCTAAATTCATCTCCCACTGCCCTGCCTCTCACACCTCTACACGAATCCTCTTCTCTAGTCAAGCTGGTCTTCATGTTGACAAAAAAAAAATAGTATGCTCATTCCCATCTCAAACATTTTTCATACTGTTTCACTTGGATAGATACCTATATCCTCTTCCTAGAGCCAAGAACTGTGCTGTGTGCTAGGAGCTGAGGGTTAAAAACTAGACCATTGGGTGAGTGAAATAAAATACAATAAAAAAGATTGAGAAAATAGGAAGGGTCCAGGCTGTGTGAAGTTTAAATGATGAAAGACTTTATATTCAATCCTAAGGTAATAGTGAGCAACTGGATTTCATTAAAAGAAGAAAAAGTGACACGGTCAGATATACACTTTAGGACAATTACCTTGGCAGCTAAGTAAAGGATAGAATGGAGTAGGGAGAGACTTGAGGTAGGGAAACCAACTATAAGATTGGGTCAATAATCTAGGTAAGATGTTAGGAGGACCTGAACAAAGGTAGAGGCTTTGTTAATGCAGAAAAGAGGATGTATGTAAAAAAAATTGTCAAGAAAGAAATTGTAACATTTGGCCACTAATTGGAAATATGGGGTAAGCAAGAGAGAAAATGCTCTAGGAATACAATGAGGTATCGAACATGAAGGATAGTGGTACCTGTTCTGTATGTGTATATTTGTGTACATACACATATGCATACATATATGCAGACATACATAGATGCATGTATACATATATGTATACATATCTATTTTATACATACTTTATTGTGTATACGTACACATACACACATACACACACATATATCATACACTATGAATGGACAATGGGTTCATCACAGGTATGACAGGAATAGGAGAGTTGGATAGATTATCTTTGGGAAATGGCACAGTTCTTTTCATAACCTTAAGCCTCTTCCCAGAACAAAAGCTGATCTTTTTATTATTAGCATTCTTCCAACATTGTTGCATAGTTGTGAATCATGGCTATAGATCATGAACTGAACTGAAGAGAACTGCAATCTAGCATTACCCAAAAGGCCATGGAGTGGCTTGTGTTGGACATGAACAAGATTCAACCCATTTAGTCACTCTTCAGTCATGTCTGACTTTCCATCATGTTTTTTTGGCAAAGAAACCAAAGTAGTTTGCCATTTCCTTCTCTAGCTCATTTTACAGATGAGGAAACCGAGTAAAGTGACTTGCCCAGGGTCACATAGCTAGTAAGTGTCTGAGGTCAGATTTGAATTCAGGAAATGGAGTCTTTCTGACTCCAGGCCTGGCATTCTCTCTAGCTATGCATTCAACCTATTGAAAACAAATAATTATAAAGAAGTGATACAACATCTTTCATCAAAGAAATATGTCAGTAAAAAAGAAGATGGGCCAGTCATGTTACATGAGAGAAGGCTTATCAGTGGCTAGCCCACATGTTCAACTAGTATCCTAATGATGACAAAAGAAAATGAAGCTCATAGTACAATCAGTGGGCTCCATACAATGAAATTAAGTGACAAACAAGGCAAGAGTGGCACAGGTTGATGAGCAAGCGTGCGTAGGTTGTGGTTAGCCTCATTAGATGGAATGCCCACATCAGGGAGACCATACATACATGCATTCAAATTGAAAGACATTTAAAATCTAGATCTAAATACAATCTGTTCAGTGTTGTTGTTTAATTGCTTCTTATTTAAATATCTAATTTTTTCAATGAAATTATAAGCTACATTAGAGCAGGAAGCATATTATACATTTCCATATATCCTCCACAAGATGTCTGGTACTGTTGTCATGTACACAATAGGTGCTCAATAAATATTTGTTTAATTGAATTGAAAAAGGAAATGTCTCCACCACTTCATTTGACCAGAGGCTTTGTCTAATCATGTTGAAAATGAGGGAGTGCTTCAGTTTAGCTGAAACCGAAAGAGGATCCTGCAGAGAAGGATGTTGTTAAAAGAAGCAGTTGCCAAAACATTCTCAGCCAAAAGAAACTCGATTTGGGGGTTTATGTGGAACTAAAAATCTTCCCCCCAGATTTGTTCAATTTTTGGCAGCACTGACACCATTTGGTAAGTGGCAAAAGGCTGTGCTCTGTATAGTCAGGTAAGTGTTTTGTGAGTTGTAATTTCAGAGAGAACGCCTATACTGGAAAATGGGATCTCTCCCACAGGGAAAGTTGGAGGGCCCATTTAAAGAACTCCCATTGATTCAACTGTATACTTTAAATGGGCCACCCTCTGCGTGTGTGAGTTTATGTCTGTGTGCATAGATGGCAAGGGTAGGAGGCAAAGTAATCCAGATGTTTCTTCATTAGGAAGCAGGGTACTGCTAATTTGCCCTAGAGTGGGATGAAAAGCTCTTTGAAAAACCTGAATTTGAATTTGTCTTAAAGCTGAAGATGCTAATGGAATCACAGGATCACAGATTTGGAGCTGGAAAGGACTTTAGTGGTCATTAAGTCCAAACCTCTCATTTTACAGATGAAAAAACTGAGACTCAGGGAGGATAAGTGATTTGCCTCAGGCCACAGAGGTAGATAAGTTAGGATTTAAACCTAGAATCTCCCAATTCTAAATCCTATATTCTTTCCACTGTACTAGGCTGCCTCAAATCCCAAACACAGGGTCAAATTCATGGCCCTGAGATTGAGTGAATCTGTAGACAGTTATGGCTTTAGTCAAAGTTACAAGTACTCACTGCTGCACTAGTAACTGTGGAGTACAGAAAAGAAGTAGAAGACATGGACCTCACAATCTATGTGAAAAAACAATGAGATGGCTTGATCTAATTGAAAGCAAAATTCTAGGGTACTGCCAGTAAGTATTCTAGCTCTTTGGAGAAGGGAAGAGTCACTGGGACACAGGGTGATAATCAAAAACCCCATGGAGATGATAGAAATTGGTGGTGGGCCTCAAAGGACCCTTAGGATTTGTGTTGATGAAACTAGAGAAGAAACAGGCATTCAAGGGAGACTAGGAACAGCATAAGTTCAGGAGACCCTTCTCAACCATCTTCTGTCATTTGATACAATGTTTTCCATTAACTGGTGAATTGGGGCAAAAAAGAACCATCATAAAATCTCCAAAATTTCTGTGCAACCTAAAAATCCTGCCCTCTTGACCTTCCTGGTTTCCTTTCTGTCCTAAGTAAAATCATATCTTTTACTGGAAGCCTTCCCCAAACCCTCTTAATTCTAATACCTTTCCTCTGATAATTATTTTCTACTTATACTGCACATAGCTGATTTGCTGTCTCTCCCATATTTATTTGTTGTCTCTCCTGTTAGATTGTGAGCTTCTTAAGGACAAGGACCGTCTTTCGTCTTTTCTTGTATATCTACTGACTAGCACAGTGCCTGGCACATAGGTGCTTAATAAATATTTTTTGATTTATTCTTCCTTGTATCCCCTGTTTCTATTTCAAGAGTCCCCAAAACTGACCTAATGAATGTGATCCTAAAGAAACAGAATGAAACTGATGCTGCTGATTGGGATGGGACTTCTTTACAGGAGCCAAATTAAAGTCAGTGATCAAAATATGCACTTTCCCAACACTGCTAAACTCAGGAAACCCAAAATTCTTATAGATACGCTATGTGTCCAGCTATAAAATCTCTGCCCTAGGGCTAATCCTGAAGATAAAAAAAGAAGTTAGGTAATGGGATGTTTTAGGTAAAGAGTCAGACATCTTTTTTATTTAAACAGTCTCCCCCCACCCCCCACCGAAAAAAAAATCCTTTTGTTGTCTTGATAAGGTATTTCAAGGAGAAAATAAACTAAGAAATCTATCAATTAACAGGCCCAATGCAACAAAACACATAGGGGACATGATTGTTTGGTGGCCCCACCTTGGACCCAGGTTAGAGTTTCTATGCCAACATCCTCAAATAAATATTGGGAACCATCATGAGAAATTCTACCCCTCTTCACTTCTAAAAGGAAAAAAAAGTCCCTAAATACATCACGGTCTGCTTTTAGATAATGAAGTTACAGAAACAGAGTGAAAATGGGAGGTCCTCCAATACACGAGAGATGCAATTGAGAAGAAGGATGGAGGCTGGCATATGGGGAAATGTAGCCCTTGGAAGGTATTTATGGATGTAGAACCAATTTCCTTAACACCATATAATCATACCAACTGAGAAAGGAAAATGCTCACAAAAATGTTCCTTATCACACAGTCCCTTCAACTACCTAGTCAATGAAAGAATGTAGATGATAAATGAAAAAGTCTCATGATTGCTGATTGCCACATCCATGTGTTTTGTTGCATTTAGCCTGTTGGTTGATAGGCTTAGCTTATTTCCTCTTTGAAATACTATCAAGACAACAAAAGCTGTTTTGTTTTGTTGGGAGGGGAAGAGAGGTTTAAATAAAAGATGTCTGACTCTTCACCTAAAACACCTCCTTACCTAACTTCATGGTTTTTGTCTCTAAGTACTCTGTCAGTAAGAGTAAAGCAGATAGTTCCTGCTGGCAGAGGGAAAAAGACCACTTTGAAGAACAAGGGTTGGGGGGCGATAAATAAGTATTGTATGAGAAAGTAAAACACAGGCAACCTCACAAGCAGCTAGTTTTTAAAACCAGCCTCTGACACACACTGATTGTGAGGTGCAGACTTGCACAATCCAAATTATCGTTGTAGCTACATTAAAAAAATAGCCTTTTATGTGGGGCTTCCATTTTAGATTAGCATCTATCTGTGAGGAGGCCTCACAAAGACATACTTTGAGGATCATGACTCTTGTCCATAGAAGTAAACACTAAATATTTCTATACGAAGCCCAGAACTGACACCAAAAGCAATTACTCCTCTCACATTTACGATAATCGTTAGTAACATATTTAAGAAACTAGGAATTCTCACATTATCTAAAGAGTTTTATGGAAAGATCACTGTACTTCAAGCCAGAAAAACTGACTTTTGGTCTTAGTTCTTCAAGTGATAGCTGTGTGACCTTGAGCGAGTCAGTCATTTAATCTCTTTGGACTTAGTTTCCACATCTGTGAAATGAGTGAGATATGTGAAGAGATCTAAAACGTCTCTAGTAGTTTGATAAGAGATAATGACTATAATGTCAATATATTTTCTAACTTTACTGATAAGTATAAAACCAACCAGAGGGTGCTAGAAGTGGGAGGAAACTCAGATGCTTTCTAATCTAACCCTTACCCAAATATCTTTACAATATTCATTGAGTGGTCATCGAGACTCTGGTTAATACGTTCAATGAGGGTGGCCATAGCAGACAATTAGTTCTGTTGTTAGATAGCTCTACTTGTTAGAAAATAATGTTTTATATGTAACTACCCTATCCCAGGCAAGTCATTTAACATCCGTCTGCTTCAGTTTCTTTATCTGTAAAATGGGCATAATAATAGCACCTATCTCTCAGGATTGTTGTAAGGATCAAATGAGATAGTAATTGTAAAGCTCTTTGTACAGTGCCTGGCAAAAAAAATAAGTGCTATATACATGTTAGTTATTATTATTTTATTATTAATCACTGTCCTTTCTACCCATTGTTCCTGATTCTGCTCTATGGAGGTACAGAAGTTCGGGATAATCTTTCCTCCCTATGGCAGACCTTCATATATTGGCGGGCAGCTCTTATTAACAAATGTGATTATTACATCCATATGTGCCCTTTCTAGTATTTTGTGGCATCCTAGTCCAGATAATTAATGGACCACAGATTGATGAGCAACTTCCAAATTGAACTTAGTCAATGGATACAGCTAACAGACAATATTTTAAATTGTCTTCAGACACATGCCCTATTATAAATGAAGTATGTAAAAGTATATATTAAGGAAGAGAGAAAGCGTATGAGGGCTATGAGAAAAACAGCAAAAAAAATTCAGTGGAGAAGGAGAATAAGACTTAGAAAGCAGAAGCTGGAAATGCCAAAGGCAAGTTCTGTCTGATTGAAAATTTTTGTTGGGGTGAATTTTGACTACCCAGGTGAATCAGAGAAACTTGACATCTCCTGATAGATTCTGCTTTTCCTAATCATCAATGAATCATTGATAACGTTGCCTCTCTTGGCACTGCTTCAGACTCTTTGGACTTCACTACCATGCCCCACCTGCTTTCTCAGCCCGGAACATCCCTCCACCACTGTGGCTTTCTACCCTAGAGCATCCTTCTGCCCCATGGAACCATTTTCCTATTGGCTGGTACCTCCCTTAACTTCCATTTTGGAGAAGAATTCCAGGAAATCCATCCTTTGTTCCTCTCCCAGCTCTATTTCCGGTTCTCCATATTTTGTATCATTCCTCATCAGCTTCCTTACCCAAAAACTTCCCTTTGTGCCCCACTTTCCTCCTCCCCACTATTCTAAGCATTCTGCCATGGCACAAAACAGTCCCTTCCTTCCCATAATGAAGGAGATAATGTGTCAATTTGCAGGCACATAAAAAGTATGTACAGAGTAGGTAGAAGGTAATCTCAGCGGAAAAAGTACTAGTAGCTAGGTGGCCTAGAAATATTGTTTATAGAAAGTGGAATTTGAGCTGTCTTAAAAAAAGTGAAAGAAACCAAAGGGCATAAGATGAGGGGCATATTATTCCAGGCACGGATTGGCCAGTAAAAAGGCATAGAAATATGGTCAAGAATTTGCAAGAAGGCCAGTATAGCTATATTATAGAGTGAATAAAGGGGAGAAAGTATAAGGGGACTGGAGAGGGAGGAAGGGGCCAGGTTATGAATAGCTATAAATTCCAGAGGAGTTTACATTTGATCCTGCAGATAATAGGGAGGCATTGGAGCTCATTGAACTCATCGAGCTCCAGTTCCACATTGTGCACTTCCTACTGGTCATTTAAAATTGGATATGTCACAGGAAACTCAGGTTCAACATATCCAAGGCAGAATTTATCATCTCCCCCTCCAAATCCATCTCTGTTCTGAATTTACCTGTTACTCTCAAGTGTACCACCATCCTTTTCATCATCCATATTCACAAAGTTGGTATCATCCTCAAGTCTTCTTTTTCACTCATGCTACCATGCCAAATCTTGTCCTTTTTATCTCCACAACATCTCTCACACACTTCCCTTTCTCACCTTTCACACACCTACCACCTATTCCAGGCCCTAATCATGTTTCAATATCTTCCTGAGGTCTCTTTCCTCAGTCATCTCCTCACTCAGATTCAACCTCCATAAAGACACTAAATTGATTTTCCTAAAACACAGTTCTGAACACATCACATATTTGATAAACTCTGATTATTATCTGTGGGATCAAATGTAAACTTCTTTATTTGGTATTCAAAACTCTTTACAACCTGGCCCTTTCCCATGATTTTTTCTGTCTTCTGGCTCCTTATATATTATTCCTCTTCATGCACTTTACCTTCTAGAAATACTGACCTATTTGCTGTTCCTCACTTGTGAGTTTCTGTCCTCTGTGTCCCACATGCCTGGAATATGCTACTTACTCACCTCTATCTCTTTGAGTTTTGGGCTTCCTGTAAGCCTGGAAACAAGTGCCACCCACTTTAGGAAGCCTTTTCTTGTCCCCATAGCTGCTAGTGCCTTTCCATGCTAGGCTACCTTGTGGGTGCTATTTGTCTTGCATATATTTCATGTGTACATAGAAAGGATACTCACTGAATAGAATGGATAGAATGGATACTCACTGAAGGATAGGACTGTTTTATTTTTGCTTTGTTCCACTACCTAGAAGAGTACATGGTGATATTGTATGCTAAATAAGTACTGATTGCTTAATTGAAATACCATTTTCAATATTATCTGATGCCTTAAAATTAAAAAAAAATTCAACCTTGGGGTACAATAGTATTTTAGATAGTACCACTCATTGGTAACAATAACATCTTAGATGGCAGCAACTGCTTATAAAATAGAACTTTGTAGTACCTATGTTTTGCAAAGACAAATATTTAAACTATAGGCCCAGAGGATCAAAGTTTAGGACTTAAAGTATGGAAATAGGAGATTCTCTAAGCATGGAGAAAAATAATCCCTTTTGATAATGGCAGAAGGAAAGTTCCTTAATTGGTAATTTTTGTAAGGATATTACATAAGAAAAGTGGATTTCTAGATAGGGATCACAATGCCTAACTGGCATAATCTGCCAGGATGCCAACACACAGAGGCAGCATTTCCATCATCTCACTTAATATAACACTTTACCATTCTATTGTGCAGTTAATTTTCTATAGGGATATGTCTAAACTATGTAACATGTATCAATTAGAATACTGCATTCTCTTATGGAAGCTGGATTTACAGCCAATCTCCCTGAAATGATCTGATCTACAAAGCAAAATGTGTATGTATACACTAAGCAGAAGGTCTATGTATTTATACACACATATGCACACATATTACAAAAAAAAACCTTTAGCTCTCTAGGAGTTTATAATCAAATAGGTTAAATTATCATACTACCATGCATCTCTTTTGAAGTAAAGTGGGAGGTATAATACTACTCCTGCACAATTCTTCCATTTTTCTATTACCCAGTCTCACCCAAAAATGATTCTTTTTTCTGCTCTTTAGTCCCTCATTATTTTGTCCCTTTCAGTGACCATGGTAGGTGATGACGCCAGTTTTACAGTAGAAAGATAGGAAAATTCACACATTTTTTTCTGAAAAAATGCAGACGAAATTACTCTATGGTAATATAGAGGCTTTACTTCTGTTGGTGAAGCAATTAGGCAACCACAAAAGAACATATCGTGACAAACATAAGCTCTTAGCATGAGGCATTCTTTGAGGTTCTTGCACATGGATATGTGCAGTTACTTTTAATTAAATCAATATTTGGTGATTGCCTATTATGATTCTGTCTCTGCACTAGTCTCTTCTTTACTACCAAAGCCCACTTTTATGTATCCTTAGTTTTCTTTTCTTGGGGTGTAGATTTACAAAAGGGCCTTCTCCTTGACAGGTGCTTGGACTTCCTTTTCCCTGAGTAATTAATGTCCACACAAGCTTTGCAGAGCATATTGCAAACTCCTTCTGCAAATGTTCCCTTCAGATCTGCAGTCTCATTCCGTGGATCATAAGCAGCATATCTTAGAGTTACAGGAGTGGGAGCCAAGATCAATGGCAACCTGATTTACGGCAGCTCTTACCAACAGCTTGTGGAAATTAGAAATAAATATGGGGTCAAACGACTCACCAGTAATTTGACATTGGTAAATCTAGCTTATTTAGAAGTCTTAAATAATAAGGACCTTCACATCTTCATTTCACCCTGGAAAGCATCTGTGCATTGCCTGAAGAGCCTTTTAGAGCTGAAAAGATGCTTTGGGCTATATCACCATTAGAGGCATTTTTCTACTCTCTTAAATATTGCAGCATAACTAAATTGGCAGCACAATAAGGTAACCATTCACAATCCTAAATAGCATATAACAAATTGAATGGAGAGGACAATTGGGTAACTGTCCATGGTGCTGAATATCACGATGCCTTCTCTAGAAATATATTTCTGAGCAAGTTGTATTAAAATTCAGTAAAAATGTTCTGGTATTTCCAAGTACCCAAGGGGGGATGAAGACAAGTAAACTTAGAAGCTACATAAATTTAAATAAAACAAAGGTAATGCAAAGATAATGGAAACAGGAAGATAAGGAAGCTTCCTACCTTTAAAAGGGTTGGGGTAGGGAGGCAGCTTTTAAAGAAATGACTAGTGCTCAAGTCTAGATGACTAATTGCTGCAGCAAGTCTGATTTTGATTTTGGCTTTATTCTCTACGGTTTAACTCTGTATGGAGGGTGGACCATTGTCTTTTCTTTTTTTAATTACAAATTCTGAAGGCAAAGGGGAGAGATAATGAATGTTAACACAAGATATATTTTAACCATTCTCAGAAAGATGCTATATACTTTATATTGATATAATACAACATAATAAAAGGGCAAACATTCGTTAAGCAGTTATGTTATGCAGAATGCCATTCTATGTACTGACAGAACACAATATTCAGATGAGGTGGGATACTTGTTTTCAAGGAGTTTACATTCTCATAATAATAGTTTATAAGGCTTCAAGGTATGCAAACCATTTTATATACACTGTCCAATTTCATCCTCACACCAACCCTGTGAGGTTGGAACTACAGGTATTATTTTCATCCTCCATTTACAAATAAGGAAACTAAAGCTGAGAAAGACGATTTGCCTGGGGTCACATGGCTCTCAAGTATAAGAGACAGTATTTGAAGCAAAGTTTTTCCTAGTTCTTCATCCAATTTTCTTTCAACTATGTCATACTACTTAAGAAGTAGAAAGATGAGTTATATACTCTTATATCATGGAGGCAGAATTGTACAGTAGATAGAGAGCTGGCCTTGTACCCAGGAAGACCTGGATTCAAGTTTCTCCCAATGTGTACTGGCTGTGTGACCTTTATTCTCTCAGTACTCCTGGCAATTAAGAAAAAAAAAAACTTTTAAGAGAAGGTGCCAACCTGCATTCATAGATGGACTTTCCTCATCTGGGAGTTCTCTATACCAATGAAATCACAATTCCCATCATCTTTTTTTGAAGAGATCAGGGTTAAGTGACTTGCCCAGGGTCACACAGCTAGTAAGTATCTGAGGCCCAATTTGAACTCAGGTCTTTCTGACTCCAGGGCCAATGCTTTATCCATTGTAAATGCCACCCAGCTGCCCCTATTTTTATAATATGATAAGCTTATGTGACCACTTTATTTTTTAATGCCATATGGGATCTGAGTAGAAATGGTATTAGAGAAGACTTCATGAAGAAGGTAACATTTGAGTTGGTCTTTTATAGGATAAATAAGAAATCAACAGAAAAAAGAGAGGAGGATATTGAAAACATCCTAAGAGAAGTTGTAACACTGAAAACACAGTGCCTGCTTAGAAAGGAGGGGAATTGAGAGCATACACTTCATAAAAAAGTTTAACATGGATGTTACATAATTTAGATTAAACTCAGAAAAAAATTATTAAGCACCTACTATCCATCAGGCATTGTGCTATATGCATGAGAAAAAATATAGTAGAAAAAATATAAAAGCTTCTCTGCCCTTAAGAAACTTACTTTCTGTTAGAGGGAAATAAGTGCACATAAGTAAATATAAAACACATAAAATATATACAAAGTATTTTCAGGATGGAGGGAAAGGCCTGAGCAAAAGATAGTTCTTAAGCTAACTTTTGAAGAAGGTGGCTACAATAAATATGTATTAACAGGAATAAATATAATAAAACTGGAATAAATTGTAGGACTAGACTACTAGGTTATATCCTTCATGAAGGTAGGAGTCATGTCTCCTCTAAACTCTGTATCTCCCCCAGAACCTAGTAGAGGGTTATGCATAGTATTGAATTAATTAATGTTTGCTATAGTAGTGGGAGGAAGGGAGAAAAGAAAGGAGAGAGGAAATGAGGAGGGAGGGAGGAAGACAAGGAGGAAGTGAGGAAATTCTAACCTTAAAAATAACCAGATGTTAATTAGCAATGATAAGTAAATTTGTCATCCCTCTCAGAAATATATTTGCATTTTATATAGAGAGAACTGAGTCAAATTTACAAGAATACAAGTCATTTCCCAATTGATAAATGGCCAAAGGATATGAACAGGCAGTTTTTGGAGGAAGAAATTAAAGCTATTTATAGTCATATGAAAAAAATGCTCTAAAGCACTATTGATTAGAGAGATGCAAATCAAAACAACTCTGAGGTACCACATCACACCTATCAGATTGGCTAACATGACAAAAAAGGAAAATGATAAATGTTGGAGAAGGTGTGGGAAAGTTGGAACACTAATTCATTGTTGGTGGAGCAGTGAGCTGATCCAACCATTCTGGAGGGCAATTTGGAACTATGCCCAAAGGGCTATAAAAATGTGTATACCCTTTGACCCAGCAATACCACTCCTAGGGCTGTATCCCAAAGAGATCATAAAAATGGGAAAAGGACCCACATGTATAAAAGTATTTATAGCAGCTCTTTTTTTGGTGGCCAAGAACTGGAAATCGAGGGGATGCCCTTTAATTGGGGCATGGCTGAACAAGTTGTGGTATATGAATGTAAAGGAATACTATTGTGCTATAAGAAATGATGAGCACCTGGAAAGACTTATATAAACTTATGCTGAGTGAAGTGAGTAGAACCAGGAGAACATTGTGTAAAGTAACAGCTACAGTGTATGAGGACTGATTTTGATAGACTTAGCCCTTCTCAGAAATGCAAGGACCTAAAACTTTCCCAAAGGATTCATGATGGAAAATGCCAGCCACATCCAGAGAAAGAACTATGGAGTTGGAATGCAGAGTGAGGCAGATTCTTTTCTCTTTTGTTTTGTTTTCTTTCTCATGGCTTCTCCCATTTGTTATTGTTCTTTTATGCAACATGACTAATGGAAAAATGTTTTTAATAGGAATGAATGTGTAGAGCCCATATCAAATTGCATGCTGTCTTGGGGAGGGAGAGAGAGACGATTTAAAAATGCATGGAAGTGAATGTTGAAAACTGAAAATAAATAAATTATAAAAAATACTTGCATTTTAATGGGAGGTTCCTGGAGAAAACAACTTACAGTAGAGAAGTAACTTTCATGGTCAGGGAAGAAGGCTAGAGTTTCAGGTAACCTTTAAATAGCATAACATAAACAGCTACCCATCCACGTGTACCAGCACATTGGGTAGGTCATAAGCAGAATCTTCCAATACTATAAAATTTGACAGAACATCAAAGCTGAAAAAAAACCTTGAAGATTATCTAGTCCAATTGTACATTTTACAGATGAGAAAACAGAGGCCAAGAAAGGAAAGGCGACTTTTTCAAGATTTTGCCAGAACCTCAATATATTTTACCTCTGCAAATATTTCTATTTCTATGGAATTTATCCTGACAGCATGCTTTGCTGGCAGTTCAGACTTTATTTTGAATGCATTTTTCCTTAAACTATAAATGTGTGTAATTGGAAGAATAGATTCTTATATAGGTTATGCCTTGAAGAGTAGCAGCTAATAATATATGATCCATTTACTCACCACCTCTTCTAAGAGAATGCCAAAGCACTCTAGAAACATTTCAGAAGCCTCACAACCCCCCTGGGAGGTTGTATAAAAATGCTGAAATGCAGGAAATGTTTCAACTGAGGTCCCACAGTGAATAAATGGCCCATCCCAGAACAATGGTAAGGGCTCCCCATTCCCTGTGCTCCAGTTGACGCAGTAGGCCTCATTCTGTCCCAGAGGGATAAAGTGTCACTGTCAATGGTAGGCATGGGATGAGGGAATACGGATCACCTGGGGTACAGGAAAAATTCCCAACTGGAAGGAAACTCCATGTCATAAAGGCTAAAAGAGAGCATGGAAATTCCATGAGTAGTGAATTCCTTCTATATGTTTCCCTGCATTTTGCTATGCAATTCTCTGTATACCATGCAAACATACAGTTGATATGGTTTGTTTTGCTTTAGAAAACAGTGAAAGATAATGATATTAAAAAAGATGAGTAGCTGTTGAGTTCCCCATAATATTGTACTATTTGGGAAAATAGAGCGTACCTGAATATTTTAGGCTTAACAATTACCTACCAGATGGCAGGCAGCAATATAAAAGGTATTAAAAAAAATGCTAACTCCTTAAGTGTGTCATCCAGGAGAATCCTGCACTGGGAAGCTTATTTTGCCACTATTTGGTTACTCAAGGGCCCACCTCTTTTCCTGACCCTTCCTCCTCCCCACCCTTGCTCCAAAGGCAAGCTTCAGTTTGGTTTTCCTGCCCCAGCACTTAAAGAAAAAATATTCATTTAGAAGTATTGTTGTGGATTATTAATTCATAATCTTTGCTCTTACTGGCATTTTCCCTGAAGCTTAGGGAGGGGGGAGTGAAAGGAGGTGGAGGAAGGGAGGGAGGAAGTGTGACAAATGTTATGTTCTCATTTTATCACATGATCCTTTTTTCTCCAGTGTATTAAAAGCATCAAGAATTTGGCAAGGCCTTTATAGAGATTCTGTATAAGATAAACATCATAGTCTACTGACACAGCTCAGGATTCTGAAATTAACATGGCCAATGTGACTTGAGGTAGAAGGGAATTACAATTCTTGAAGAAAGGATATTGGGTGGGTCAGGAGCTACCAGACAAGTGCTGCATAATCATTTAATGAACCTAAGTATTGTCCACTTGAATAGCAAAACCATAAAGGAAAAAAATATCTTATCAAAGGGATATTCATTTTCATAACCTACCTTCCCTACTTTCTAGTTTTCATATACCTTATACCCACAACCCTCAGTATATTCTGTGATGTAGAAACGCTGACGTCCTTGCTATTCCTTGCACAAGGCATTCTATCTCTTGGGTCTGAGCATTTTCTCTGGCTATCTCCCCATGCCTGAAATTCTCTCCCTCCTCATCTCTGCCTCCCAGTTTCTTGGGCTTCTTTCAAGGTGTCACTAAAATCTTGCCTTCTACAGAAAACATTTCCTGATCTCCCTTAATTCTAATGCCTTTTATTTGTTGATTATTTCCAGTTTATCCTGTAGACAGCTTGATTATGCATAATTGCTTGCATGTTACCTCCTCCTAAACTAAGCTTCTTGAGAACAGGGGCATTTTTTTTTTTTTTTTGCTTTTCATTAGGTGCTCAGTGCTAAGCACAGTACTTGGTGCTTAATAAATGTTTATTGACTGGCTGACTGATAAAAGTTTATTGAATGACTAATTTTCTGGACATCTCCCTCACTCCTATGGTCTGTGGCGGTTCCCTCCAACCTACATATGCAGAAAAGCAGAAAAGCAGTGTCTGCACAGAGAATTCAGGATTGTCAGAAAAAAGGTTTGGGAAGTCCAATAATAAAGATGGACTATCTATACTAATCCCACAGGCTGGATAATTGGCTTCTCCCATCTATTGTGCAGATTTTATCGTAGTAGGGATGGAGTAGATCAAGAAACCAAGATGAGGCAGGGGAAGAGAACAAGTAATTAAAACATCAGGGAATCAGATAGAGGTGGGAAAAGTTAGCATAGAATTTAGAACTAGAAGGGTTTTTTTTGAGACTCTGTAGTCTAAGTCCCTCAGTTTACAGATGAGACTTCTGAATCTCAGAAGGAAAAAGTGATTCCCCTAAATTTCGCCAGCTAGTCAGTAGCTAAGCCAAGCCCAGGCAAGAACTCAGGTCTCTTGATTTGCTAGACCCATGCTCTGCTATACTCTATCCTGCTTCACCATGAGAAGGCCTAGCTCAGGGAGTTTGTCATCTTTTTTTTTAAGGTTTGATTCAATATTCAAGAAACTACCTTCCAAAATCAGACCCAAAACTCAATGCCAGACAATGTAAAATTTGGACTCCAAACTACAAAAATGTGTTTTCTGTACATGTGCTTATAAGAAAACCTTGAAACCTCAATTGATTTTCTTTGCTCAGGAGAGGCAGGCTGGCTGCCTCACACTATTCATTAAGCTGTGGGTAGCGCTACAGTCAGCTATGGAGCCAGAACCTTCCTCTGTTACGGCTTAAATGCTGCCTTCCATAATAAGCGATTTTTTTGTTAAAGGCATCCGTGCTGGCGTCATTTAATACTGCATCCCTGTCTTCACCAGAGCACTAATTGTTACAGCCTTCCCAGTCAACGGGCCCTGATGGCGCATGGCTTTCTCCAGCAGGCGGCTGGCTTGATTATCTTCACCACAGAACCATCAGGCACGGCTGGCTGCAATGCTAATGCCCTGTGAGTCCACAGCTCAGAGTAATGGACATTGCTGCAGAAAATTAACGTGCATCTGTTCATCACTGCAGACGGCAGAGAGAGTGGGCTGTAATTTTAGCTGCATTCCCCCAAATAATGTTTGTTGTCGTGCTGTAATCTTGGCAATCAGCATAACAGATGAACATATCGTTTCATCTGAAATATTTGCTAAACATGATAGGACCTTGAAACCACACCTCAGCATGTGCGTGTGTGTGTAAAAGAGGAAGAGCACGTGTGTCCATGGAGTCTATAGAATTACACACTGAACTGAACAAGAACCCGCTGAATAAGGAGAAATGGGAATCCTTGCCAGTTCATTAAAAATAAATTAGGTACATGTCTCTAACACCTTCTATGAGCAATATCTCACCTAATTTTTTTAACCTTAAAAATGAAGGCTTCATACCGGCTTAGAAAAGCTGTACATTTAACTTTCCTCTTTTAAAATACAAAACTTAAATGCACATGCAGTTTCCAAAATGGAATCTAATGGCAATAAAAATCAATTGGCCAAGTCAGCTCTAGACTTATTACACTTCTGATATTGTATTAACTTGAGTGCTACTTAAACTCATTTGCTTATGAAATGGCCTCGACCACCAAGAGGAGTTCATTTTAGGGGTGGGTGCACCTGAAGGCCTATGAAACTGAAACTCCAGCAGAAACCCTGGCGCACATCCAAACAGGAATGTCCTCACATTGCAAGGCCAGACTGAAGTGAAATCCCAAGCCATGGTTTCGTGTACTATTTGTCTTTCTTTTTATTCAGATTATTATTAATAACATCCACAGATGAAATAATAACAATACTGTACATTACTTACAATGCCTTGTATGCTTTCATGCACATAGGCAGCAGTGAACTATAAGGAGTCTGGTCCTTTGTTTATTCAATAGCATTTATTGAGTGCCTACTATGTGCAGAATACTACGTTAAATGTCGCCAAATCTGATGACCTTTTCCTTGGTGCTCATCCTTTTGGCTGTCTTCTACTTGCTGACCACAGCCTCCTCCTCAATATTCTCTCCTCCTTTGGTTTTCATGACATTACTCTCTCCTGGCTCTCTTCACACTGGTTTTGTCTGCTTGTTCTCAGTTTCCTTTCTTGGATCATTATCGCTGATTCCTAGCCCCTCTTCTCCTCTTCTATTTTACCCTCCTGTCTCCTGGTAATTTCCTAAACTTCTACGATCACCACTATGCAGATAACTACCAGAACCCATCGCTCATCTCTCTACTGAACCCTAGTCCCAGACCAACAACTGACTGCTAGATATCTCTACCTGGATGTCCTCTTAACACCCCGAGTTTGGTATGTCCAAAATTAGACTGATTTTCTTCTCTCCTAAAGCTTTCCCTCCTCTAAACTTCCCCTTTTACTGAGGGTACACCACTTTCCTATCACCCAGGTTCACAACCTTGTTATTCTTGATACTGATTTTCCTCATTCTTCCCCTGCCCTTTTCAATCAGTTTGCCAAAACTAGTTGTTTCTGCCTCCGCAACATCTCCCACTTCCATCTATTACCTCAGCTTAGTCACCACCCATGTGTAGGCTTAATTAGTTGTTGTTTGGCCTTTTTTCAGTTGTTTGTGACCCTATTTGGGGGGTTTTTGGCACAAATACTAGAATTATTTGCCATTTTATTCTTCAACTCATTTTACAGATGAGGAAACTGAGGCAATCAGGTCTAAGTGACTTGCTTAGGGTCACACAACTAGAAAATGTCTAAGGCCAGATTTAAACTCAAGAAGATAAGTGTTTCTGACTCTAAGCCCAGTGTTCTATCCACTGACTCACCTAGCTGCCCATTGGCTTTATTAGGCCCTTCTTCTGGTGGTCTCTCTCCTTTCTAACCTATGTGGCACACTACTCTTAATGTCATCTTACTAAAGCACAAGTCTGTTCAGGTCACTTCCCTACTCAAGAAGCTTCAAGAGCTTGCTATTACCTCTATTATGAAATACAAATTTCTTCATTTGGCTTTTAAAACTCTTCCCAGACTAGCATCAATCGACCTTACCAGGCTAATCCCACATTACTCTTAAAATCATGGGTTCATAAACTTCTACCTGGAAGAGATTTTAGAGGCCAATGAATCCAATTCCATTACTTTACAGATGATGAAACTGAGGTACATAAAGGTTAAATGACTGGCTGAATGTCACAAGTATGTGAGGCAGAATTCCAGCTCCAGTCTCCCTGATTTCTAAATCCAACACTCTATGACTACACCACATAGTTACTACTCTCTTTAACATATTCTCTATAAATAAGACTGATTGGCCTTTTATTTCTCATTTCTATGACTTTGCCCAGGCTGCCCTATGTACCTAGAATGTGCTCCCTCTTCATCTCTCCTCCCCAATCTCTTATAATCCCTAGCTTCCTTTGAATATTAAAATTCATGTCCTCTCTCTTATGGGAAACCTTTCTTGATCCCCATTGTGAGAACTCCATCCCTCTTCATAGCATCCTAAATGTGCTTGTCTCTTTAAATATCACCTCCCCCAGAAGAATGTAAGTGTCATGAGGACAAGCATAATTTTTCATTTTTTCCTTTTACATTCTCAGTGCTTAGTATGACAATTTACAAATGGTAAGTGCTAAATAAATTATTGATTTGTATTGAATATAAAGATAAGATCAGACATAGATTTTCAGTCCCATTACAATTTTATTTATTTGTTATTGTAGCTGTTTGCTATTTTTTAAATGGATGGAGGGGGAAAGGAAAGTCTTAAAGATGCATGGTCAACTCCAGAACAGCATCTGAGTATTTTGTTGGTGTTGCTCTCTGCTCTAGCTACTAAACTAGACTTTCAGTTTATAAACTCAAGTTCTAGGTCTCACTTCTATACTTGGAGAATCTGTCTTTCTTCCCTTTTTGTATGGGTTCTTCCTCCACTAGACAAGATGCAACCCCTCTGTAATTTAGGAGATGGTCTTCAAGAGTAACCAAGGCTAAATAATTCACTTCCCTATGGCCAACCTGATAGTGAGCCCCTCTAAACTTAACTAGGCTGGGCATAATATAATAATAGGCATACAGTCAGGCACTGAGCCCAGGATAAAAGCCTCAGCCACTCCACAGAACATGCCAGAGTTTACTCTAATAAAAGCATAACCTTCAGGTTACCTTCAGGTTGTAATGAAACATTGGAGCAGAACTTAAATAGAGAAGATACTGGGTCATGAAACTCCTATGAGACCTTAGTGGATTTGTGCTTTCATTGTCATGACTGATCCATTCAGAGATACAGATCAGGAACACTCCATATTTCCAAATCCTACGATTCTCATTCATATTTCTCCGTAAATGCTCCAGAGAAGATACACATAATGTTCTCTTTCTTTTTTAAGAATCTCTAGGGTACCACCATTTAACTCAGGTTATAATTCTTTTGTCTTTCATTCTCACTGCATGAGTGGTCCACCTCTTGCATGTATGCACACACACAATCAATCATCAAATATTAATCTTTTATGTGCCAGCCCCTGTACTTACGTTCTAGGGATACTAAGACAAAAACCCATGAAATTTACATCCTATTAGAAGAGACAATATACATAAATAGATAAATTCAAAATAAATAAGACTTAAATTGGGGGAGACTAGTACCTGGGGGACCAGGAATGATTTCATGTACAAGGTGTCATTTAAGCAGAGTTTCAGAAGAAATGAAGGACTTGAGGAGACAGAGGCGAGGCAAAAGTGAACAGATGGGAGAGATGGAGTCCCCCATGTGAGTAATAGCAAGGACAATTTGGTTTAATTGTAGAGTTCAGAAAAGTTTGAAATAGGGATTGGGATCAAGTTAGGAAAGGATTTAAAGACTCTAAAGTGGTAGGTAGCACGGTGACTAGAACCGGACTTCTCCATTCTATGTATAGTTCATTGTTCTCCTGAAATACCCATTCAAGATAAACACATTGAAGGATGAACTCATGGGGTTCCTGATCTAGCTGGATGTTATATTTTCACAATATGCCTGATTCATCCACTTTGGGTTTTTTGGTGTAGATGATTAAAATGATCGCTTTTGTGGTTCTACAAATTTTATAGTGTTTCAGGGTTAAATTCAATTTATACAAAATAATTTTAAAATCAGAATATTTGGAAAATCTCACCATCAATAAGGAATACTTTTATTTGGATGTTTTATAGGATATCTTCCTTTATCCTGACAAATACCTTTAGTGAATATATGTATTGAATCTGTGTAACACCCACTTATGTCAAAAATCAGATCTTCCTATCTTTATACCTCATTTAATGTCAAAACTCAATTACTTCTTAAAATGTATTCAATGATCTATTGAGTATCGATGGCGCTACATAATAAATAAAAGAAATAATGATTTCACTTCATGCCACCCACTCTGAGTCAGAAATCTCATTATTATTCTTCCTAATCTCCAACTAATTATCTTTATCTTCTCCCTGGTTAACCCTAGAGTAAACAAGCCTGTAGCCATTATTTAATATCCTATATCATCAACCATTTTTGTTCATCCCAGGCTTAAAAAGATAAATTATTCCTGCATTTACTCTTCTGTTCCCAAGGCTAATTGTTGATGTTTTTAAAAATGAGGATTTCCTCTCTTCAGCAAATTAGGCAGTTATGCCTATCTTGACATTTCATTTTTAAAATCTATTGGTTTACTTAATTTGCACTTTTCTTAATGCCCCTTGGCTAGTAAAAAGGAATAAGATTATAAGATCTTGGAGGACACGGAACAGGTCTCTCCTTTGGTACAGTACCTAACACACCTTTACATTTTATTAGATATTTCAAAGGTGTTTTTAAAAAGTATAACATATATGTATATTTATATATACATCTATATGTGTAGGTGTTTGTGTGTGTAACTATAGTTGTGTGTGTATATATATGTACATATACAGAGAGAGAGAAAACCATGAACATGTATGTATATATACATATAAAACTTTAAGAACAATAATTCATATCCAAGTAAAGAACAATAAAGTCAGAGCTTCAGATGAATATCATTTAGAAGCAGGGAATACTGGTATTAGGGGCATGTAAGTGGTACAGTAGATAGAGTGCCAGGCCTGGAGTCAGGAAGAATCATCTTCCTGAGTTCAAATCTGGCCTCAGATACTTGCTAGCTGTGTGACCATGGGCAAGTCAGTTTTCTGATCTATCAAAAGAGCTGGAGAAGGAAATGGCAAACCATTCCAGTATCTCTGCCAAGAAAACTCCAAATGGACTGAACAACAATACTGGTATTAACCATGTGAACTAGTGGTTCCAATTCAAAGAAGCAGACCAGACCTAATAGATATCATGGGGATGAGGTGAAATGGTACAAATCACTAGAACAGGAATTATTGAAAAGGAAGAAAATAAATACAGTGATGTGGGAGGGGGTGGTTCGAGTATTATTACATATTATAAAGATGATTTCATTAGGAAAACCAGGAACTGAAGAACAGGCATTTAGGTGCAGATAAAAGGTAAAAGAAAAAAAAAGCAGAACTAAAAAATCTTACAACAGAAATGGATATCAGAGGTCATAAAGTCCAATCTGTCCCTCAAGACAAATCTTCTCTAACAAGAGGTCAGCCAGCTTTTGCTAAAGCACCCCCAGGGAGGGGGGAATTCTCTATTCTACTACATGAGGCAGTCTATTACACATTGAGATATTCCTGATTGTTAGAAAGTTATGTTTGCTTTTTTTGTTCTTTAACATAAAACTTAAATTAATCATTCTTCAAATTCCACCCATTGTGTCTAGTCCTGTCTTCAGGAGTCAAGCAGGACTAACTGTTTCCCCTCATCTAAGGACAGTCCTTCATAACACTAAAAGATATCTACCAAATATTCTCTAATCCCTTATTCTCCAAGTTAAATATCCAAGCTAAATATCCCAGTTCCTTCCATTGATCCTCACATGGCATATTTTTGGACCCTTCCCACTCTTGGTTCTCCTCTACTGGGTGCTCCCCAGTTTAAGAATGTCTTTCCTAAAATGTGGTGCCCAGCAATGAACACAATATTGAGATGTGGTGTGACTGAGGTAGAATTACAGAAAGGCATACTGGACACTATATCTTTCTTAATGAAGTCTAAGAACACATTAGCTTTGGCTCCCATAATACATTGATGACTTGTATTGAGCTGGATGTCCAATCAAACTCTCTCATCTTTTACAGATGAACTGCTGTTGAACCATGCATCTCCTATCTTTGAAAAAGTTATTTTTTGAATCCATAGAGAGGATTTTACATCATTTATCTCTGCTGAATCTTACCTTTTAAAATTCTGTCCAATAATCCAGCTTGACAAGACATTTATATCCTGATTCCATCATTTAATTTGTTAGATATCCCTCCTAGATTTGTTTCATCTGCAAATTTGATAACTATGAAATCTATGCCTTTATCTAAGTCATTGAAAATTCTAACATAGAAAAGGCCAAGCACAGGTCCCTGGCATAACACAAGAGATTCACTTCAAAAGTCAGGCAATTTCAAACCATTACTGAATATTTTTTGAAAAGTCCAGCCATTCAAACAATTCCCTGTCTTCTAAATTGTACTACATACAATCTACGCCACAACTCTTCTTATCTACATAGATTGCAATAAATATTTTGCCAAATGGCTCACTGAAATCTATGCTAGGTCTATAAAATTCCCCTCATCTCTTCTTTGTTCAGTCATTTTTCAGTTATATCTGACTCTTTATGACCCCATTTGGAGTTTTCTTGGCAAAGATACTGGAGTGGTTGTGTTGGTAAGCACAATGGGATCTTAGCACTCAGTTCAGCTAAGTGCCCTTGAAGAGTTTGGCTTTTGTTTCCTTTGAGTGTATTCAGTGTATTTCATTGAGTCTTACTAGGTGCTAAGCCCCAGGCCCAAACACCTATTAGGTGCTAAGCCTATGTGGGTGTGAAGCTCCCAGGGTACAAAGGGGAGGTGCTAACTCAAGAGCCAGTCATAGAAGCCTAAGTTCTGGTCATTCAGATGATGTCTGAAACAGTATAAGAAGAGAAGACAGAGCTATTTGCTCAGGGTTCTCACTCTTGGTGGCGTGGCGCGCTGATACGAAGACTCCAGGCAGCTATAGTTAAGAGCCTGCCAGCTCGTAGCCTGGATGTTGGAACTTTGTTAAACTCTAGTAACTATGTATTGGGATTTGAATCAGACAAGGTCTGCCTGTTGATGTTTGTAATTTGTTTGTATTTTGCTCTGAAGTTCAGGGTGCCGGCTTTTCCCTCTGAACTAAGTGAATGATATTTGTACGTTTGATTAAACTGAGATTGTTAACCCCTTAACATTGCTTTCCTTAGTAAAGCAGATCAAAAGAACCTGTGTTGGTAGCTTTCGGTGTGCTGGTTGTTGGTGGGTCTTACACCCTTACAGCAGCTGCTAGCATATTGTTGCAACAGTGGTTTGCCACTTCCTTCCCTAGCTCATTTTACAGGTGAGGAAATTGAGGCAAGAAAGGTTAAGTAACTTATCCAAGGTCACACATCTATTATATGTCTGTGGCCAGATTTGAACTCAGGAAGATGAGTCTTCCTGACTCCAAGCTGGACACTATTCACTGTGCCACCTAGCTGCCCCTTATCTCTTAATCTGGTAAACTTAATGAAATTAAAATGAGGAGGATAGAAGGAGCCAAGTCTAGAGTGACCTATTGTTGATGAAGCCACAACATTTCTTTGTGATCACCACCTCTTTGCAAGATTTCCCTATCTCTCAATAATAGATTCTAGAAGTTTGCCATTAACTGCAGTCAAGCTCATTAGTTTACAGTTTACAGACTCTACTCTGACCTTTGTTGAAAATTAGGACATTTTCCCTCCTCTCTCATTCTCCACAATCAGTGAAAGATCAATGACAATAGCTCAGTAATCACACTGGTTATTTTTTTCCAGTTCAGCTCAGCCTGGTGATTTAAATTTGTCAAAGATAACTGGGACTCTCTTGCTATCTTGTTATTCATCTTGGGTTTCATCTCACTATTAGCCATTTTCATTCTGTCCTTTCCAAATGCCATTTTCCTTGGCAGGAAAATATATGTTCTTAAGAAACCAAATATGCAACAGATGAGATTAATACTATTCTGTCTTTTCTTTAGCATCTTTATCATTCTATCCACTTAGATAGTGATCATATCCCATATTCCTCTTTTCTAAAAACAAAACTCCCACCTTTTTGTTGTTTTTAACATTTCTGTTTCAGTTTATTATCAACCCGAATTCTCCTCTCTTGAGTTTACAGAACTATGGCATAATTTTGCCATCATCCTTCATTGCCTGCCCTTGCTTCCATTTTCTATACATGTCTTTTTTTTGGAGGCAATCGAGATTAAGTGACTTGCCCAGGTTCCCCCAGTTATTAAATGTCTGAGGCCAGATTTGAACTGAGATTCTCCTGACTCCAGGGCCAGCGCTCTATCCACTGCACCACCTACCTGCCCCCTATACATGTCCTTTTAAAATTTAAATTGGCAAAAATGTTTCTGAACATACACATTGGTCTCTGTACTCTCTCTCCCCTTTCCCACTTGCTTCTTCAAAAGTATTGTTTCTCTTGTTTTCTTGAATCAGTCTTTTTAGACTGACTTCCCCTATAGAATTTTAATTCTTTCCCATCCTTTTTCTGAAACTTTTTTGAAATCTCCTCTGCTGAAACTTTAGACACTTAAGATTCCAACTGGCTTTCCTCTTCTTCCTTATTAAAAATTCCACCATGGAGTTGTTACCTTTCCACAAGTTTTCCCTCTGGTGTGTGGATTTTACTCAACGCTCCTTCCCACTACCCCTTTTTACATATCTGTTGTTGCCTATTTTGCTCTGCTTGCTGTTCTCTTGTCCATTATATGCTATAATTAAACTGAATAAATGGAAGACCCTATACTTGAATTCAAAACAACAAACTACAAAAGTACAAGATGGGGGAAAGGTAGTAATATGAAAAAGATTTTGCTTTTCCATGGATTGTAAACTCAATATGAGGAAGCAGGATGATATAGCAAACAAAAAAATTATTAGATCTTAGGCTGAATAAATAAAGGAATTACATCCAACAAGGAAGCAAGAGTTCCACTATACTGTTCTAGATATGGTCCCACTTGGGCTATGTCTAGAATGTCATCTTCAGTTCCAAAAGCCGCATTTTAAAGAAGATATTGACAAGCTGGAGGACATCTAGAAAAGAGCAGTAAGAATGGTGAAGGCACTGGGAAGTATGCCATAAGAGAATGATTTAAGGAACTAGGGAGATTTATCTTCAACTGGAGGGAGCTAGAAAGTCATGATAGTTGTCTTAAGGTATTCCAAGGACTATCATCCCTAAAGAGGATTAAACTTATTCTTCTTAGCTCTACTGGGTACTTTTAGGAACAATGGGTAGAAAGCTGCAGAGACAAAAATTTTGACTCAATGTAGGAAAAAATTCCAAATAATTAGACACATAAAAAACAAAAAGAGGTGCTTTAGACACATATTCTATCTCACTGATGATCTTCAAGTGATGGCTTAGTGACTGTCAGGGATTCCGTATTGGGGGCAATGGATTCTTATTCACGTCTTAGTTGGACTACTTGGTCTCTGAAGTCCCTTACAACTTGAAGAGTCTGTGATACATTCATTTAACCAACATTTATTAAGGACCAAGTACATAAAATTCACCATGGCTAAGTCATGGTAGGTAGACACAAAAGCAAACAATATCTCCCCTTCCATCACCTCCCAACCTTCTACCCATCACATCTACTGAAACTGGCCTCTCAAAGTCAACCAGAAGCCGGTCCAATCTCTAAATCCAGTCACTTCTTTCAGTCTTTGTTCCCTTTGACCTCTCAGTCTCTTTTGACACTATTGAACACTCTAAGGTTACTAGACTTGCTCTCCTCTCTAGGTTTCAGAAATGACATACTCCTTTATGTATCCTTATGCCTCTTAAACTCTTCCTTCTATGTCTCCTTCACTACTGGCTACTCAAACCCTTAATATAGGGACTCCTCAAAGGACATGTTAAGGTTGGACCTGGCTGGCCTTTGAAGTCTCTTTCGACTTTGAGATTTGGTGTTTTGGTGATTTTATTTTAGAAAGCCTTTTTTATCTGAAGAGTGATGAATAACATTAAGAGGGAAAAGATAGCCTCATTTTGCTACCTTTTAAAAATGTATAGCAAGTCAAAATCTATGTGTTCAGACATTCTCTTTGTCAAATATTGCATCTACATGGAGATAGGATGTGTGAGAATGAAGAAAAAATAGTATTTTTAATATTTACAATTCACTTTTTTATATTCTTTTAAAGTCTAGAAAATATATTCTCTACAATAGTCCAGTGACATAAGCAGAACAAGTATTTCTATCTCTAGTTTATGGATTGAGAAATAGCCTCATAAAGGTTACATGACTTCACTCTGGTCACATATGTAGTAAATAGAAGAGCTGGTGCTTGAACTCTAGATTCCCTGGCTCCAAGTTCAGCACTCTTGCCAAACCACGGTACTGTTTCTTTTGTCTCTCAATGTCTCATCTGAATTGACCTCACATAGCACAGTATATGGAAGGAGTCACCCCAAGCCATTCTTCAACCTCCCATTACCATAGCAGGAGGTATCTTCCGAGCCCTGACATTGTGCAAATACTCCTCTCATCTCAGCTGCGCAGTCTTTGCTCAGAACTGCTTGGAGGATGATGCACTCAATGGCATCTCCTGCTGTGAGCTCCCAAGAGGAAAGATTACCCGTGAATTAAGGCATCTCCAGCATCCACAATGTAGCTCATTCCCCAGATACTCTAATCACCTTCCCCAAAAGCCTTTTTGGGTCTGTTTTGTTTTTTCCTATCTAAACCTCTGTCTGTGATATCTCCCTCTTGCCTTGCATTTGAGCTATAATGCCATCATTATAAAAGTTGAACATACAAAGTACACAGAGAAAAAAAGCAAGGAAAACAGTGTTGTGATTGAATTCCAGTGGAGGATGGCTCATATCCTTCAGTTAGGTACCTGGGTGCATTTTTAGAGGAGACTGTGAGATCCAAATGTGCCAAAGAAATTCTTTGGCCTCACTGCCAAATTCTCAGCATCCAGTGGTTTCATCTAGAGAAGTGAATTTTCTGGAAGGTCTAACACATTTGGAATAAGTGGTTTTGACCTCCTACATTCTGTTTACACTCTTCCCAGACGTGCTTTGAAGGAACTAGTTCTAAACTCACTTTAAGTTTGCACTTGTTAAGTTGCTTGGAATAAATTATTTTCATTTCCACATCACAGAGCATGACAAACAGCTCTATTCCTCAGGAGCCACTCCAAAAGGGTAGTCATTAAGATAGGTCTGTAAACACTCAGGCTTGCTTCCCCCGCCCCGCCCCAATAAACTTCTTAAATAACATTCTTTATAACTTAGTGAGCAACTATTTGGTGAATTCAATCAATGTAGACAATAGACCTACATGGAATATTTCGACCACGCCCCTCCTCATGACCTTTTTACAATATTACAGGGTTCATTTCTGCTACTCCTTTCCCCTCTGAACATTGCCCTAAATTCTTCAAATCTTATTTCCTAAGTATAATGTGTTTGTGCAGGCAAAGTGAATTACATCATTTGCCAAAACTTTATAAAGTGTGCCAAATATTTTTGGCAATGATCTTCCTTGTTAGTTTGGAAAGTAATGTATTCTTTGGAGTTATTTCTTTCCTTCCTTTCATCTCATCAAACAATCCACTTGACCTTTCCAATATAGAAATCAACTAATGTGTTCTGCTGACAGTGAAATAAAAAACTTTTTTTTCTTCTCTGCCTCATTTCATAAACTATCCACATCAGTGTGTCCTGCAGACATTAAGTTCATGGGTACCTAGCGATATGCATAGCTAAACATACAGCAAAAAGAGCTTCTAACTGGCCAAGGACATATCAATTTACCTTATCAACTCTAGTTGGCATCTTTAGAATCAAAGTTGTCCTTAGAGAGAGGTCATTAGCTGAAATTAGCATAGTGTCCTCTCCTAGGGGGTGATGAGTTCCTACAATAATCTCATGCACCTGGTCCAAACTTGCCTAAATATAAATGGAGATTATGGGGAACTAACAGTAGAGAATGAAACAAACCAACACATGTATTTTTAATTTGAATCTAAAGAGGAAAATGTATGTGTGTATGTATGTTTGTTTGTGTGTATATATATGCATATATACACACGTAGCTTTCTGTGTGTTATCTATGTGTGTATATATATGTGCACATATATACACACAGACATATATGTATATAAGGGTACGTGTATTTACACATACACATATAGACACATATGTGTATGTCCCCAAATCTCAATTTGGCTGTTTTCTGCCCATCCCCTAATTGTTTGTCAGTTTTTCTAATGGAAGGTGTTGGGATTGATACCAGGAGAGTTCAAAGCCTTCTGCCAAATTCAAGAATTTACTAAGTGCTACTTTACTGGGGAAAGACAGCTTCAAAGGTCTACTTTCACTTAGATTGAAAGCAACTCTACAAAAGAGCACTGATTTGGGGTAAAATTGACTGATTTTATTCATGGTTGTTATGGAGTATTCAAAAGACAGATTGTATTGGATTGTTGCTTCAAATCAGGGCTAGGAAAGCAGATTCCCTATTTTTGGAGTTTTAAATATTTTCTCTCCTTATAATTTTGTATTTTTTATCCTTGATGGGAACAAAAAAGAAGACATTTTCACAGTATGGGTCATTGTTCTGGACAGGATGCTTTATATTGCAATCCCTGCTATGCCAAAAGCAAAGGAAAAAATCAAGCATCTCAGCATATCTTCTGAATTCCTATGCAGCAAAAACTCATTTTGTCTTTCTCCTTTATATTTATGCAGATTAGCTACCAAAACCAATTTATTTGAAATATATAATAATACACATATGTACCAAGTGCTAACCAGTTGTTACAAATTCAACCTTGATCACATAGGTGGTGTGCGGGGAAAATGCAAGATGACTGTTTCAAACATATAACGAGACAAGAGCATTCATGATTACTGTATTTCAACCGCAAAGCACAAGCAAGAAACCACTTGGAAATCATATAGTCTCAGAGAGTATTGCATAAAACAGGACAATCCTGCTGAAAAGCTTTTGAAGATTATACGACATAAAAATATGCTGCACATGACACATACACATCTATTTTTCCACATTTATTTTTTATAATTTCATGTTTTGTAACACTTTGTATAATTTCATCAGTATAGGGAATTCTCTTCATGGAATTTCCCTTTACCAATGAAGAAGTAATTTATAGGTTAGGATTGTTGCCTAAGATCACTGAGAGGTTAAGCGATTTTTCCCATGGTCACTGAATTTGTAGAGGCTAGAAACAGGCTTCAGACCAGACTTCCTAGATCTAGATCCAGCCTCTTATGCCTCCCTTTGTTGCTATGCCATTGTGGCCCACACAAATATCAATATATATGAATACAAAATAATACCCCAAAATGCTTTTTTTTTTTCATGGGGAGGGAGAGGAGAAGTCCAGATGTATGATTTCATCAGTGTAAAGAAGTCTAGGAGCCATTCCCAGTAAAGAAACACCTTCCACTGGGGCAGATGAGTAATTGAAATGTATCTTGTAGTTCAAGAGACTTGGTAATAGTTTCATGTCTAGCGTGTTTCAGAAGCAGGATTTGAAAGCATATTTTCCTAGCTCTAAGCCTGGTCATGTATTCATTACACCTCTTTTTTCCTCTCATATGGAGGCATAACAAATAGATGGATAAATGGTTGGATAGATGGATAAGACAGATAACATACACGTATCCAAATATAGATAAAAATAAGTGTATATATGGTTACTAGGCAGTGCAGTGGTTAGAATGCGAGGCCTGAAGTCAAGAAGACCTGAATTCAGAAGTGGCCTCAGACACTTATTAGCTGTGGGACCCTGGGGACAAGTCTCTTAACCCTGTTTGCCTCAATTCTTCGTCTGGAAAATGAGCTGGAAAAGGATATGGCAAAATCACCATCACTGCCAAAAAAAAACCCTAAATGGGGTCATGAAGAGTCGGACACAACTGAAATGACCAAACAACAAAAAAGTTCATAAGCAGAGTGTCCCAAAAGTCTTGGTGCAGTTTCAAACTCTAATAACTATTAAATACTTTAAGCTGCACCAAGACTTTTGGGACATATTGAATAATTTATATATCTAAGTATGACTATTGCAAATTATGAATCCATGGAAGTGGTCCCATGTATTCAAATTCACACTGTTTGGAGATATAATTATATAAATTGTGATAAATTGGTTCCAGTCCAATGGAAATGTGCAATACAAATCAAATAATTCAGCCACTTCAAGGGATTCATTATTCATACTAATTAATACCTAGTTGTACATGTGTATGTATGTACATGCACACACCCAAATATATTTATGTATGTGTGTATATATGTATATGAAACATTTACACAGAGTACATT